>NC_083650.1:12254798-12574798 GCF_963576545.1 Limanda limanda | reverse complement strand
TTTGACCCAGCATTTTGAAACTACGGACAGTAATGCTGCCGATGACTTCCTCTCGTAAAACACCAAAACAGAGCAAGGAAATCGATTTCAGACTATTTTATGCTGCTCTGAGCATTAACTGAAATAATGTTATTATTGGGAAAAATCGAGAAATAGACGGTTATCTGTGTCTTCTTCTTTGTGTCACTAATTTATCATTCAACCCTTTCTAATTTAAGAGCATAGTTTACTTACTTGTTATAGTCAATCACCTTATTTTTTTACAAGAGGGATAAAAGGGTGGTATACGCAAATTTGCAGGGATTTAATTGTAAAACCTTATAATTAATGTTCACAAACACTTGGGAAATGATCCAAATATCTGAGAGCCTCCGTGTTCTTGAGGAAGTTCCTGCTTTAAAAGAACAGGTAGATTCAGAGCTGTGAATTGTGAAGAATGCAGGTCTATGAGTAGAGAACAGGTTGATGGAACTCTACCAGAGTCACATCAGGTCACTGATCACACAGTTTCCTGTAAGCAGGAGCACTTGGAATTGATTATTCGATACATAATTAATGTGAAGGTAAGTGGTTTTCTGAGACACGCTGATGTTGTGGGATGTGTGTGTGTGTGTGTGTGGCTGAACAGCCTGAAAGGTTTGACGGCTCCAGCAGGAAACTGACAGCTGTCAGTCAAAGCTGACAGAAAATAATTAGTCAGGTTTATTTTCAGATCCACAGGCATCAGCTCAAATCAGCTATAGTCCAATCAAAGAATGACGACAAAAAGTGCAGTGCTGCAAATAATGATTCTATTGAATTAAACATTCACACACATTTTTAGCTCTGTTTTTGTCTCCACCAACTCCGATGTTGTGAATATCTGGCTTTCCTGCGAACTGCTGCACTATGGTTACAAGCTAACTTTCTCTCTTCTTCTCTGTATCCGGCACTTAAAAAATGTAAGTTTAACGGAAAAAATTGAATGAAACACTTTTTAAAAATGTGATATTTGCCATCAATCCCTTGACCGTTAGAATTGATTAATCGTTCGTAGTTCACAATAATTGGCTTATATAAGTACAGGTTAGGAGTTGATTTAGGGGAGACTGAGGATGTGTGGACTCATCCTGAATCTGCCAGTGAACAAGAACAACCCAGAGAAGGCGTGTATCTTGATGGTGGAGCAGGATTGTTGAGGACAGTTGGTGTATGAGAATAAGTGGGTGTAGGAGGGAGGGGGGGTATAAGGCTTGGCAGAGTCTGGACCGGAGACGGCAGAGACACTTTCCCCTGTCTCGCAGGGTGATGCCGTCCGGCTGCAAAAGGCTGTTTCTCCTCTTCTCCACATCTCTCCTCTTCCTCCCCTCATTCTGCATTACGCTCTTTCGACAGTTTTAGTCGTGAGTCTCTCGCTGCTCTCCTCTCCTCCTCTTTCTGCTGTTCCTTCAGGCCGCAGTCACTTCACTTAACGGTAAATCTATTTATTCCTTCCTCCCCCTCCTCCAACCAGACACACTCAAGAGTCTGTGTTGACTCCTTCAGGAGTACGCAACTTCTCACACACCACAGAGGCGCCTCTCTCATCAGCCTCAACTTCAGCAATCTCACACTTTTAAACACACCAACCAGCATCTTGGAGATCTGTCGGTGGATCAGTGACGACCCAACGCATCCACCTCTGACAGATTGAGACTGACACCATCACCATCTTGTGTGTTTCCCAGTGACCTAGATTTTTTAAGTACCCCCTACAGTGATCCCACCCTGGACGGGATAACAGTGTAATTGTATCAGTGTCCAGTGGGACTCTTGATGGTGGCACGTTGCTGTGTCCAGACTTATGTCTTCGCTCAAACTGCGCAAGTGTAGAACTGAATCTGCTTTCTAAAATAAAGCATATCTTCTCTCAAGTGTGTGTGTATGTGTTTGTGTGTGTGTGTGTGTGTGTGTGTGTATCAGTGTTCGGTTTCCTTTAGATCCAATTAGGTTTGTCTACCCAGCAACCAGCCGCTGTTGATTGTACACGCCCTGTTATCAAGAACCTTTTGGGCTTTCCTTCAACACCTTTTTTTCTCTCCTTCAACACCTTATTTTCACCCACTTGTGGTACTCTCACTCCTCCATCAGTGAACTACACAACTATCCATCACCTCCTCTTCCGCTGCATGTTCAGCTTGTGTCATCGCAAGTAACCCCAAGAACACAACAGGGAAACAGCTGAGGCCAGAGGAAAACATTATAACTTGTCTTTCCCTTCCCGTCAGATATGGGAGTCCTTCCATATCTGACACCGCAGAGTCACTGTGGCTTTAGCCCTGTAGCCTCAGATCTCCATCATCCGCGACCCAGCGACAGGCCCGAGGCTGCCATTAGTCTCCTTCTGCTCGCTGTCTGGATGGATCAGCCGGATGGATCCACAAGGACAAGCAGAGAATAGGGGGTGTGGAGAGGTGTGCCCTAAGCAATGGGAAATCAAGGACTCAGTGTCACTTAGTCCTTGATATTGCGTAAAAGGTATTGCGTTTGAGGTTTTTTATTTTTTTCCCATCTATACACGTCAGAGGGTTTGAGTTGATCTAAATGGTCCTTTTCATTATCAGTTAATGAGATCATTTATCATAATGATCTTGTGTGTCACACAGGGAGGCAGCAGCGTCGTGTCAGAGCTGGATACGACAACAGTTCAGACCAAAAAAGCTGCAGAATTCACTAGAAGTAAGAATATTTTTTACAATCCCACAATCTACAATCTCACAAAGCTCTGCAAATGAAAACCACAGCAGACTTGTTCTCAAGGAATATTTTTTTCTTGAAGAGGAAACCTGGCCAGAGGAATAGCTCTGTGTGATTCATGTGTTCCAGCTTCAATATAGAGAAATGCTCAATCAAAAAATTCTGTCAAAGATGTTTGAAGGTAAAACCACCAAAACTAATGAAAGCAAAAGACAGGGGCGGACCCAGGGGTGGGGCCAGGGGGGGATGAAGTGCCCTGTAAAAAAGCGTCGCTTACGAGCAATAAACACATTAAATATGACATTTAAAAAAATATATTTTTTAAATACTAACACCTGTGCTTCATTAAAATATATGTTAAATGATGTGCGGCTTGGCTCATATAGAGCTAACAGTAAACAAGGGATGCCTTAAATGTGCACCTTACTGAATCAGGAACTGTGCAAGGATGATTGGCCCCCATGTGTAAATTGTAAAACTCCAGGAGTAAACCAGACATGACCCCACACTGCTCCTCCCTGACTCTGCCAGAAACCTACAGTTCATCATCATCACGTCTGTTTGACACAAAGCAACATGGAACCAGCTTCATTTGCTTATTCAAGCGTAATAAAAGTTGTTCATCCTGTCAGCTGCGTGAGTGAGGCCCGGTCACAAATGCATCATTTTTAACACTGACCTCTGCTCAGCATTAATGATGTGGCCTGTATAGATTTTTCCAGTCAGTGCATGCAGAGGACACATCAGTGTCTGAGTGAAGCTTTCAAAATGACCATTTAGAGTCAAGATGACAGAGGAGGAAAAGCAGAGGGGGAAAGAAGGAACAGGGAGGAGGTGTAGGAGGATGAGGAGGACAAGTGGGAGTCTGATGAATGTCCAGAGAGTGTTGCTATAGTCTCTGTGGAGGTTATTACCATGAATGGATGCAGTCAGTCTATTCAATTCATTGTTCTACAAACTGCAAATTCTGACATAATCTAAGTGAGTTCAATAAAGCTGCAGAAACATGTGTGTGCGTGTGCGTGTGCGTGTGAGAGAGAGAGACACTCAGTTAATTCAGTCATTGCTCGTTTCTTCCGCCCCACAAACTTCATTGAACTCAGCAGCCATCTGATTATCATTCGGGAGCAGAGTTTGACATGTTGTGCTGCACACGCAAACATAGACACACACACACACAAACACACACACACACACACACACACAGTCGGGTCTCCATGACTTCAGAGGGCATTACATTGACTGACATTATTTTCCTGGACGGCTTGCCTAAAACTAAACATACCCCTGACCTGAATCTTATTGTAAACCTAACCTGTACCTAACCATACCTCACCAAACCTAAACCTAAACCTAAACCTAAACCTAAACCTAAATATAAACCTAATCCCAACCTATCCCTATCCAGCCCTAACCTAATGGAAACCTAACATTAAAACAACCTAAAATGTAATGATTTACATTATGGGGACTTGTGTTTTGTCCTAATAATGTGAAGCACACACACACACACACACACACACACACACACACACACACAGATGACACTGCAGGAGCTCATGAAACACTACTGATAGTCAGCTGGGTCTATGACACTTTCATCTCATTTTAATGGCGAGCAGAGATCAAGCTGAAAGTGCCATTAATGGGAATGGAAGCCACTCGGATGAGAATGACCTGCTCTGTGCAGAACAGACACTTTGATGAGCTGCTCTTCTCATGATTTGTCACACTGATGGAAGAAGAGGCATTAATGTCACACCAGGCTGTGGACTGTTGGGAAGTTTGGGAGACTGCAGCTGGGGAAGAGGAGCAGAGACGCCCTGCTGTGGGTCTAACTCACCCGGACCAGGTTGCTGACTGCCGCCTGCACCGCGGCCACCGGCACCGTGAGATCCGGGATGGCTTTCCCGTCCACCTCCCCCTCCTCGTGCATGATGACCAGGTGGGAGATCTGCTGGGCCACCGGCTCCAGGATACTCTCGATGGTCTTGGTGTGGAACACCGGCATCGTGAACGACTTTGCACCGCAGCTCCGACAAATGAAAGGCGGCTGGTCGCTCCAGCACCGAGGATCTTCTCCTTCTCCTCCTCCTTCTCCGGTCCTGTGCTCACCGACACCCGCAGGAGGACAGATCCCGAGTCCCGAGTCCAAGCAGCCCCTGAGAGGACAGCTCCTCCTCCCGGTGTGCAGCGCTGCTTCCTCCGCTGAGCACCTCGGTCCCTCCCGGCTGGACTCACACGGTCGGTGTCCTCCGGGGGGAGCGACCCAGAATCGTGACAGGAGAATTCGCCGCCCTCCAGCCAATCACAGCGAAGCAATACAGCTGCCAGGCGGGTTGGTGCTTGTGCACTGACGCTTCCCCTGCACGCACGCATCACGCACACACACATATACACACACACACACACACACACACACACACACATGCAATGCAAATGAGAGCTCTTCCCAAATTACGTCATGCATACGAGTGGCCCAAAAATGGTGTTGGGCAAAGTTAAAGGGAAATAAGGGACATGGGAGGAAATGTGTTACAAGGGACACAAGGTGCAGCATCTACAGCTGAGGGGACATATGTGAACCTGCTCCTGCAGCCGGTAAAGGTCATGTCCATATGTGTGGAGCCACAGAGGACACAGGGACGTGGAGCTGCATCTGTGTCTGTAATGTGGTAGAAAACGGTCGGTGTCTGCCTTTTTTTTCATGAAGCTTCCAACCTGCATCTGATATTTGATCTGTGTTCATTAAAAGGTGGGTCAGGGGTTCATGTCTCCAGGTCTCAATGTGCAGGTCTAAATAAAGACTGTGGATTCAGTTTGCTGCTGCTGCTACTGCAGCTAGGAGAAGAAGTCTTGAACGATCCGGAACCCACACAGACACAGACACACACACACACACACACACACACACACACACACACACACACACACACACACACACACACACACACACACACACACAGTTCCTTCAGTCTTTAAAGTGACACTCAGGATCCTTGAGGAATTAGCTGTCCTGCTGGTTTGAAACCCACCCAGCAGGTTGCACTAGAAATTGGGATTTGCATTAAATTAAGGCAAAATAATTGATTTGCTGTAGTAAAAGTATAGTACTATGTTAAATACCTATGAATTAGAGGGACACATTCAGATGTATCCTGTACTTTATCTGCACTAGTCTGATTTCTCTGATGTGTGTGTGTGTGTGTGTGTGTGTGTGTCTGTGTGTGTGTGTCTGTGTCTGTGTTTATTGGTAAGGGTTGCCCCTGCTCCTCAAGCCTGAATTTGACTGGTGGGGAAACCAGAAACCTTGGCAGCAAAATCACAGGTATTTATACCCCCTGAGAGTCGTGTCGGCCAAAGAGCCAGCAGCAAAGGACCCCCCCTCTCCAACCCCACCCTGTGTGGTGTGTGAGTGTGTGTCCTTAACCCAAACCTCAGAGGCAGGACAGTCTGGTCCACCTGGTTGCTGTAGTGTAGACCCGGTATTTCCTCTCCTCTCCTCTCCTCTCCTCTCCTCTCCTCTCCTCTCCTCTCCTCTCCTCTCCTCTCCTCTCCTCTCCTCTCCTCTCCTCTCCTCTCCTCTCCTCTCCTCTCCTCTCCTCTCCTCTCCTCTCATCACTCGTAGGAATTGTCCTTAAAGAGGAGTGAGCCTCACACTCTCAGCATCTTCAACCCATATATGGGTAGTTGTGAGAAGCTATAAAGTAAACTGGTGTCTGTGAATAATTGGGGGGGACTGGGAGAGACTGCTGTGAACTGCGTATCTGTTTATGTGGACTTGTCCAAACAGACTTTGATAGAAAACATTGCAGCAGGTTGCTTACAGATGCTCTGAAGGGTACTCTCAATAATGACGCGATGACCAGCTGGATTGTGGTCGCTCAGCACAGCAAGCTAATCCTCACACTATGATTAATCATGTTATTTTTTCGTGGACGGGGGAGGGAGCTTAGGGATGTTAGACAGAGAGGTGGAAATCAGGATTCATCTGAACTCAGGTTCATACAGATGAACTGTCCCTTCTATTACTTAAAATTGCACAGAAGTCATTGTAGAGTTGAACTGTGCTTTAAAACAGCAACTAGGCTACATCATATACATCACTTTATATAAAGATGGAGAACACACTCCACTTCCTCACACTATCCAGAAATGAACCCAAAATATACCGGATACGAACGCTGCCCTCTTGGAGCCAGAGGGGATGGAGCCGCGGCAGCGAGGTCCTCTCAATGCACGCGCTCGACCAATCACAGAGTCAGTTTCAGTTGTCAGTCATGACGCTTCACCTCAAATGTACAGCATCAAATAACTTGGACATACATTGGTGAGATAACAACTACCTAAAATGACAGAAAGCATCTGTGAGAAAAGTTTATTTGACTTTGTAGCTTGGTCCATGTCCCGTTCACTAACATGGAGCAGGTCTGATTTATGACCTATACTCCACCCAGCCACCAGGTGGAACACTGAGACACTTTGGTTTCACTTTTGGGCAGCTGTCATCGGTAGCATGGTTATATACAGTCTATTGACTACATATGTGCTATATATCTGTGGGCTCATAGTTGGTATTTGTAGCCCCAAAGTAAGAGTGATATATATTCTTAGTTATTCAGCAACAATTCTGACTAAATAGCTGCCTCAAGGACTTTTAGGTTATGTCAGTCTTCATCACAGTTTTCCATTCTCAATAAGCTTAGCAACCATTCATAGTGCTGACATTCATGTTCCCTAGAGGACAAATCCATAGGACCCTTAGGATCTATTAAGTTGATCGATTGCCATTAAATCTGCTTGACTCATTCAAGTTCCATGTTCACGTATGATTACATTTAATTGCAGTGATTCTGTCTCATCTAAAGAGCCATCATCTGGTTGTCAAATAGACACATTTAGAACTAAATATCTGCATTATTTTCCCTTTGGCCTCAGGTGGTTGTCCTTAAAGCTAACTCGCAAGTGTCCACATGCTAACATGCTAATTCAAATTTAGTGAACACAATAAACATGAACAGGCTTGAATTCTATGATCCTTGATCATGTTTTCTCTTTTATTCATCTCTCTTTCTGTTCTTTTTCTTTTCTCAGTCTGTTTTTGTCCCAACAATCTGCTTTTCTTTTTTATTTGTCAAGATCATATAACACAGACTTATTGATTTGTAATCCTGAACACAGAGACCTGAACTCTTTCTCCATCTCTGTCTTGAGTCAACGAGGAGGAAATAATTTGACAAATCATGACGGAGAAAAGAGATGTAAATAAGTTTTGTACAGTTTACATTCCTGGCACGAGAGAAGGGAGATTAAGATTAAGATGAGTATGTGTATTAAGCCTAAAATGTCCCTTTAGTTATTTATAGAAACTTATAAAGATTCTGCTCTGCCAATGTAGAGATGGTCTTGAGACTAGAAGGAGCTGCCTGGAAGTATTTTATTTCACCCAACACTGCCCTACAGTGGTGAACTTAGTCACAATTCAACCGAAGGACGCTGTTAAAACACCACATTGAACAGTTTTGTCTTAATTTCTACAGTAATGTTATTCCAGAAGGTCTGATAGAGCTTTTTCTTACATGTTCTTGTTTTCATTTTTATATGTTAAAGGAATTAAAATCCTAACTCATAAGCAGTAAAAACTTGAAAAAGTGAGTTAGTTTCTTTTTTTTGGTCACATGCTCACATCTATGTCTTCTACCTGTAGCTGCTCTCTTGAAATTATAAAATATCAACTCAGGAACAAAAAGGAAGTGTGTGTGTGTGTGTGTGTGTGTGTGTGTGTGTGTGTGTGTGTGTGTGTGTGTGTGTGTGTGTGTTTTCACATGGATTGGTATGTGATGCAGTACTATTACAAACACATGACAGACATATGTAATAGAAACTCTGCTTTATTATTTTTTTTAAATGCTCATCAACAGGGCCAGCCCTCTTCAAGAGAACAAGGTTATAAAATTATATTACATAAATAAACTCTAATACTCTTATTATAACAAGTTTGCATACAGTAAAAAAAATGTTTTAAATATGGAACAAAATAACATTTTAAAACATTCACTCAGAACAGTTACAGCAATAATTCACTTCAAAAAGCCATTTTCTTTGCACATTAATATCAATTTTGATTCCCACAAAGCTGCAGCCACTTTTTCCTTCATAGACACAAGCAACACCCAACAGGGATCTTCCTGCCACAGCATCATTTTGTGGGATACATTTTTCCCACCATGTATTCGGGGAGGCCCGTTTTTGCTGCCATCCACTTGTTGTACCTGGTGACCTGCGTGTAGACACCGGGTTTGTTTTTCAGTGCGCATTTTTCACCCCAGCTTACCACCCCGAACAGAAACATCTTGCCAGACACCTCACACACCAACGGACCACCGGAGTCCCCCTGTGAGGAGAGGACAAGACAGGTAAGTACGAATTGAATCAAAGTTCATTCATATATCACGTTTTAAAATAACCACCATTTACCAAAGTGCTGAATAGGCTTAAAACAAACATAAAAAGGAAATAAGACTTAAGCAATGATTTAAACATTTGTAGAGGCTGTTCTAATATGAAGAGGCAAACTGTTCCAGAGACTAGAGGCAGCTACTGCAAAGGCCTGGCCGACAGGAACGACTGCAGGCCAGGCAATACCTCTAACTTTTTTGATCCAGATCTTCTTTGATTTCCTATTTTTCACATGGGCACAGTATAGTATGGTCTGAAACTAAAATTACACAATGAAATAAGATGTTTGAAATTACAATAATGAAATGTTTCTGCGCAGTGAGAAATTCCTTAGAGCTGAGTGAAAAACTTGTTAAATCACTTCTGGTGTGTATACACATTATGTGATACACTTGTTTCTTAAGATTATTAATGACCTCAAGTTAAGAAAGAATGTCGACATGAATAAACCTCAAGGCTGAAAAAGTGTGAAATTTGTGATGAGAATGTACACGAATGTATAGAGTGAGTGATAAAAGGTGGCGATAAGGTGAGATGAAATACCACGAGGGAGGAAACACCTTTGAAGAAGAGGAAGAAATACTATACTATAATACTATAATAGTTTAATGCTGCCAGAGGTCACTGAGATTCAAACACATTGCAAATCTGCATATGAGTTTTTACGCGATGTTCTTTATGCACTTATCTTTTGTCTCCTGGTTTGAACATTCTTTACATATTCATCAAAGTGTGTTTTTCACTCACGCTGCAGGCGTCAGTGCTCCAGTCAGGGCTCTCAGCGCACATCATATTCTTGGTGATGCGGTCTCCATAGTACGATTCACTTTTACAGTCAGTCTGGGAGAGCAGGTTCACCTCGGCCTGTTTCAGTATCTTTGAGAACCGTCCAACTGCAGATGACCAGAGTGTGAGACGTAAGAAACACTGAAACAGCACAGAGAACAGTCATGAGTCTGAAGAAGAGAGGTCATTTACGGTAGCTCTCCTTTCCATATCCTGCGATGCTGCATTGAACTCCTGCAGGAAGTTGAGTGCGAGAAGGAGGAACACACACTGTCCGCGCAGACGCTGACCTCACAGCACATCCTCCACTTCTGCTTTTAATCTTGAGCAGTGCTGGGAGATAGACAAGCACATATTTGAGCACCCTGCACACAGAGAACCCACACTGCTCTTTGTTTTTCATACCCTCAATGATATCTGTGCTCACCGATGTCATTGTCATAGCTGGACATGTTGTATTTTTGGTGGACGATGAGTTTTTCCACAGTGAAGCTCTGCTCCTTGACAGGATCTGTGTCATTGATGGCAGACTTCCCCAGAAACACAGACAGATCACTGAGTGTGTTCCCTAAGCTGAACAATAACACAAACATATTACATACCCAAATGAGTCACATTGCCATTGTAGTACGGAAATTACAGTGGAGGAAATTATAGGGTGCTCCATTGTCTGTGTGTGTTTTTCTCACCCATCTTCGAAGCAGTGAGCAGCTGTGAGAACCCAGCAAGGTGCAATAAGGGAGCCGCCACAGACAAACTTGCGGTTCTTAAAAAAGATAGCAGCGACCCATGGGTGTGACTCTATGGGTGTGAAGGAACCACCCACAATTTTGTTCCCCCTGCGCTCGAACCTCTCACCACATGTCCTCTCTGCATGGGGGGGGGGGGGGACAAGTCAGTGAAGGCTGACGATCACAATATGCCAAAGAGAAAAGGATGAGAAATGTGTTCAAACTACCTGAATCAACAGAGGGTGGAGGTGTCTTTGCTGGCCTGTAACCTGCGCAGGGGTAAACAATAAATATGATTAGAAAAAAAAAATCAAACATACATTATCTCAATGATTTTCTCATGTGTCCATCTTACATCTGGGAATGTTGCAGAATTCTTTCACATTCCTCCTTCCTCTTCGGACATGGCACCACGGCATCAACTGCTTGTCAGGATTCCTAGTGTTTAAGATAAATCAAATAGAACACATTTCAGTGAAATCAAAACCCAAAGAACATGTACATAATATACATCTTACACTACAGATGGAATGTTATTTGTGGAGGACAAACTTGTGTAAAGTGCAGTGGCACAGGATGATTGCATGAGGATAAGAACTGCATTTAGCATTATCCATAAGATATTGAAATGGATGTATATGGATATATAGATGGTTATAAGTTTATAGGCAGGTATGGTATACAATATAAAATATTGGTATAAAAATTGTATGTACTATATAGTATAGCAGTATGCTACATAAGGATGTTTGTATGCTTCTTTGTATATAGGTATAAAGTAATAAAAAAATCACAATAGTATACAACATGGTATAAATGTAAAAATGGTATGTAACTATATGTATGTGTACATAATAACAGTATGCACATGTCATTTGGATGTTTTTTTATTAATATTGGTGTAAGTAATGGTTACTAGTTGTGGTATGGAAAACAGTGCAACATCAGAGGAGTAATATTAAACATGTGACACCTCTCCAGCCTGGTGACTTATGGAGCATTCTGTACCTGCAGTAGTTATGTGAGCCCAGTCCCTCCACAGCTCCCTTCAGAGCACCTTCAAACTTTCTCCAGTTGAGACAGCTGTTGCCACCTGCCGACTCGGAAACACGTCCCCTGTAACTGCTCCCGTCTCCAGACTGACACATCTCTGTAGATCACAAGACAAAGAGAGAGATCAGTGAACACATCTGGTGACATATAAATGAGTATTAAGTGTCGCCCGGAGAGTTGGTTTTACCTCCACGAGTCTCTTTATGTCTTAGAGACCATCCTCTTGAAAAAGCCTGAGAGGAACACACATAAACCCAGTCACGCATATTAAATGAAACCATTCGAATCTTGGGGAAATTAATCAAGTCACTTCCTCATATTGTTACTTACCATGTTCACACTGAATGCTGCATAGACAGCGAGAATTATGAACAGTTTCATATTTAGTGCTGGTTTCACTTCTGCTTACTGGGGATATTTCTGTCTGAGAAAAGTCTGTAAGACAATGGAACATAACAACATTGGACGATGAGATTTGGAGCCGCTCCTTATATGGAGTTTATCATCATGGGTACAGGACACACAGGACAGAAACAAGTATGACGGTGGAAGAGACATGTGGTCGTGTTGTCTGGGTTCCAATGTGCCTGTCCTCAGTTCACACAATGTGACATCTCTGTTGATTGTGTATGTGCATTTTAATGCAGAGGGAAACATGGTTTAATGTGAGAGGAGCAGATAGAGCTCGCTCACTGCGTGCACTGTGTGCTGGAAACACAATCCTTATCTATGCAGTGAGCGTAATATCAACTTATACTAGAAGAGTACTGCAAAGCACATTCACATTAGTTTAGCAAGTCCAAACATTGCATTTCTAGATATAATCAAGTATGAACGTGATTATAACGAGATAAAATGGCTTAATGCTTAAAAAAATAACTATTTAATGCACAATTTCTGTCAATAAACATTTATAAATACATCATTCTTTTTAAAAAGTAAACCAAACTTTCATAGTCTGGGACGCTTTGTTGTTGATATATTGTACCTTCTGTTCAAACGTGTAGTCCTGATGAAACTCTGGGTTGCAGCTGAAGCGTCCTCTCTGTCTCCTCTCACTTGCACCTGACTGGTGGAAGCACTCACTCTTCTGCTGTTGCACTGCTGATCCTCCTCTTATTTAAGAACACACAGACTACCCATGGGAGGGATTTGTGAGGAAGATAACATCACCACCTCTCTGAAACAAAGCATTTGTCACATCCTGTGACGCATCCACGCTGCCCCCTTCCTCCCTCCCTTTGACCACAATAATACAGAAGAAAAATATTTCCCAAATAGGTAACATGTGTGATGAAGCTGTTGGTGCGGAAGAGATAATGTTGAGACATTTTACAACATTATTTTACCTGAATACAACTTAATTTGTGAACGTGATATATTCAACATAAACAAAAGACCACCATATCACTAAAAACCTGAGTCAATAACTTGTAAAACTGTCATAGTAAATATCTATAAGTGCAGATATTACTCTATAACATAGTCACAATAGCCTACTGTATGTAATTTAATGTACTGTACATACAACTGTAGTTTGTGGGAGTGAATGAAGCACATTCATGTTTTAAATTGGCATCAGCTCAAACTGGCATTTACTTACCCCTTGATTTCCTCCATGGAAGGTGTGTAATAACAACAAGATGTCATGATATATTTTATGTGTTTGCTTGGAACCGTGTTTCATAACTGGCATTTGTTGCAAATGGATTCTCATGAAACTTGCGTGAAGAATGTGGTATTGGTCATGAAATAAGTCATTAAATTGACGTGCGGATCTGGAGCACAGAGCTCATTCAAGAATTTCATCATCCAATGTGTTTAAATTTTCACTGATTTCCAAGGTCATAATTTAGTGATTTTCATAAAATAATCTGGCATTTTTAAGGAACTGATATGAGCAACTATTAATAATATTAGGCTATGCTCTTTTGCATATATTTCCTCTTATTTTATGTATTACTGTGTGATTTCATGCTTCTTCTACTACTACCAATGGTACTGTTACTACTACTACTACTTCTACTACTACTACTACTAATAATAATATATAAATTCAAAATGATGGATACTGTATTACATAATGCAATCGCTCCTCTTACAAGACCAAACATTACATCAGTACTGAGAAATACAGACTCTTGAGTCATCTGCGTGTTATTACGTGCAGATTACTGCATCGCTGATTAGCACCACTGAAAAGTTAATTTCCAGGCCAGTTCAAAAGTAATTTACAGAAATGAAACCATGGAGCAAGGCTTTGTGAACCGGGGGTCTATGATGCCGAATAGAATATAGCATGAAACATGATACAACTGTAAAATAATTTAATTGTTTTGTCGTTCAGGAGCCTTGTATTGTACAAATCTACACTTTAAGTCCCACGCAGGTGTTTTACCAAATGAAGAAGTAAGTATTACACAGAAATGACTGAATCCAGGAAATCCCAGGATTCTTGTGGTTGAAGCATGTGCTAACTAGAGTGTTTGATTTAATAATTTTGTCTGGAGTTGTTTGTCCCCTCAAGCTCAGTCGAGACACCATACTCAATGTAAAGTTCTACAGGTTCACAACTCACCTGATTAAGCTCCTGATGACTTTTCAAATACAGACTCCTGAGTCATCTGCATGTTATTACGTGCCGATTACTGCACCACTGATTAGCACCACTGAAAAGTTAATTTCCGGCCAGTTAAAAAGTAATTTACAGACATGAAACCATGGAGCAAGGCTTTGTGAACCGGGGGTCTATGATGCCGAATAGAATGTAGCATGAAACATGATACAACTGTAAAATAATTTAATTGTTTTGTTGTTCAGGAGCCTTGTATTGTACAAATCGACACTTTAAGTCCCACGCAGGTGTTTTACCAAATGAAGAAGTAAGCAATACACAGAAATGACTGAATCCAGGAAATCCCAGGATGCTTGTGGTTGAAGCATGTGCTAACTAGAGTGTTTGAATTAGTAATTTTGTCTGGAGTTGTTTGTCCCCTCCAGCTCAGTCGAGACACCATACTCTCCGTCTATGTAAAGTTCTACAGGTTCACGACTCACCTCTTTGAGCTCCTGATGTCTTTTCAGATTCCTGTTACAAATCTCCTCTAGATTCCACAGGCCTTTAATTTTAGTGCTTTTTGTTTCATGCAGCAAAAATCAGACACAAGACTAGCGAGTGTAATAGATTTAAAAATCCTTTATTGTGACAAGTGTGATCAAATGTGACCACACAACAATTACAGTTGGATTTAAGAAGCTGGATTGACAAGAATCCATGGCTTTCCTCTGCGTTCAGGTTGAATGTGTTTGTCTGTGCGCCCGTGGTTGTTCTGAGTGTTATTCAGTATTAGCTTTTTCATTATAGCGTGGGAGTTTGCACAGAGGAAACACACTGACATCAGTGCAGAGAATTGAGGAAGGGGACACAAAGAAACAACAGCAGAAAAACAGAGAATATGAATCATATCTATTCATTTTTGGCCTAATCTAAAATTAGAATTAACCTCAAGATTGTCCAGTACCTTGAGCAGTGAGGTTACAATACTTATCTTAAGAAACATCAACAAGGAAAATAATTCCTATTCTCAATTGTTTTGACTCAAACTTCTACTGCAAAAAGCCTCATGTCAAACTCTGCAAGTCATTTAAGAAGTGCTCTAATTCCTTTTTTTTCAAACCGTACTTCACATTCAGCGAAATGTGCAAGAAACCTCTGAGACATTATTTTCACACCTAAGACTCTTCACACTTCCATCACCTGGAGTTCTTGACCACATGTTTCCGCTCTCTAAATTAAATTGTGATCTAATGTACCCACTTCTGCTTTCCACTGAATTGAGCCCGATTACCTGACCTCAACTTTTTAAAGCAACTACTATGGCTGTTACTTCACGCTAAACAGTAGAAATTGTGATCTATTAATCTGAATATACAATATATCTATTAATTCTGGAACTTCTGCCTGTTCAGGTGTACCTATAACTTGTTACTGCCAACAACAATCTGATAATATTGACATAGTAAAATAAATATCAACATTTTCGAATACTTGCCTAAAAATATATATATCTGCATAAAGCAAATTGAGTAAACATATTTAATATATATGATGTCTGCCTTGCTTCACAAATTCAACAACAGATGCAAAATAGTTACAGAAAGTTGCAATGAGCTATGCACTGACCCCACATTACATCTGCTCTCAATAATCTGAAACTAAACAACAAATTTAAATAAATAAAACTAAACTAAAATTATAATATATATATATAAAAAAGTGTTGGACAAGAGGACAGTTCATCTCAGCATAATTGGGCAACGCTATAAAAATATAAAGTAAGAAATCTATAATACAAGTCATACAAATTATATGAATACAATTAAATTAAATAAATCAAAATAAGATCAAATAACGTTAAAGTTTCAAGTGTTATTGTCTTATGTTATGGTGCAGAGAAAATAGTTGAGTTCTTGTATAAAATATATAGTCAGACAAACAGAGAAAAAACAATAATGAAAAAAAATTAAATAAAAATAATAATTTACAGCACTTGAGTAAACGAACTTGGTGTTTTGCATCATTGGGGTAAATTAACTAAAACTTGACAGTCGCTTGATATTTCTTCCTTTCGTTGTGCGAGTAGAACGAGAGAACCTGTGTGTGTGGCGCCATCTGGTGACAATACGAGGACATTTCAATATTCCTTAGCTGCCGCTGCTTTTATGATGTGAGAAATAAACATGCTTACTCCACAGTCTGGTTTATAAAACACCTTCAGACTGGGTTTGCCGATGGATGTGGACGTGGGTGGGTGCCGGGAATTCCCCCCACAGAGGGGAGCAGTCCTGCGGCCTCGGCTCAGTGTCTCTGTCCGCCGCTGTGAGGACCAGCACGCATGCGCAGAAACAGCGCCTGTCGCCTACTTTCATTTTTACCCTGCGCAGATTGTGCAGCAGCTTTTAGCTTCACACAAGAAACTCCAACGACACAACCACAACAACAGTAACTTCCACCATCACGTCGCGTTCGAGGGATCGTTGAGGCGGAAGGTTTCGTTTCAACCTGCTCGACAAGAGGAAGAAGGAGGAAACGAAACGTAAACAAGACGTGGAGCTAACTGCGGCAACAATGTTCTGACAACTCAGGCTAATCTCGTCTGGAGGCAGGTGAGAGTCCAGGGTTTGTGTAGTCATGTTTTGTTGTGGTTGACACAGTCGACACTTTACACAAAATCTGGTTTTCATCTGACAAAAGTACCAACTAATGACCGGTTTGCAGAATTTAAGATATTGAAACCTGATTTAGCTGATTATAGATTAGGATTAATCATCTTTAAAGTGCTTAAAATACTGTCACCATGTAAGATTTCAAATGTGTTTATAAACATGAGTTGTCAAATATACACTTAATGAAAGGAATATGTTTAGAAAGATGTATCTTCAGTGATCCTCCTAAGAGGAAATTTACAATTGACACAGCATCATAGGGGGGGAAATATTAGAAAATGAATACGGATACTAGAAATATTATAATAGGATTAGGATTATTATATACAAAATAAACTGAAATATTATATATACAATGCTGTTTTTCTAATGTAAGTATACACAATGTGTAATTGTGAAATTTGTCCTAATTCTTTGGAATTCCTTTGGTTTTCAAACATTATAATTATAGTCGAAATATAATTTTCATCAAGTACTATATAATAAAGGTAACATTTATTATCTGTATGCTGACTGTAACACATTGGCTGTTTTTTTCCCCCTGGGGTCCTTTACAGACTTCTTGTGTTGCCCTGTGGCTGCAGCAGACCTTGCACCTCAGTATGGAGCGGGGGGCGCTCAGGCAGAACCAGGTGTGTGGCTCCTGGGAGATGAAGGAGCGGCTCGGGATGGGAGGCTTTGGGCACGTCTACCTGTACCAGCACCTTGTGAGTTCTGTCATCCACATGTGCATCAACAGATAATTAACTCCAGACACAGATCTGTGTTCCACCTGCTTCTTTATATCCTGTCTGTGTTTGGAGCAGGAGCTGGGAGAGAAGATCGCTGTGAAACTTTGCCGCCTGGAGCTAAACGCCAAGAACAAGGACCGCTGGAGCAGAGAGATCCAGATCATGAAGAAGTCAGTGTGTTGCCCTGTTAATAGTTTTTCTTTTTTGGATTTCATTTGATCTTGCTGAAGGTGAAGGACAGAGGATGTCCCACCTTGTAAAGCCCTATGAGATAAATTGTGATTTGTGAATATGGGCTAGACAAATTCACCTTGATTAATAGATTGAAAACATCTCCTTGTCTTTACACAGTAGTTCATAGATAATTTCACTGTACGTTTTCCTCCAGCTGCTTGTTTGGCTCCCCTTCTTTCACAGACTGAACCATGTGAACGTTGTTCAGGCCAGAGAAGTCCCAGAGGAGTTTAGCTCCATTGCTCTAAATGACCTACCTCTTTTGGCCATGGAGTACTGCTCAAGAGGAGACCTACGCAAGGTACCAAACTGATAAAGGATGAAACCTCTAAATAATGTCTTTGTCCTTTTAAACACTACACAATTAACCTCTCTCCCTCTGAATTTAGGTGTTGAATAAACCAGAAAACTGTTGTGGGCTAAAGGAGAGTGAAGTCCTCTCGCTGCTCACTGACATTGGTAATATTTCCCTCAGCTTCTGCTCTCGTTCTTAAAAGTACATTTGAAAGCATCAAGTACATGGAATCTATTTTCAAACATAGGTTCAGGTATCCAGTATCTCCATGAAAACAAGATCATCCATAGAGACCTTAAGCCAGAGAACATAGTTCTTCAGGAGGTTGGTGGAAAGGTGAACTCATTTATTTTTTGTACAGCCTGTGTAATCTCCCGTGTCGTATAGCATTTCAGTGCAGATAATGGATACACATTTCTGTGTCTTGCTCTCATTCTGAAACTATGTTTTCCTCCAGCTTGTCCATAAAATCATAGACCTGGGTTATGCAAAAGATCTAGATCAGGGCAGTCTCTGTACATCCTTTGTTGGAACTCTCCAGTATCTGGTAAGTGTTGCATCACCTTTCCAATTCTGCAGGTGATATTTTTTAATGTCTTTTCAATATGTGTCAACAATGAAGCTCTGTGTGTATGTGTGCCAGGCTCCAGAGCTGTTTGAGAGCAAACCCTACACTGTAACCGTCGACTATTGGAGCTTTGGGACTGTGATCTTCGAATGCACTTGTGGCTTTCGCCCCTTTTTACACCACATGCAACCTGTACAGTGGTGAGTCACTGTAATGATTCATGCAATAATCAATGTATATTTAAAAAGTGGAGACAGATTTATGAGATTGAACATAGATTCTTAGTTTTTTGGGAACATTTTGTGGATCTAGTTTCTTAGGCCAAGGAGGTTATAGTATTGTTTATGGATATTCATGAAAGTCATTCTCGTATTCAACGTATTTTCAGTTCTCTGGTTTATCTTCTTCTGTAGGACAAGTAAAGTGAAGAGCAAAGGTCCCAACGACATCATGGCAGTAGAGGACATGAATGGAGAAGTCCGATTTTCTGCACAGCTCCCATATCCCAACAATCTCAGCAGGTAGCTAAAAAAATATTTTTCTTTGTACCTACTGGATCTTTGCATTTAAACTTACATATAACCTTTGTACTGGTGCATTTTTGTGTTAAAAGGCCAATTCTCGAGCCAGTTGAGTCTCTACTACAGATGTTGTTACTGTGGGACCCTGCAACACGTGGTGGGGGGGTGGATCCTGACACAAACAAACCCAACTGCTACACCACTCTTCAGAATATTCTCAACATGAAGGTCAGTAATATTAATGTCCTGTAAAATCAAGTTTTATTGAGTTCATTTACTAGACCAGAGAGCAGTAAGCCAACCCTCAGCATGTTTACTTCTCCAGGTGATTCATGTGTTGGACATGACGTCAGCCCAGCTGCACTCCTTGGTTTTGGGAGCCGAGGAGGGTTTACATTCCCTGCAGCTTCGCCTGGAGACAAACACGCAGACCCACATTGCCCCACTGAGTCAAGAGCTGCTGATGGAGACGGGAATCTCCCTCGACCCACGCAGACCGCCCGCACACTGTCTGCCAGAAGGATTGGTACGAAACACCAGTGTTCATTTTGGCAGCTGGCTTCAATTTAGTCTCTGTCTTTTGATGAAAATGTGGATTTGTTTTAGATGGTCCGAGGACACGGGTCCTGGAGATTAATCTAGCAAATCTGAACCTCAGCACAGTTTTTCCACTTGTTTTTTACAAAATGAGCTGAACCTCCATCAGCATGCACTGCAGTATGCACAGTGAGAAATTTGCGCTGTGATTCCAGAGAGGCTGGGACTGCTCCATAGTCTTCCTGTTCGATAAGAGCCTGACCAAGTACTCTGGACCACTGACTGCCAGACCTCTGCCAGACAGTGTCAACTTTATAGGTGAGATATATAACTGAATAGTGCATAGATCAGTCTGCTGTTGATGTCTTTATTTATTTGCTTTATTTTTGAAGAAATTGTACTTTCTTGATTCTTGTTGTTCTGGGTTTGTACCCTCGGGGTTGAATGAAGTTATTGTTAGTGGCTTTGGATAAAAGCGTCAGCTAAATGAAATGTAATGTAATGTCTGTGTGGATTTCCTTGGCTTTGAAAGTTATGGATATAAGGCAAAATTGAAGAAAGTTATGGTGTTTCTTTTTATGAAAGTGCGTGAAAAAAAGTTGTCTTTCAATATGAAAAGAGTAAATGAATGAACCGGTTCAATTCATTAATGTCATTGCCACCGTAATATCATTATGGATTTACTACCAGCAAACTGAACGTCCTTGATGTTGGCTGTGAACATTACTGTTAGCCGCCTCTTCTTCTTCTATTCTATGCTTCTGTGTCAACCTCCTGAAATTGGTCCAAAGCTCTGAATTATAATCAAAAAAAGAAGTTTTCACTCTGCAAACAAACCAAACCACGGTTCAGTTTGATCAGAACTTAGACTTCTTTTGGTCATACTAAATTCCGGTCTGTTGGTCCAGACCATAGTTTGAGGCACCTCTCACACCTCTTATTTTGCTTCATACTAAACGGAAAGGTCCAAAGGTTCCGACCAATTAAGGTAGGAGGGACGTAGCCCTAAAACAAAACAATGATGTTTGTTGTTGATATTTTAAAGTTACAGCAAATTCTTAGAGTCTGACGTATGTATTTTTTTGGTGAACTATTTGTCGTCTCAGTGAGGGAGACGAAGACTCAGCTCCCTCTGTCTGCACTGAGGAAAGTGTGGGGAGAAGCAGTCAGCTACATCTGCGGGCTGAAAGAGGACTACATCCGCCTGTACCAGGGACAGAAGGCTGCCATGTGAGTGACACTCAAATACATACACTCAACACTTACATACATCAGAGTTTTGAAACACATATGTTGTGTTTGTGTGTGCACAGGCTGAGTCTGCTGCGTTTCAACACCAACCTAACTCGGTACAAGAACCAGCTGTTCTCCCAGTCGCAGCAGCTCCGAGCCAAACTAGCTTTCTTCAAGACCAGCATCCAGCACGACCTCGAGCAATACACCAAGCAGAGGACCACAGGCATCTGTGAGTTCATTATAACCTGCTGCTGTGACACGTATGGTTATTTAAAGTCATCACTTAGGCTTCAATTAAACTGTCTGTTGCTGTTTTCATTTGAAGCTTCAGAGAAAATGCTGAAGACGTGGCAGGAAAACGACGAGAAGGCTGAAAGGTTTACAAAGGTAGGACATTTGTTAATTTCACTCTACAGAGACTCACTTGCAGTTTTTGAATAAGTAGCATATGCTGAGTGGGTTTTTCTGCCATAGGTTGCAGATGTAGGGTATCTGGATGAAGAGATAGTGTCTCTACACTCTGGGATTGTGGAGTTGCAGAGGAGTCCTTTTGCCAGGAGACAAGGGGACGTGATGGAACAGCTGTCAGTATCTGGGTTACATTGAAGCTATGATAATTTCCTTGAAAATACCTGACGTGCACAAGTTTACTGATTCTTTTTTTCCAGAGAGGAAAAGGCCATTGAACTCTACAAGCAACTGAAAGCTAAATGCAAAAGTTAGTACAAATCATGACACATAAAGTAAGAGACATTGGGTTTTGAAAATAGCCGGCTGCTATGTGGTTTGCGTTTACATGATTTTGACAAATGTTGGTACATGGAAGCTCACAGGAGGATGTGTTTGTCCAGGTCCTGACCCTCCACATGGCTACAGTGACAGCTCGGACATGGTGAAGACCATCCTCCAAACAGTTCAGAACCAGGACAGGGTGCTGAAAGACTTGTACACTCACCTCAGGTAATTTATACACTACTTCAAACACGCACACTCATGCACAACATGGCAAAATTCAGCAAAACTTGTACTGAATTGTGTGACATGTTTTGGTTTCCCCATCTATTGTTTTCTATAGCACAATCCTGGTGTGTAAGCAGCGCATCATCGATTTGTTCCCTAAGTTGGAGCGGGCGGTGGAGAACATAAAAACCGCAGAGGCAGCGGTGATGCAGATGCAAATGAAGCGGCAGAGAGAGTTCTGGTATCTACTCAAGATCGCCTGTGTGAGTTTTTAACAAATGGCAGGACAGAGATTCTTCCTAGCGGTCAATCCATGTTTATTAAACTGAAATGTCAAAAAACACAAGAGCTAATACAGTGTGTGGTTGTGTATTTAGGCCCAGAGTAATTCTCCATCAGATTCGATTATGCAGCGACCCACTGAAAGGTAAGATTACAATGAGTCACAATTCAGTTCAGTATGACACAATTGTATTTGAATGCTAAAACATTGTGTGACTGTTTTCTCTGATTGTTGTTTAGAAGATGAGTTTAAATCCACACAAGTTGTCTGATCTCTTAAAACCAGCTGCAGGTTTGTATGCAAGCAACAAATCCACCACAAGAGGTCCCCCCACTCGCTTTCATCCTCCTCCCTTGTCAGAAAAAAAGGCCTCTTGTTCTCCTGGGTTCATGAAAACGTGCAGAAACATTTCATCTATTCAGAGTCACTTGTCTGTTTCAGTGAAAGCGTTCATCAATTACTGGATGAGAATCAGCGTTATCTGGGTCAGCTGACTTCTCTGCTGCAAGACGCCACCCAGGAGATGGAGCCCAGTGTCATGGTACGATGTTCACGTGTGAAGGAACGCAACAATTCACTATTGTTCTTTGACTGAATAGAAAACATCTGTTAAAAAACAAATCATTACAAAAACTATTAGTCACCACCACATATATAGTTGTGTGTGTGTGTGGTTTACTATGTATTATTTTTCTTCTTAAAAACTTATATTTGTATATTTGCAGTTGCTCCTTACTAGATCGCTTGTACGACTTAAATTTAAATTTTAAGATGATAGATAGAGCATTCAATGAATCACCAGTACAGTGTTAATGATCTGTGGTAAAATGGCTTCCTCTGTTTATTCTCTCTGCAGGATCAGGACTGGAGCTGGACTCAGTACCGAGCAGTGGAAACACAACCTCAGAAGCTGTAGAAACTGACCAAAGACATATAGAGATATGTTATACTACAAACAAGTGCCTTATCAGAGTTACACCATTTGAAATCTCTGTGATTCCATACTGTGTCATTTACATACATGTGATGCAGTGAGAAAATACTGTGTGAAGCAGCATGATGTGTTAAGCTATCAATGTATAACCTTGTACTTATATTATTAAATTAAAAACAATATCAAGCTGTCACCAAAATGTATTTATTGTACTGCTAATAAAAGTTAGAGTAAAACGTTGCTGCTAACAAACTATGCATGATGGAATGTGAGTCAATTTAAAAAATGTATAATGTTTTGTCTTTGTACAAACTGTTTAAATTGTTAGTTGTTTTCATTATCAGTTTGTCTTTTCTCTTGTGTTGAAATGAAGATTGTGAAACTATCTCACCCATTGGAGCAGACAACTGTCTGCACACATACAGGAAACTGTTTGTTTATAAGACCCTGGGTTCAACATTCTCCAGGGAGCTGCTGAAATCCAAACAGAGAGGACGTAGCACAGACAAACATGCATAAATTAATATGACACAAAACAAGAAACCCAAAAAGAAGGAAGAAGATTTATATACATGCTGATTTGAGTTATCTTCATACCACAGTATCCTCTCATATGTGTTTGATTTGTTTGTAACTGTGATGAGATGTTTTTGCCAGAATTAAACAACTATCTGAACAAACCATTAGTAAGGAGTCAAAAACAAGGAGCTGAGATGCTTGTGTCCCTGTGAGTGAATCAGCCTGAAAATAAAAGCGTACATTATTTTTATTAAATAGCCTTCTGTGTGTATTTTACTGGTACCTGCCATACTTTCCCTCATGACTCCTATATATAAGGTTAGTATTTTCTCTCAGTAACATTTTAGAGGGAAATATTGTTGGTTGTAATATCACATATTTGTATCTCATTCTATTGAGTTTATTTTACTGTCATATAGCCTCGCACAAACTATGTTTTTTAGCAGTAGTTGCAATAAAAGTATTAGTACACTTCAATACAATACATTGTAGGGATTGGCAGTATAACAAGAGTTTTTGTCATTCTCTGCCTATGGAGAAACATCCCAAACAACAACCTTCACTCAAGAGCAGAAACAATTCAGCCAGCCCTGTTAGGACAAACCGATAAAAACACGCCCACATAACATGTTCAGCTCTGTCTTTGCAGTTTGATAAGCTATCATTTTGATATGTCATGACATATTTCTATTTAAGAAAATCAAGATATATGTATTTATATATACAAATATTTGCCTTTTATTCACATATTAAAATTATACTCAAGATACACCCATTTACAGTAAATGAAAAGAGTGTGCTGCTGCAGGAAGCTGAGAGTAGGATCTTAACTAAACATTCAAGGAAAGAGAAGCAGACTATTTGACTTTTCATCGTGCTTATAAGTCAATTTCTTTCATAATTTCTTCCCCTGAATGGTGCAAAGATGTAGATTAAATATCTGGGATCATCGTATAAACAATAAAATGTAGTAAATGCAGTCCTTCTACTACAGCGTTTCCTTTCGAAAGAGGACAAGGCGGTACAGGAAACGTGTGAAGGCAGTGATTCGTCGTGTCTGACCAATAGAAACAGTAACATGTTTCTCATTAACATAACGGAGCGAAACATGAAGACAAACCTCAAAATAACATCTTTAAACAGAATAACGAGTCCCTTCTTTCGGCGCCTCTTACACTACTGAAACAAACAAGTCGAGCTGTGTCGGCTGTGGAACGATCCCAAAACGACACCATGACAGTGAACGCTTCTTCCCTACAGCTCTATATATGCCGCCTGTCCGCCGTTTTACTCTATGGATGTGAGGGCGATCTGGCTGCGACATCTGTCACCCCATTGATCGCTAGGGTTGATTCGGCTGATCTGGCTGGCTAGGCGGGTGTCCCCTTCCTCCCTCACCGCTCCACGTGGTCCCTCCCGACGCCCCGCGCTCGGTGGCAGCGGACAAGGTTCCCCCGGCGGACGACCATCCATCGGTTTACCAGTAGCTGCGCTCCCCTGCTAGAACCTCCAAACAAGCTCAAGGCCCATTTGTAGGAGAAACGTAGGGAAGTCAAGCTCCAAGCTTCAGACACATCCAAGTGAGGCGCTGCACGTGGCAGTCTGCCTTCCTTTTGAATAACTTTTAATTTCGATTAAAACGATTATACACACCATATACACAGATCGTTGTAACTCTTACTGCCACTTGTTAGTATTATTTCAATTGTTAATTCACAAGTAAAATTACTTAATGTTACTCTTATTATAAACATGCTGCCACTCCTTAGTATTAGTTTGTGTGGACATGTTCATTTTTTTTATTTTAATCCTCTCATTACTTACTGCCACTTTTCATTAGTGTTAATTTCACTATTTAATCCACAGGTTCATTTTTTCTTATTTTTTTTTCTCTTAATATTACTATTTACTGCCACTCTCATATATTTATCTCATCTTATACCTATCGTTATTTCTGCTTCTACATTACTCTGTCTATACTTTATATATTTTTTAATTTAATTTACAACACACTTAATACTTTTATTTTCACTTGTATATTATCATCTTATCCTAACCACGTTTGATATTTACACGACATCCCACTCTACGTATACAATACAGTTTACACAATACCACTACACTCTGTTTACACATATTCAAACAACAGAGGGCTGATGCATGTGATGATGGAATTAAATAAAGTAAATTCATGAATTGGATTTTTCCAAAGCTAAATGTTTGGACTGAATAATAGTAGTAATATGTCCCAGCGGCCGTGAAGGCATCATCATGTAATAGTAAAACGAGAGTGGGACCTGTTGGGGGCGGGGGAGGTGAACGATAGGACCGGAGAGGGAGGCTGTTCGATCACTGTGGTTATTCCGTTCCGTGGATCAGAAGCAGGACTCTTTATTCCACAGATCACAGATCGATTCTTATTTCTGACAGCGCAGCTCGAGGTGAGTCGATCCGCCTGCACGTACGCCAGCAGGCTAGCTAGCGAGCTACCCGTAGCATGACGCTAAAAGGAACGGACCCACCCGATCCTGGGCGCTAGCTGACATGCTAGCTAGGTTAGCGTCACCCTAAGAGCGAGCGTGTTGCGAGGCTTTATGTTTAAATGCAGATATAACGAAGCTTTGCAGACGATGTCACGTTGTGGCCGTGGTGCTAACATGTTGCTTGTGTTGTTGAATGAGGGAGAGAATCGCTGATTGTCTCCTCACAAGTCAACCTGTGAGCTAGCACTGTTAGCGTTAGCTTGTTTTAATGGTCAGGCTGAGTGGGAAGTGGCTTTTCTAATGGGAGCTGATTAAAAAAGAGTGACTCAACACTTCACACTTGTTATTAACTATGTCAACACAGTCGCGTCACGGTTAAATGATGAAATCGATGCTGACGCACTTTTAATGTTTTGTTTTTCCACTGGGAATGATGAGTTATTTTGACCTGAGTGCACCTGTACACCTCAGTTTAATCACTACATCTTCTCATATATAATGTATTAGGGCTAAGCAGTGATGAATAATGATTGCAATATAATACAATAGCTCAAGTATTGTGTAAACAGAGTGACACTCAACTGATCTACTTTAGTGTTGTAAAATGTTTTGTTTTGTTCATTGTGTCTGTCCTTTAATATGTAGTTTATAAACACAACCTTCACTCAGGGGCCAAAAATCTTTCTTTAAACTTATAATCAATTAAACAACTAATTATCTGACATTAATTGTAATAATGATCAATTAAATATGAACATTTTTATCTTGATCATTTCTGATCGTATGACCTGTCCTGAATACGTCTACTGATATTCTGTAAATGATAAAGCTGGAGTTTTACAGACCTCCAGTACTCATATAATTGGTGTGTGAAGCAAAACAAGTTAAATGTCTACCTCTCTGACGCAGGTTTTGTGTAAGATATGCGCCTGCACGTACATTCCTTAAAAAGTTGGTCAAACAGTGTTCAGTGTACATGCCTTTAAAACACTTTTTAAAACAGCTTCCTGTAAAGTTTCTTTTACTCAGTGTACTCAGCATGGTTCCATATGGTGTCAATGCTGCCCATTAATCCTACCTCACACAAGTTGTAATCACATGGCTCTTGCAATAGCCTTAATTAGTCAAAGCTATATGCATGCAATAAGCTGTTAGCTGGCTGTGTGTTCTCTGCCCTGAGAACATTATGTTGTGTAAATACAGGATGTTTATGCCTCTTTCTACGCTTACAGGTGAGCGCCAGTGAGAATGACTATGCCGCACGTAGGGGCCGTGTTTGCAGCAATAACAGGAGTGATGGCCATCCTGCTGCACTCCTCCATTCACAAGATAGAGGAAGGACACCTCGCTGTGTACTACAGGTATCACAACACTGAAACCTGTGATGGAGACAGAAACAACCCATATGTGAATGTGAATCACAGATTGTTATTTGTATTGGGAACTTCCTGTATTGTAGAAGCATGTTATTATTTAAAAACATAACCACACCCTGTTAAATGTGGTGTGGTTATGTGGTTTTCTTTTTCCACGTTCTTTAAATTAAGCATCAGACAATTCCGTGTTGAGAAGTCAAACCAAATCATTTGTTTGTATTTGTTTCAGGGGCGGGGCGTTGTTGACTTCCCCCAACGGTCCTGGATATCACATCATGCTGCCTTTCATTACCACCTACAGATCAGTGCAGGTAAACTCACCTTTCAGGAATAAAACTTGCTCTGTGAGCAGAGCTAATCCTGGAGTCAACCAATACTGGGCAGGACATGGAAATCAGAAGGGGATTTTCTAAAAATAAGTCAGCTAACACATGCACACGTTTGACACACAGCCGTGGCTGCGTGGTGTTATTGCACACCATGTTTTTGTCCATACCAAAAGCAATATTCCATAAATGTGGAGGAAGCATTTTGTTATAGCCAAGACATTTTTATGTGTTTCTATTAAACATAAATATAAAAGTTTAATATAATAATCTAAACGGCCCGTCCATCTAACATTTCCTGAAGTTTCAACTCTATGTCACGGTCAGGGCTCAGTTGTGATGTAGAATGGGTAATTTAAGGAATTAAGTTAATGGCAGATTATTTGGTCAAACTACTATGCCCAAAATCAGGAGAGAACCTTCTGTATTCTGTAAATATGAAGTTCATGATGTTTGTATCACAGACCCCCCAGCTGAAACATTCTTATCTTTTATCCTGACGTACATACTTTTACAAACTTTAAACACATAGCGGATACTTGTTCATGTGTGGATATTTGTAGTCGGAGAATAATTGCAAATTCTTTCTTTCAGACAACTCTCCAAACTGATGAGATCAAGAATGTGCCTTGTGGAACCAGGTAAGACTGAGCTTAACAACAAAATAAAGACCAGTCTTTTCAGGTGGACGATGTAACTAACAGATACCTTTCTTTCTTCACAGTGGTGGTGTGATGATCTATTTTGACAGAATAGAAGTAGTTAACATGCTGATCCCTTCAGCAGGTACATAATGTTCTTTCCTCATTGCAAAAGTTCTTCATCTGGTTGATTCATTAGCTCCCGCTAACTGCTAAGTGTTACTTGTGTTCATGTTTGTGCAGTGGTGGACACTGTGAGGAACTACACTGCCGATTATGACAAAACTCTAATTTTCAACAAGATTCATCATGAACTCAACCAGTTCTGCAGCGTTCACACACTACAGGAGGTCTACATAGAGCTGTTTGGTGAGTGAACTATCGACAAGGCGTTTCACTGAAATACATTATAAAGAAAACAACTTGTGCTGCATGCTTATTACTGAAATTCCTGAAACATGATGCACAGGATGTTGTGTATTCAAACAGCAGCTGCTGTTGTTTTGTCTTACAGACATTATAGATGAAAATCTGAAGACTGCTTTGCAGAAAGATCTCAATGCGATGGCACCTGGACTCACAATACAGGTATTTAAACACTATATTTAACTCAATGTATCAAACAGGATTCAAATACTGTTTAAATACTGTAAACTGTTGTAGCTTCATTGTGGACCTTACCGAATCTAAGACTATAAGGATATCGCATTCCAACTAAACGAAACTCTTACCAAGCCTGAGAAGCAGTCATCAATAATGTGGCTTTTAGATTGTGAGCAAAGGCCCATCTTGTTTTTCTCTCTTCACCTCTGCACTCATTCAATACCCTGATGAAGGCGGTCCGGGTTACCAAGCCAAAGATCCCTGAGTCGATCAGAAGGAACTTTGAACTCATGTGAGTGTGTTAATCTTTACTCACTGGCACGGTCTTGGTGCACGTTTCAAATTCCCTGTTACCCACCCACTCAGTTCAATTGAGACCACACAGAAAGGAAAATATATGCAAGAATTTATTTGTATATTTTTCTTGTGTGTGTGTGCAGGGAAGCAGAAAAGACTCGTCTGATGGTAACAGCTCAGACTCAGAAGGTGGTGGAAAAGGAAGCAGAGACTGAAAGGAAGAAGGCAATTATTGGTAAATATGGTGTCTTGCTCTAATTCAGCTTGATATTTTTTATTTGCATGACCCATGGTTTAAATTTTATGAGTTTCCTTTTTCAGGTACTCGTCTTTATAACCTCACTGTTGAACTCTACCTTCTGTAAAAATCTGTGAAAGCTCACTGTTTTCTCTCTTCCACAGAGGCTCAGAAAGTGGCTCTAGTAGCAGAGATCCATTTCCAGCAGAAAATAATGGAGAAAGAGACGGAGAAGAGGATCTCTGAAATAGAGGGTAAGCCTGAATGATATCAGTTTCCTTCTGTGACGTGTTTTTTATGTATTTGTGTATGCGCTGTCCTCTGGTGAGCTGGTTTGTCATGTGTCTGTCTCATTCAACACACTCTCTTTGTCTCAGATGCTGCTTTCCTGGCCAGGGAGAAGGGCAAAGCTGACGCCGAGTATTACACTGCTGCCAAGTTCGCTGAAGCAAACATGGTAAAAGAAAATGGTGTTGACATTTACACACACACAAATAAAACAACGTTTAATCTGGTTGGCAATGTTTCTCCCAAATCCCATTCAAAGTATTAAGTGTGTTGCAAATTCCTTATAATTTTTAATATTTGAAATAGTTTATGAGATTCGGGATCTTGTCTATTTTCTCTGCAAGCGGTTGACAGAAAATAGTCTGTAAATGATCAGTTGAACATCATAACAACAGCAGAACACCTTTCACAAGAGTTAGAGTGAGCGCCATCTTTATCGCTCTCTCGTGTGTGTGTGTGTCTTTATCTCTATCTGAAAACAATGGTAAACAAAACCCCCCTGTTAAACTCAATGTAGAAAGACAGGGTTGGCTGCAACAGTGCCACAGTAAGCATGCTCTCTGTGTGGACAACACTTGTGCAAGACAGAGATCAGATCAGCGATGTACTGCTGCCCATGCACCCAACACGGCCAGGGTTTTATGTTTTCACGTGCAGATTGGCCGATCCTTAGCTGCTAAGCCAACGCATTTATAAAATAATTGAAAATACACACTTAAATTGTAATTGGAGCCTTCAAATGATAATAATTAAAAAAATATTTTCATTGTATTCGCCTCCCACTGTTTGCTCCAACAGCCCTGATCCTCACGTGCTCTTTTGCTTCTCTCAAATCTTTACAGATGAAGTTAACCCCGGAGTACCTGGAGCTGATGAAGTTCCAATCCATAGCAGCTAACAGTAAGATCTACTTTGGCCAGGACATCCCGAACATGTTTGTAGAAGGAGCCAACAGTGCACCTAAGTCCGCTGAAGGAGACAGGAGTGCAGAAGGGCAGTGACTCCACGGGCACAGGACAGGAGAACCTGATGAGGACTTTGTCTTGTCTGTGGGATGGAGAGCACTAAACTGAAGTTGTCGGGTGGGATAGGTTTTCAGCTAGTTTGGTGATCTACACACTTCAGTCTTAAATCTAAATGGCAAAGAAAGTGGGGGGAAATATGAGGTATGAGGCAGAAAAGGCAAGTTAAAAAGGGAAAGTATTTTCTTCAGCTCCCACTCTTATAGAAGAGATGCGTTTTAGGAATGAGAACGATGCCATAGTTAAAAATCAAAAGCATAATTAATGATTTTGACTGGGAAGGCGACAGCAAGTCGCCCTAATTACATATGCTTGCAATCAGTGCAGTGCTGAACTTTGCTTTTGGATCTGCATTCATTTTGTTTGTTCATTTGTTTGTATGCAAGAGGAGTGATTTTTGATGCTAATGAACATGCTTTATTTTATTGAAATTAATTTCTAATTTAGCTTAACTGGAATCTGATAAGGGATTCGATCATCTCTTGCACTAAATCACTAGTCTCTCAACATGGGTCAGTGTGAGGGCTGTTTTAATCACACCCCATGCGGATGACTTGAATATGGTGGTGAAGGGTTAATACAGGAGTACAAGCATTAATAAAGTGGTGGATACAGCAGCGTTCACTACATGAAGCTCAACTCAATGTGTGTATACCGCACAGACTTAGTTTTATGATGTTGTTCTATAACCAAGTGACCTGCCTTTGTTGAATCTTCACTTGAGCCTGCGTTAAGTAGAAAGTAGATGTTGTTCTATTGATACTCAAGTCTTTAAGGTGGCAGGGCGTTCAGCATGTGTTCGTATACAGTGATGTCAGATTGGTTGCCTTGTAGGAGTTTATTGTTGAGAGCGCAGCCGCTACAGAGAAGCTGTACTAAGGCATTTACTGTGAAGCCAACTGAGAGAAAAAAAAGGCTCTTAAGCTGCTGAAATCAAATCAGATTTTCTTTGATACAAATTATTTCAAGATGATCCATGGTTCAAAGCGAATTAATATGGGCGCGCATGAATGGTTGAGTTGAATTCTAAAGAGACGTTAACACTGGAAGAAGTCGTGATATGTCTTCCTTGTCAAGAAGTCTGTAAATCTTTCTTTCCTCTGTCTGGTTTGGACTATTAGGGGCGGGGGGGGGGGCATGCATGTGGGAAATTTTTTGGGCTTTTTTTACATGATTGGTAGTGCCTGCGTTTGTCTGCTAACTCAGTTCTTACAGGTTATTTACAGATTATTGTGAGGTGGCTCAATGCACATTCTCAGGAAACTGAACTTTTATTTGAATAAAACGGCTGCTTGAAGCTTAACCCGGCAAAAGACAGTTTTGTAAAACAAAAAAAGAAAAAGAGCTTAAATGTAGTATTATGCTATGATTTTTTTTGTCATAAAAACCCTTAAACTAAATTTAAAATCTGTCTCCTGCAATTATTTAACGTGACAGTTTTATAGCATGTCACCGGTTTGTTACACCATCTGTTTTCAGAAGGTGTCTGACATTGAGATAACACAAAAAAATCCCCCTGCCACTGTTTACATTTTTGCGTAACTCAAGATTTGATGTATAACTAAATTGTCCAATCTTTGCTTATTATTGAATTAAAATAACTTTAATTATGACACAAGCAACATGCAACTCCTAATTCTAATAGTGTTACACTCAGTAAGACACAAACACAAGCGTGGTTGTATTACAGTGAATGTTGATATTGCTTGGACTTAAACCTGATGCAAATTGGTGCTAGTTTTTGTTGTATTTATCAGTTTTTGGATGTTCTTCAGCTCTGTGGATCAGAAACATGGAAATACTTACACTATTCAGAATTCACGCCTTAAACAACAATGGTTTACCCCAGACTGAAGGATTCAGTTATGATTATAAACCAAGAGGCTCCACCCTAACCCTAAGACGTTTAGTTCCGGTTTGGAAGTTAAAGGCTGCATACTGCATTTGCTTAGATGGTGGGTTCAAATAAAGCTACAACAGAAGGGTCTGAATTTCACTTAAAAGATGATTTCCTTTTTTTTGTTCAATATTTTGTACAATCTGTGAAATTTAAACATTGTCTCTTTGTTTTAAAAAGGTTTCTATGACAAAATGTTTTCAAGTTTTGACAATGTTCTACAATAAAACCTATTTTGGTATCTCTCTTCTCCCCCTGTGTCTCTGTGTCGACCTGGTGTAGTACACATGGAAGCAGACAGGAGGAGATCTAACACCATGTCAATATTGAATGCTCTGATTCAGCTGCTCTAGAGCAGATTTTTGTGGTGATTGAAAGGCAAAGAAGAGAAAAGCTAAATGAAAGAATAAAGATCGAATGATGGGTAAATAGCATGAAAAACAACATTTTGAGAAATGTAAGGCCAGGAAAAGATGGTTTGAGGGGATGAATTTGTAAAAGTGACACATGTACAAACAATTCTGAAGAAGAAGGCTTTCACAGGGCTAGTGGGGATTTCCAATTATTTATGATCATCACTTCAAAAACTCAGAATCTCAAACTGAATTACCTTTTCTTTTTTTTCTTTTTTGTCTCTTTTTTTCTTAAGACGAGAAACCATACCATTGTCATGTGTTTGCTGGTTATTTATTTCACTGGCTGTTGTTCTGGCAGCATGACGATGACTCCGTGAACGCTGAATTAAACATATACACAGTCTGTCACACGGTACCTGTTGTTCTAACCCACTTCACGAGTTGTAAACATTTCGTACATATGCATTTGTCTTAAGTTTGTACAATCACCCCCCCACCCCAAGGGATTGACTAAACCCTCAAGCCCTGCCCTCAGCAAGGCCAGTCAGCTGTTCACTAGAGGCTCTCCAGGAAGTGTGAGCAACCATGTGACCAATGCTGCCTGAATGACCAGATGAGGGATAGCTTCCTTTTGTAAACTCTCAGTCTTTGTGGAGGTCTCTCTCTTCACAGCACAAACCATTAGTCTTGCTCTCAGAGGGAGGCTGTTTAGTTTGAGTCAGACCCCAGATCCAACTTCTCCTACATCTCAGTATTTGTGACGAATGTGCTCATAAAGCAGGTTTTTGAGCATTTCCTCATATTGTTTATATAACTGGAGAGTTTATGTGGATGTCTAGTGGTGCTTATTTAAACGGGAGGTCTGATTTCGTGTCTGGGTTACAAAGTCAGCGAGTATAAACCCCCACCCTCCCGCCTGAGGAAGTCAGGTCAAGGTCAGGTCTGGTTGAGCCAGCGTTTCTCTTTTCCTTCCTTTCTGTCCCTGAATCACCAGATCCTGACTCTTGCCTGGATTTGTGCCTCGCCAGAGATTCAAGGGTGTGGTCGCTCATCTCAGAGTGCACTACAGTAAATCCAGTCCCAGAGCAACTCCATGATTCTGAATATGATTCATCAGCAGCAGACAGCGCCAGCATCAATAGTTGCTCAGTTTTCTCTCACATTCCTACTCTCTGTGAGTGTGTGATTCTCTTGTACAAAAAGCTTCACCGTTGCTGTTTATCAAAGATCTGCCTGACCTCCTCAGCGTTTCTATGGCGATCACCTATTATCAATCCAAACCCTCAACTTTACAAATACAGGTCAGTTTACTCATCATGAGTAACTGCTCAGCCTGTAATAACATGAATTCTTCTGAGGGATCTGAACGGGGCTTCCTTCAGGGCAAATAACCTTGATGATGTCATTAAGGTTTCCCTGAGGCTAAATCCACATAACTACTGTTTCGTTTTTTCCAAAGCATCACTGCACATATCATATTTACGTCTGCCATCCAAGCTACCCATTGGTTTCCAAGTGCCAAAAAAAATGAATGCTGACGACCCGGTTTTAAGCTGCTTTCTGACATGAACTGTACTTTGGGCATTTTCCTGAAATTTTCCAAAGGGGCTGTATGGGAGATCGCAAAAGTCTGAGTCAGTTGATCTGAATGGAACTTTTCCTTGTCAAGCCCTTGGTAAAATGTCTGGGTGAGCCCATGTGAGAACACAGCAGGAAAATTCAGAGCGAGCAAGTCAGCATGTTGATATAGAACGCATCGGACAGGAAAGTGAAGCATCTCAGGATCAAAGAGAAGTGCCACACACGAAGAAAAAAAGAAAGGACAAATAAGATTCCTGAGCTTTTAGCGAAAAGTGCTAATGCCGGTGTTGAACAAAAACACACAGCAGAATTGAATGGTCATGTCCTGCCTCCTGCATGCTCTGCCCAGGTGCCACCCCTCACCTGAATATTCTGAACATTGTTGTTATTCAGATGGATGATGATGTAATCAGGGTTACCTAAAGGATACATCAACACTACTATGGTTTGGTTTTAAAACACATTACTGTAGCTGACACAACTGGAAGCTAGTGGCCACAATTTAAGATTGGTAACTCCGGGGCTGCGTTGAAGTATGGACGAACAAGAAAGGAGACATTTAGAAACAGCGAAGTAGTCACATGCATTTGCTACGTAATGGCGTCTTATCTGTCATAAGATTATCAGCAAAAAACAGATTTAAACGAGGACATACAGAGGGGGACAGAGAGACAGCTCACCTTCAAAGTAAAAGTTCAGGAGGGCGGAGGTTTGATTTGATTAATGAGAAATGAGTGACCCTTACTCCTTGTGCTAGTTGATGGGAACAATATGTAATTTATTTGATCACCGAATATAAACTAGAAGGTTTTGCATGAATTTTCAGAATTATGTTAAATTAAATGTGTCCCACACTGTGATTCTTGTAAGGCGTCAGAAGCCAAAGTTGGGAACTACTGGGTTATTTTCTAACAATAGGTTTTTAAAGCATGTTAAATCATCCAGGATCTAAAATCCCAAAACATAAAAGTAACTTTTAAGTTAGGCTGTCAAATATATGTAGTAATTTATGAAATACAATTGTTTTCTCTGAAATGTGTATCAAAAGCAGCATAGACACAGACACACACACACACAATAATTTGTCCATTTTCTTCCTGTTTTTAGTTTCTCATGGGAATGAGGAGGTAATCCAATCCCTAATGTTAGTATAAAGGCGGTTTGGCCTAGTGGGTAGAGTGGTCGTTCTCCAACAAAAAGGTTGGCAGTTCTTCTGCGCAGGAGGTAGATAAAAAAAAAAAAATTAAATTAAAAATAAATTAGAAATAAAAAATAAATGAAAAGTAAATTTTTACCACTTTCTTATTTTCTGCAAATTTTGATAAGAATTTGATCATGTTTAAGCCCTCAAAAAGACAATTAATTTGCCTAATAATAATAATCCTTACAATTTCAATAGGGCCTCACTGTCTGTCAGTGCCTGTCAGTGCTCGGGCCCTAAAAATAGTTTAGCAGGAACAAATACGTCTCATCATTGAGGTCTATGCCAAAATAAAGATGAAAGTTGTTAAAGAACTGTTTGATATCTGTTGAGATAAATTGCCTCGAACCCGATCATAGTGATTGTTTCGGTCATATGATTGTGATTGATATACCGGTCACAGCAGCAGCAGGAGATCAGCTGCTCCTGATGCAGCCCAGCAGGTCGCCTGTATCCTGTTGTTCTACAGCAACAAAGGGGGCAAGATCAGAAGACATCTAAAGGGACTGACAACCACTGACCGACACACACTCCCTGGGTCTTAATTTGAAAATACTGAGTAACCGGCACAACCCACACAGACTGTGATCTGTGTTTGTCTATCTTTTGTTATCTCTCAGCTTAAAGCCAATGCTTATAACAGTGGGAAATAAAATCATTAGTTACTTTTTTTATCTCGAAACAGTCTTCACACTTCAAACGGAACAAGAGCTCTGTGGAAAGCAAAGTAATTTTAGACTCTGAAGGAAGTGAGTCGGCTTATACACCCAACTTTGAATATTATTTGGTCGGTTAGTTTTCAGCGTCATTTCTCTGCTCTGCTTCTTTGAAACACACTGCTCGTATTTAAAAAGACAGTTTTGAAAGCTGCAGTGGTTCGTTGATTTATTGAGCGCTTGGCAGTCAGACGTCATAGGCTGTGTGAAGGCACAGAACTCAAAGATGACTGTAGATCGATGCAATACACCGTGAAAAACACATTGTGTACGCTGCTCGTACAGAGGCAATGACTTATAAAGATGCTTCATAAACAGAATAATCAAACATTTACAGCAGAACATCATTCAGTTTCAACAAACTTGTTTTTCACAGGGACTCAGCTACATTTGCAGGTCTATGGAAATACTTCTATTATAAAGAAAACTGTTATTAAAAAAATAAAACACTAATCCGATGCATTTCAACAAGTTTAAATAATAGGTGTAACAGTCCCTGGCTGGCAAAGCAAGACGCAGAGAGTCGCACACTGATGCTTCACGGCTCTTTAATGACACAATTCAAACATGGCACCGTAGAAACACCATGAAACTAGAAGGACATATACAAACTGTAAATTCATATTCAATACTAACATGAACTTCATGATAATCATTTAATAAAAAATGAAATACAACTATTAAAAATATCTAAACATCAAGGCCAATAACCACAATTCCTATAGCATGGATATTAGATACATGAATAAATATTAAACAAAGCTTTTCAAACATGAGATGTTTGATAGGTTTATCGTCGAGACACTGATGTGCAGCAGGTGTTTTATCAAGCTCAAACAGGAAGTCTCTAATTATCCGGGAGCAAGTGATTTCTCCTGCGATAATCTCTGACCCCTCCGCGCAAGCTACAGGCAATTATGAGAGGTGAGTCGCCAAATTAAAAGGACAACAAATTACTAATTTAAATACCAAAATACATACATGGGAGAATAAGAATAACAAAATAAACCCAACACAAATAATACATCATCACAAACAAACTGCATAAACTAACAAGTTAGCGGTCAGTTACAATAGGACTATAATCGTTTACCTTCATTTACTCATTTACCTTTAACAAGAGTTTGTGCTACAGGATTATTTCTACAAGTTATTATTACAAATTCTGAGGTCGTGGATTCGTCAGCGTGGATTGCTGTTGGCTTTGTACGTCTCCAGATGCCGGGTTAGCTCTTCAATTCGCATGTCCTTCAGGTGAACCAGATGCTCCAACCTGCTCATTTTCATCTGCAAGATCTACAAACACACACACATGCAATAGGATGTGGTAAAGCCAGAGCAGGTTTCTGAAACTGACCAGTTTCCCTGACGTAAACTTGAGGTGTTGCAAAGTGGTGTCATTATTTGCTTTTTCCTGGACGTACAGAAGTGGCAACGGATGAAAAAATAAAAAAGGAATGTTATATCCGCTGAGCAGAAGTTGACTCATTGACCACTGATGACACAGTGTATGGCACATATTGCTCACACACACACACACACACACACACTCACTCACATCTGCGTGACAAAACTGCTCCCCCGCTGTACATCAGAAAGGGGAAATGATTTTGTTTGCAGCTGTCCGACTAGTCAGCAGTAAGTTTCCCGTATGTGTGTGTGTGTGTGCGTGTGCGTGTGCGTGTGCGTGTGTGTGTGTGTGTGTGTGTGTGTGTGTTTGTGTGTGTTTGTGTGTGTGTGTGTGTGCGTGTACCTCCACAGTCTCCTGCAAAGCAATGACAGTTTGCTCTTTTTCCTGCAGGATTATTCCGAATCTTGGGTCCATGTCTGTGTCAAACTGTGCTGTGTATTGCGGGTTACTTAAAAAGAAAAGAAAAGCAATACATATCATTACTATTGAACATAAACACAGCTATAGGTTAATTTAATTCAAATTAAAAGCAACTTGTTTACATACCCGTTCCTTGGTCTTCTCCTATCATCTTTTTTCATCTCATCTCCTCTCAGCTGAGCCGCTTCAGTCTGACGAATTTCTAAACACAGCAACACCAGAGTGTATTTCTCATATTATAATATGACTGAAAACTCATCAGTCACTGGAAACCTGCAGGGATTCGTCCAATACGTCTTATGGACACAACTAGGCTGAAGGGAGGAGGATAGGAGGCAGATATGTGATGATGACCACAAGAAAAGTGGAGGCCCGGGAATGTGAAATGATAAGATACAGAAAGAGAAAAATAAGGAGGCTTTTCGGTTGAGCAGTGCTGAGCTCGGGCCAGCGATAAAGGCCATCTGGCGATGGAGCTGATATGAGGACCTGAGCTGTGCAGCTGATAGTGGGTGAGGTGGGATTGGGCGGAAGAGGAAAGAGCAGAGGGAGGAGGCGCTGGCCTGGGGTCAGCTCTACAGGGTTGTTCCAGGGACAGATTAGGTGTGGGAAACGGAAGAGGTGCCCGTCACAGACTCACTCCCTAAAGGTCGTGGCATTCTCTAATCAGTCCTCTGTGATGTTGTTAAAGGTATGTTTGCGTCTGTGTGTGGTCACGGTTATCTCTGGGACAGATAACCATTTACTGAGAGTGGTCGGCAGGGAACCGGCCTCGGACATATCAGGACAGACAGGAGAAGACGGGAAGCAGAGAGCATCATGGAAGAATATTACTTCTGTGACACAAAAAGAAATCACGTCAGTGCTTCTTGAATATGCTGATTTTGTGTTTGTTAGATGACCAGCAGATACGGCAGTGTTTTAAACTGTCTAAATTTAAACCCACTTCCCTCCCTGTGCTAAAAATAAAGGCAAAATTCCGAGTCTGCAGCTTCAATCAGGATAACAGCCTGTCTGTGTCAGCTAATACGCTCCACAAATGGATATATCATGCGCAAGGTCAAAACACAGTCATCATATTTTTTCAGTGATTTTCAATTTATTCAGTTCATTTTATTGACGTACTCCAGTTTTGTAATTATTATTTCAATATTTATCACTGTTGTATGTATGTGATGTACAGGTCTGGTGCCATATATCACACCGGATGTCAGTTTATCTGAATACTTTTAAGATACTGGTTTTTGGATTGTGTTTTTGGATCAAAAACCAACAAATGTTTGGTGTAAAAGCACAAACACAACAGCCACTCTACCTGCAGGAAGTCTCTCGAGGTGTTTCCTGGAGTCAAAATATTCCAATTCCTGATTTCAGAAGAAACAGTTGGTTTAAAATGTGGTTACACTTTGCTCACACACACTGAGGGATGCTTTGTGACTCACATGGAAGGAGGAGGACCACAGTAATTCATATTTGTTAATAAACATTTAGACAAACAAACAAAAAGTAACTCATAGTATGTGTGTCTCTGATGGAATGTGCATAAACATACAGTCCTGTACAGTATGTTGTCTGCATCCTGCTCCAGTTTCTTGTCTATCTTCTCCCTCAGGGCGCTCAGCACAGGCTCTATCGCTCCCGCAGTGCTCAGTGCAATCTTACTCACTGTGTCTTCAGGCAAATGAAAGTTCAGCTTGGAAAACACCTTCCTGTCCACAGAAGAAAAACAATTAAAAAAAACACAGATGGTCGTGATTTAAAAGGCTACAATAGGAACAAGAGATCGGATGTGATTTAACTGATGATGAAGAGTGATGATAAACACCGTAGGGGACGACATGTTTACAGTGAAGTCCCACGTCGGTGGAGGGTACAGTTTCACTTTTTACCCCCAAAAATATCAAGGAGGTTATGGTTTTACCACGGTCCAACTGTTTGATGGTCAACAGGATTATGCAAAAAGTACTCAACAGATTTCCATGGATCTTTGTGGAAGGATGAGTAAAGGGCCGAATAAAAACTGTTGACTTTCGGTACAATTCAGATCAGGGGACGGATACAGTTTTATTTATCTTTCATCCCTTTTTTAAACATTGTGAGATATGGCTTTACATTTCACCAATTTCCCAGAGAATAATACATTGATCTTGATGGAGAAAAATCTGGTATATTTAAAGGACTGATAACCATGAGAGAGGGAAATTTGGTGAGGATCCAAATAAAAAAACAGATCTAATTAATTTATGTGTGCTTTTCATTGAGGGACTATTGGGCCCTGCCACACGAGTCTCTGTGTGGTTTGACATTCATTTATAAATCACTTCCCAACGCTTTGCCAAATCCTCCCCCTATTTAAGTAGTACACAGCGATTGGTTAATACTCTATAATGTACTTGTACGTACTATATTTGTGTTTCTTTAATTGCACAACAATGCTCTGCTATTATAACGTCTCCATTCACAGAGTATTTAGGCCTGTGGGATATAATCTCAGGCATGTTTTACTGATTCGTCATCCATCCGCCTGACTCTGTACAGCCGGGTTCAACCAAAGGCCTCCAACTTGGGCAAAACACAAAATATGACCACATCACAACCGTTCCCCTATCGTTACGCTATGGTTTTCAGAGTTGGTTTTAAAATGTTATTACTTTTTAAATCACTGAATGGCCTTGCACTGCCTCACTTAGCAAATCTCTTCCCTTAAAGCCCTGCTCAGAATCCATGATCTGCAGTTTCTCTCAGTACCCAGACAGGGCAGGTGTGAGGTAGAGCGTTCACTGTTGGAGCTCAACCTGTGAAGCTATACCTCACTTTGTTGATCAGACGGACTGTCTCAGTCTCCTCTTTTAAAAGTGCATTTTTATAAAAAATTCTATTCACTAGATGTATTAGTTTGTAGTTTGTTTTAGAGCTTTAGTTTAGCCAGTGTCTTGTGCATGAACTCGTAAATGTGTAATCACACTGCATGTCTTCTCTGTCGTCATGTCTGTGAGGCACTTTTTAAAACCTGATTATTGATAAGTGCCGTATAAATTAAGTTTATGATTATTCCCATTCACAACCACCACAGGCAGTTTGAATAGACAAAGAAGACGTTTCTTGCCTGTTGAGGAGGCTCCAGTTACTGAGCTTCTGGGGTGTGGAGTTTGCAGGAATATAGTTGTGAAGGTCAACGAGCTTTGGGAGGAAATATTTCACAATCTCAGCAGCCATCACTGCAGAAGAGGAAGCGGAGGAAGAGGAGGAAGAGGAGGAGGAGGAAGAGGAGGAGGAAGAGAGGCAGGTCACAAGTTAAAGCAGAAACAAGAAGAACTTTTGCAGAGCAGCTGCAGATGGATCGTGACCCATGATGCGAGCTGCGAGCTGAGCGGCCTCTTTACCTCCGTCGCTGAAGTCTCTAGTGATGTGTCTCTTCGGTCGGGCCAGCGGGATTCCGTCGATCCACGCGTACAGACCCAGCAGCTCTTCTTCGCTCAGCTCTCCACTCATCTTCCTCAGTTTTCCTGCCTGTTTGTAAAGATGCGATCTGTTTTTCTCCGAGCGGCCTCCTGAGCTCCGCGGGTTGTTAGAGGCGTCACCATGGCAACGCAAACAATGGCGACTCGACAGAAAAACAACACACTGACTTTGGTGAATCACCTTTATTATCAACTTCAAAGACATCAAGGGATTTTTAATAAATAGAATCATACACAAACATGTTTTTTCAGTTCAAAGTTTGCAGGGGGAGAAAAATGATAATCAACCAAGGCAGAAATCCTCAGTGTGTGTAAAAATCATGTCTGCTGCATAGAAAATACAAATGTACAAAATCCCTTGAAGAGTTACAATCGATATGCATCAGATCAAAGCACCAAGCAAAGCAGCTACAGCTCATAATTTAGTCCGACAGAGTCAAGCACACGTGTGTTAGTACAAAAAGAGTCGTGGCACATCCATAAAGTGCCCATGTTGGTGCCACGTTTCAAAATCCCTTAACGTTATTTCTTAGAAAATCAGTACCAAAGGACACGTAACGGTAAATCAGAGAAATAAGATTAAAACAAATTGCCTCATTAAGTGTTCACATGTACCAGGATCAAAGGCAGAGTGAGTATTTTCCCTTAAGATTTGTTTAAAAATCATCATGGCAGCGTAGCCACTTGTCATTTTTTAAAGCACAGAAGCTTGTCAACCGCATCTTCCGGTTTCCATCGACGAGCAGAAGGCCAACACAAGCCAGACACAGACGGGGCGGCTGTAATCCTCAGGGGAGAGCGCAACCGAGAGGAAAAGCTCTGTCACTTAACATTGCTGATCCTTCGGTGGATCTTGTTTCCATTGTCAAACAGACGAGCGTCTCCTCAGAGGATCTTCTGGGTCCTACTAGGTGGAACAAGAACTCCAGGGCTCTGTCAGATGATCCCGGTGTTTACCACGTGCTGGGTTGTGTGTCATCTGGGCCTGCTGGGGGGCTTCAGAGCAGCTCTCCCTGCGAGCTACAACAACAAACACACTGTTGATGAGTCTCTCTCAGGACAACTGCAATTTTCTTCCTCCAAAGCCCATCTTATGTGTAAGCTATTATTTCAGCACATCTGTGTTTTAGCTGTCTGTTAGACCTTTATGTGCTTACTAACAGTGAGCCACTGCTGGCTCATCACACTGCTATGTTGGGACGATGCCCAAAACCACAGACGTCTCCAGAAACGTGAATACCTCGAATAACACTGAGAATGTTTGGATGCAGAGGATTTTGGGGGGGAGTTGCGGCGAGTCTGCATACGTACCAGCTGAGTGTGAGGCAGCAGAGAAGGTAGGGCCGATGGCTTTGGCTTCACCGGAGGCATCGGAGGCTTGGGCTTGGTGATCTTAAGAAACCAGATTTTCACGTTTTAAATGAGCAGTGAAAAGTGTATGAGTGCAAATATTTGACATGTGTGGTTTAAGTGACTTGTAATGTTGTCAAATACCAATTTTGTTGAAAGCGGCGGCAGAGGTCTGGATGGAGGTTGTGGCTTAACCTGATAAAAAAAAAGACAGTTAATATATAGTTTAACAAAACAATCTATCTGTTTCCTGGAAGAGGAAATTAGATCAATTATGTACCTGTTTTACCTCGATATAGTTGGGCTTGCTTGAAGCAGACAGTGGCTGCATGTAAGGCCTCACAACCTGAAGAAAAAGATTTATCTACTTCATATACAGCTGACACCCAAACAATATGGACTGCGGTAATACAAATACTGTAAATATGTTGACATTTTAATAATAATTTGTTATAATAAGATCAGTAGATGACATTACCTTTTGAATCTTTGAGGGCTGGGGCACAGCTGGAAATGTCTTGGGTGGCTGTAAGGGGCAAAAAGAGAGATGACTAAACTAAAACCAAAAAAAACATGACTCTGAAGTTTCTTAACCACAAGCCTTAACAGTTTTTGCAGTTTAATGACAATAACAGTCCCTTTATCATTTAGAACTGTAGAGTAGCACCTCTGGAACGATTGGTCATGTGAGGCTATGGGAAACTTTCTGAGGCTAAAAGAACTTCTCACCACGATGACACGGATACAGATGCCAACTGCAGCTGCCACAAATGCAAGTGTAGTGTCTAACTCACACATACAATATTGGTGTCAGAGCTTCTCCGCTCTGGTGCTGAAGCCGTTGGGTCAGATTGTAAACTCACCTCTGGAGCTGCTCTGCTGGGCTTCAACGCTCCAGTGTGCGGTCGGGCACTGGCAGAGAACAGAGGTTTGCAAGGCTGAGTGGCCGAAGACTCCACGAACATGGGCTGGCTGATGAGTGTCTTCCCGAGACGGGGGCTGTCGCGTGTGCTGCTCGACCGAAACACCGGGTTCGACTGTCCTGAGTTAGACTGGAGGCATCTGCAGAATAAACAAACACAGTGGCTAAAATTAAATATGGGAACGATTAAGAGTTCTGTCTCTACAGCTTCACTCACGCACGGTGGGAATCACTTTACCTCTTTGCAGGTCGTCTTTTTCTGATGCAGCACATCAGAATCCCAATGAACAGGACCACCAGCAGAAGTGCTCCAACCACCAGCAGCACAAAGAACACCAACATGCCTGTCTCTGCACACACACACACACACACACAAACAAGCAAACACCACACTTAGAATTAGAACGATTAGAAAAATATTTAAGTAAAACTCCATAGCATTTGATAGCTGCCTGCAAATCAGAAAAGTAAACAAAGCTTGTTCAGGAATCTGACCGATCAGAAAAACTATCTTCCAATTGGATGTGTTAATCTTTGTCATAAATACAAGCCAGATAACAAGAGCATGTGTACATTTCCATCAATGGACTTCTATAGTTTAACTGTATATCAGGACGATGTTCTATCTATTGCTCCTGGACGAGCACGCGTCCACTGTAACATCATTACTTAATTTCTACAGACTTAGCAGGGGGAATTTCCCAAGATCCCTGCTCCTCTGTTTGTGTTTATCAGCACAGAGCTCAATTGTGTGCGAGTCCATGAGACGTAATAAATCTTGGTGAAAAAAAAACAGCATTGGAGGAGCGCACACAAACGGTCATGTGTGAAGCATGGGGATTCAAATGGCCAAGCGAGTATGGGGCATGACGTGGAGGTTTGTACCTTCAGGCAGCTCCGACTGCTGCACGTCGCAGAAGGGGGGGGCCCAGCCGGGGTCGCAGTGACACTTACTCTCGTGGTTACAGACCTGTCAGAGATCACACTCGGTTATGCTGTCACAAATCTGCAGTGCTCCAAAGTGTTAAGTGAGGTTAAAACATTATTTTTACCCCGTGGTTGTTGCATTTGGCCGAGCAGTCGTTTGTCCCGTACGCCTTTACGTTGGTGATGTCTTGACACCGCTGGTTGTAGCACACCTGAAAGACAGACAAGACGCCCTGAGGACACTGTTCACCCCTCTGTAGTCCATGGAGGTTTTTCTTAAGGGCAGGTTTCTCACCATGTTGTTGCCACACTTGGTGCCCGTAGGAACCATGCCCAGATCTGCAGGGTAGTTATCTTCAGGGTTTATAGTCGCCTCGTTGCATATGTCTCCACTTCCGACTTTGTAAAAGGATTTCCTGGATGTCACAGGAAACTCCCACCCTCCGTTGCAGAACAGTTTCCCACAGGATTGATCTCTGTAACAGAGAAAAAACGCAAACCGATAATAAAACAAAGCCCAACAATATGTGAATATGAACTATTTATCTATTGGTTTCCTACCTGCTGGAACATCTCTGGCTAAACAGTGTTTTTCTGCAGGTTCCATGAAGGTAGAAACAAGCATTTGCAGCCACTTCAGCGTCTGAACAGAAACATGAGAAGATAAAACAGCTGCAGATGTACGAGTCCTGATGTTTCCGTATCAAAGCAGATCTAGACCAAACTGTCATTTTACCTGGACCCCACAGTCTCTTGCAGTGCTCCTGCTGCGAAGGACACTGCCCATTGTAGCAGTATCCTTTCCCACGGTTGCAGGACAGTCCGTTCTGGGTGTAGGCGTCAGTCGGACAGGAGGCAGAGAAGCCGGTGCAGAACTCTGCCAGGTCACAGACCCCTGCCTTTGGTCGGCAGACACTGCCTGTTGGTTTCAGCTGTGGAGCAGAGAGAAACACAGATGGTGATGTACCGACTTACTGAAATACGTACACTCACACACACACACGGCCAGATGGCACAGTCAGACAGTGTCTCGCTATATTGTTACACATTTAGTATCAGCGTGACTTCCCTGGTGTAGAGAAGACACAGTGAGTGTGACTTACTTGGCAGTTGTGGCAGCACTCTCCCTCTCCACACTGGGCTCCCGCGTTAAGTTTGCAGGTGGTGGCATTGCAGCAGGCATTCTTGCATTCCTATGAGGCAGACAGAGGAAAATATGATTCAGTAATTTAATTCTGTGATTTTTTATGCATGCAGCCTGTCTGAGCGCAACATGCACATACAGACCTGCACGGTGCCACAGTCGCACTCCTCTCCAGGCTCCAGGAAGGCGTTCCCGCACACCGGCCCTCCGTGGACGCGATTGGTGGACGGAGTGTCCAGCAGGCAGGCCGGGTTCACCTCCTCCAAGAAGCGGCTGAGCTGCTGCTGGCTGCAGCTGCTGAACAGCTTCGGATACACAAGTCTGGAGGAAGAAGAAGAGAAGAGGAGGTCAATATTAGAAGAATAGAAGAAGAGGTAAATGTGAGGGGGTTTAAGTGAAGGTGAGAAACTGAGCTTACCCAACGCTCTCAGACATGATGCAGTCTCTTTTCGTTACTGAGGAGCCACAGACACAGTTTTCGGTGTCATGGGACAAGCCCAGATTGTGACCCATCTCATGTGCAATAGTAGAAGCCACACCTATTGGGTTGTTGTTATGGTCCTGTGTGTAGAGCAGAAAGAAGTGGAGTCACAAAAACATAACAGACATATAGAAAATCACATGACTCCCTTTCATTTCCCCTCTGCTTTCTATAGAAAAATGAGATTCACCTCATTGACGGCTCCAGATTTAGACGTGCACATTGCGTTGGTGTTTGCCAAGCCGACAGTGGACCCATCAAAATCCACCCCTCTGAATGAAGAAGAGTAAAATGTTACTGGACCCCAGCTTCGACAGGTTCTGTTAGAGGGGAGTTGAAAACCGCTGCGTCTTACGTGATGAACTGTGCGTTGTCGTGCGTGGTCCTCGGCAGCAGGCTCCTCTGACGCCACTCGAGGAATCGGCCGAGGGTGAGCTCGGGGTTGGTGCTGACCTCCATCTGATCTTTGTACGACCAGAGATCCACACCGACCAGCATGACGCGGACACCCACAGGGCGATACAGCTAAGTACAATATGATAAAAAGCAAATGAATCATCAGGTAAATGGCTGATATCAGTATTTTGGAAACAGGCGATGCTGTAAAATCACTGAGCGACTGATGCTGTCACACAGGGAGACACATTCGGGTCTGGCACCTTCATTCACGTCGGCCCTTCTCCTTCAGGGTACGCAAAGAGGATTGTGTGATATGTGAGAAAATGTTCAGCTCGGGTGTGAAAATTCACAGTTAAAGTTAGATTTTTACAGCGAGGGAACTTTTCATTCCCTGTTAATGGTCGACTTCCAGTCAGTAAAGACTGGGTAGTCTCAGGCCAGCGTTCTGCAATGATTTCAATCCACAGTGAGAAGTGAAGTCTGATGTGACACGTGGTTGTTTCTGCTTTGTCGGGGGAAATGAGTCCTGGCAGCATCCAAGGCAAATAAACTACATGGCTGGTAAAAATAGCTGGAATGCGGTATTAAGTCCAAAGGAGAAATTATGTGGAATTACATAAAATTAAGCTTTTATACTCATTTGAACTTTAGTGTGGTCTTATTTTATAGTCCTGGATCATTTTCTCCCAACATCAGAGGTTTTCTTCTTTTTTTTTGCTGTTCAAACAAAACAGTGTTGAATCATTTTAGGTGACAGACGAAGAGAGAAACAAACATACCTTGTCCACATGGTTTGCTATTTCAAGCATCCTGGTCTCCACTGCCTTCCTACTGTCAAACTTCTTATACTAAAACAAAAAGAGATCATTTTCTTTTTACTTAAGGAACTTTAAGCAATAAAGTATCAGATATTAAACACAATCATTCCACATCTTGAGGGGAAAGTGAATTACAGATAATTATGATTAAATGTGCAGTGACAGACAGAAATCCAACCTCAGTGTGGTCGGCCACAAGAACAAGCTCCACTGTTCTGGGTTTCACTGCACGGTCTTTGGTCTGTGCACCGACTTTCTGAATAACACAAGACATTAACAATATTAAACATTAGTGTGTGTGTGTGTGTGTGTGTTTGTTTGTTTAGTTAGACACAGATTATTGTTTGATGATGATTAATACAGCCCAGTAATCAAATGTATTTAGTTTAGTGTTACTGACAATGTACCGTAGCAACAAAAAGTACTATGGTAATCGCACAGAATCCTTTTGATGCATGCAAACATGGCATTAATACTTAAAATATGAAAATGACATTGGCATTTTGAAGCTAATTTTTCCAATAATACTCAATATTCAAATCAATGTATTATGTCTCTCTTCCTTGTTTCCTTGATGTCTGGTATTGACTCTGTTGTCCCATGTTTTCATTTCCTTTCTTTTTTACCTTAGTTTGTTTGACTGAAATGAAAACTAATGGAAAGTGGATTTTCTTTTAGGTCTTATGTTGTTAGAATACAAAAATATCCCCAGTAAAGTGTATTTGCTTGTTTTAGCTGTAAATTTGATGCAGACACAGGATTATCACGTGAAAATTCGATCGTGATAATGATACAGAGCAGCTGTGAACAGTAGTATCTTACTGCATGAAACTTTACCTATCTAATAGGAATGCATTTATTAATTTTAAAGAATTTTATGTCTTTTAGATTTCTTGTAACTGAATATTGTCTTCTAATATTTGTGATTCCTTAAATAATGACCTGTCTGTTTTATTTTGCTGCACTTCTAAAGCACTAAGTGACTGAAAAGTGCTCTATAAATAAAGCAATTATATCATCGAAGAACACAGAAAGTATTGGATATCAACAGTGGTATAATGTCTAGGTTTCAAACTCTGGTGTATGCATGTGTCTGTGTTGTGTGTATGTTTCTTTACCAGACTGCCGAGCTGAAACAGTCCAGACGGGCTAGCTCCGTGATCATAGTAAGTGGTTGTGTTTCCATGGGAACAGGAGCTCCTCTTCCTCCTCAGGTGTTTGTAGTTGTAGACAGCATGAAGACCTTCGTTGATGTAAGTTTCAAAGCTGTTTCTATCGTCTCGCTGTCCCGCCTCAGGACCGGCCAGAGGCTCGATCAGGTACATCTGGTCCTGGAGAAGCACAAAGCCCCTGCAGAGCAACACAGGAGTTTCAGAGTGGACAAACACACAATCCTTCTCCTTTGCTTATGTACTTCTCAAATAGTTAAAATACTCATATGGTTGAGTTTGTTTTTACTTTCCACATCTTTTGACACTGGCATGTCTTTTCTACAGACATCAGAAGACGGCTTTAATTAGAGAAGTCGGATTGGGTTACATGTTTTTCAGTCTTAATGGTCTGCAGGAGGGAGCCAATGGATGCTGGGGGACTGATCGTCTCTTCGGATTGGACACGGCAGGTCATGAGTCACAGCAGGAGACTTACAATCCCAAATCCTCACGGGTCTGATTCAATTTGTTGCTCAATTTAGAGAAACAATAACCTTTTGTAATTAGAGGAATAAATCTGCATGCAGCATCACTCACTTCATTCCAGAGCAGAGTCCCACGCTGGCAGACGAGTCCTCCACCCCCACGATGTGTCCGTGGTAGTAGCAGTGAACCTGGACAGAGAGACCTCATTACAGATGGAGCCATTTCACAACTCTCCCCTTTTTTTTTCTTCGTCTGACAAATATCTCGAGCACAGTGTTGAAATGGGATCTGAGGGTGTATTTAAATGTGTGTTTGAGTCATGGTCAGAGGAAATTGCCTTATATGTCAATTCCTCTTCCAGGTAAAAATCAAGAATGACAGCATGTTGTGTCATCTCTCATAATGAGGAACTATGTTTCTGAGAAACTACCTAATGCTTTAGAATGTGTCATGACATCTGAGGAAATGACCTACATGTCTTACATCAAATGTAACATGATGATATCTCTGCAGCAGTAAAACCCCACTGGGCCTGGGTTTGCGTGTGACAGGATATCCTGTACTTAATGCAATAAAGCATGTGTGCTCTGTGTAGTAGGATAATCATTTGATTCTGTATGGCAGTCTGATTTCAGATCTCTGGATCGTCCACGTCACTAAATGTATTCTGCCATCTCAGCGAGGAAAGGGAAAATAAATGTCTAATTACCAGGTTTAGGTTTATCATGTATACATACAGTTAAGAAAACTTATAATCAAAGTTTTTATAGTCCATTATTACGCAGGTTGATAATGTTACTGTTTGTTTGATCGTGATGAAAGAGTTTCAAAGGTACATACCCCAAGATCTGGAAAAGTTGTCACTCGGGCGCCCTGATCAGAATAGTGTGTCACAGAAAAGTCTTTCGCGATAAGATCCCTGGAAAGAACAAATTATTAATATTATGTAATTGACAGATAAATTAAGTTAGAGCAGTATGTGTCAAGCAGCACAGTAAAGAAGATCTTACTTGTTCCTTTCCAGATGCAGAGTGTAGTTCTGCCCTGCGATTGTCAAAGAGTACCGCAGTTCATCAGGGTAAGTCTACACTCACACACAAAGCAGGAGAGACTTTAGTGCATCTTCAGTGAGATTAAACACAATGTGAAGTTTAAATACAGTGTAAAGTGTGTGAGTGTGTGAGTGTGTGTGTGTGTGTGTGTGTGTGTGTGTGTGTGTGTGTGTGTGTGTGTGTGTGTGTGTGTGTGTGTGGGTGTGTGTGTGTGTGTGGGTTACCTGATGTGTAGCAGCATCACTGAGAGATGGATCCTTCAGCCTCTGAGGTGTCACAGTTTGGTACTTCATCACATGAGGTAGAGTCGTCCTTACACTGCTCGCTATTACTCCTGCACGTAAAGTGATTTTTCAGTAAAAAAAAGATAGAAAGAAAGAAAGAAAGAAAGAAAGAAAGAAAGAAAGAAAGAAAGAAAGAAAGAAAGAAAGAAAGAAAGAAAGAAAGAAAGAGTCGTACCCCATGAGGAGAGTAGAATTCCCAACAGATATCCAGTATGAAGCATGTTGCTGTGTCCGACCGACTGTGTCATTGTGTGCTTTGCAGTCCGAGGTGAATACTGAGGCTCCTCAGCTCTCCTCCTCCTGTCCTCCCCTCCGCCTCTCTCTCTCTCTCTCTCTCTCTCTCTCTCTCTCTCTCTCTCTCTCTCTCTCTCTCTCTCTCTGCTGTGTAATATCCTGGCAAACCATATGAGTCACTGTGAAAACTGCAACCTCAATGTAAAATATACAGAATAGTTGAACAAAGTAAAAAGTAATAATTCCCACTGGTTAATCCTTTTATTTTTGGAACACAACTGTTTTCTTTCAACAGATGACTTTCTGATCTGAGTTTTTCTGTTTGTCAATTGTTTCTAATCCATATGACCCAATCACCACAGGCGATCCATCTCAAATGCTCCTGTGTGTAAATTTAATCAGGAATATAAATTGTGATGAATGAAAGGAAACCCCCCCACTAACTCAACACCCAGTTCATAGGCTCATGTGGCTCTGAACTAACAGCTGACCCTACGAGGACTCTTTGTGGACTCTGGGGCCCTCTACTGTCTAAACGGTGGAGCAGTCGGAGCACTTATGTTGTCACCATAGATAGATTGTATATTAGGTTTCACACATTTCCCTAATTAATTCCATTGTGTTGTTAATGTAGTGCGTATTTGCTGCACGTTTGATATTATACAGTTTATACTTTAATAAAATAACACCAGATGTTTTTTGTCAAATAGCCGCAAAATATCAACTGGATGATTGTGACATTTTTGACACAGAGCTGATGCACAAGACTGAAGGAACATGGGTAATAAAATTCAATAGAATAAAACAAAACTTTTTTTGCCATATTGAGTCTGACCGGCTGGGGGCGACAACTCACCACTTTCATTTAGATGCGTTCCCGTCTCATCGTGATATTGGCAATACCTGCACACGACACTTTTTTTTGTTCTTTTTTTAAAACTAGTTATTGTCATTGAAGTCATAATGAATAATATCAAATAACAATGTATGTTATGCACAAATTAAATAATACAACAGAATAATAACCAACACATTTAATATATATACAGTACATCAAATAAAATGTATTCAAAGTATTGGTGATGTGCTGTAACGCATTACATTGAAAACATCGTTAATCTTAGGCAGACTTCCCGTGTTTTTTCCAAAACAATAGACGACAGATATACAGATTTTTGCCAAAAAATAATAAAGTCATTAAACATAAATTGTAGTGGCCACTCTTTTCCTCACTTTGCTGCTGTTACGTGAACGCAACATATGGCACCCGCCAAAAACAAATGAGCAGAGTCATCATTCCGCGACCACTGTCTGGGACCCAGACAGAGGAGAAACGTCAGTGGCGGAGCTCTGGCTGTCACCTGGAGCAGGAGGAGGATGGAGCCGGAGCGGAGAGAGGCCGAGGCTCCGTTCAGCTTCACCCCGCAGCTCGTCCGCCTGCACAAGGACCACGAACTGTTCGAGGTAACGTAGCAAAAACGAGCTCCGTCTTCTTCCTGGATGAAGCTCCCGCTGTAACACGCTGCATGTTTACAGGATGGAGACATCCACAGACACATGTACCTGCAGGACCTCTACATCTCCCAGGAAGACGAGCCCACCACCAGGTAGGAAACACGAGTTATATCCGAGCAGGAGCTGAGTGTGAGCCTGGTTTATGTGTTAGCTTCAGTTAACAACCCAGCTTGTTGTTGTTGTTGTTGTTTTTGCTATTGTTGTTGTTGTTATTCTTCTGCTGCTGTTGGACACAAGAAGGTTGAACCCATGCAATGTGTTTTGCATCCTGGTGACCCTTTTCATAGAAAACATAAATACGTTAATGCTTTAGTTAGCCAATAACTCTGCAAACTAACTGATAGTTTAATGAGTCCATGTCATTACAGGGGAAATAATATCTTCAGAAATGTAAACAAGGTGAAGAGTATTAGCATTCATTCTTAATACATTAATTTACTGAAATCCAAACAGTAAATGTATGTCAATACACAGAACAACAGGGAGGTGAAAGGATTTTAAAAACGTATTAAAATGGATAAAATCATTGGAACAGTTTTGCAAACAGTACCAGTATCGAGCTGATTTGTATTAGATTCAAGATTTTTATTGTCACGCTAGTTATACAAGAATAATAAGGTACCATAAAGTGCACAACTGAAGACTAGTCTCTAACAACTGCTGTTGGTCACTAACACTCGCTAACCTCTACCTGGAATCCCGAGTAGGAAAATACGATACCCAACAGCAAATGTTCCCCCCAGCTTTGGGTTTTCACCTTTTTTACCTGTAGCCCATTGTAGAGTCAGAGTTGTAGGACTGACGGTCCCCTTCTTCCTCCTCTCGTCTCCTCTCAGCGTCTCAGAGTTCGCCTGTCACATCTCGGGCTGCAGCGCTGTCTTCATTGCTCTGGAGGAGTACGAGCACCACTACAACTCCCTGCACCGGCACGTCTGCTGCTCCTGCCGTCGCTCGCTGCCAAGCGCCCGACTCCTCGACATCCACATTCAGGAGTGGCACGACTCTCTCTTCACTGTTCTCGCCCAGAGGCAAGACATGGTGAGAGCCAAAGGAAATTCAGTTTTGTTTGATTTTATTGATTCCCACTCATCCACTTAAGATTCAAGGTGCAAATCGTCAAGGATAATTGTTGTATCACGCTTCCTTCACACAGTACCAGTGTTTGGTCGAGGGCTGTGGACACAAGTTTAGGACGAGTAATCACAGGAAGGAACATCTGATAAGAATTCACAAATATCCTCCAGACTTCAGATTTGACAAACCCAAAAAGGACAGAGGGTAAGACTGCACTGTTCACATTTTTGTCCACTAGATGGCAGCAAAATGTTAGTAGAAATATTACTCAGCAAAGTTTCAGGTCCACGTTTGTTATAGGGAGCAGGACTTATTTCTCTGAATTTAGTATTTAGTAACATATTTCATGCATTTTTTAACATAAAGTAAGATTGTCTGCTGCTTTACTATATTAAAAAACTACTGTGCAAATTGTTCAAAATGCATATCTCTTTATCATTATTCAGACTAAACAGAGTAGAAGGGCCTAAATTAGTTACATCTTCATGTTTTATACTCTTGTTTGTCTTTTTAATTAGATATCTGTCTTAACAGAACCAGAGAGACAAAGAGGCCGCCGCAGAAAGACATCTCCATGGAGGAAGTGGGCGATGTGTGTGAGTCGGAGGGTGTGTGCGAGGTTATGTGCGATGTGTTGTCCGAGCAGCCTGAGCCTGGAGAGTCCATGGAGACGCTTGTGGAGGAAGCAGCTGCTCACTTGACAAAGGCGGCCGATGCTGGGGAGGACACAGGTCTCTCTGCTGCGGTCCACAGCCAAGAGTGTCCGAACAAAGAGACACTGAAACCACAATACTCCTACAGGTTAGTTTCGCAGGAAAACTTACAGACAGGTTTGAGATGTTTTAGTTTAAGTGGGTGAATTCAGGGGAAATTGAAGATGTCAGTGGTCTTAAGGGGAAAAAGTTGAGCAGTTACTTTATACATGTGTAATGACATATGATTAAGAATTTACGTGAGCTGATATCTTTATACAGCTTTTCATCTAATTGCTTAAAATCTGAGATGAAAACTAAAGTTTGTAGTTTGTCTTCTTCTCTCAGAGTCCCTTCGACCGTGTGCTTTGGTCACGGCTCCATCCGAGGCTTCAGAGGACGGCGTGGGAGGAGGAAATGAAATGCCAGACCTCCGCCTTCTGTTTGATGTTCCTTTTTAAGACTCAATGCCCTTGTCTATAGTAACAGAATGTATTCACCATCACATGTGTCTTTAATGTATAATAAAAATAGCCTTCGCTAAAAAGAAGCAACGTGCATACGCATTCGTTTAAGTGATCGAGAACACATTTTGGTGCGTGTACTTTTTACACACAATCTCGTTCCTCTTCCTGGTGTTGACACCCAGCCTGTCAGCAGACTGTTCACTTAATACATCCCAGTGTCTGTCTTTATTATAAACTAAAATAATTGACACCACATTGAATCTTGTCATGTGTTAGACTGCATTGAGCTTAAATCACAAAACGATAAGGGAAATGTGAAGAGAAAAAAATGAAAGGAAATGACCAAATTTACATAAGAGATTTTAATAATGGTACAAAACACCTTTTCACCCATCAAATATAAAATATCCTTTACATTAACGACTGATGTGAAACATTTATCTACATTTTGCAATGAAACCTACTGTGGTTTTGGACATTTAAGAGCTCTTTAAACATGTGCAATAAAAAGTTCTTTTTGAGGTAATGTTAAAAAACAATACGATTTTTTAATTTGAATTTGTATTTTTTTTTGGATAATAATATATATTTGTTTCTGTGTGAAAGGGTGAGATCATAATTTAATTTTTAATTCTGAATGTGGATATTTTAAACCTGCACCCTGAAGAAAGTTTTTGCAAAAGTCCATCAAAATAGAAATACAACATTCACATGGTCACTTTAGTGAGTCGTCACTAGTTATTGCTTCAGAACCTTAAAAAAAATGACCATAAATCATAAATCACAAATAATTTACCGCAAATTAAATTTTTAAATACTTCATAGAAAATTTAAGAAAATGATGAAAACTCACAACCGTTTCTTTCATTGACCTTTTGAAAATTAAACCAGCTTGTTTTACCAACATTTTTGCGTGAAAAATATTCCTCTCACCCCGTTTGATTTTTTCACTATATAACAAAACATATGTTACAAAAGTTTTCAGGCATCTTTTACTTCTTTTGCAGTGTTTTGTTATTTGCTGTATGGAGGCGGTTGTTTTTTAAGGCGGATCTCCCAACGATGCAGCTCAGAGTTAGTGCGGGTTAAGACAGGTAGTACATCCCATAGGGTCCACTGAAGAGTCCCGGGACGGGCAGGCCGGGCCGGGGGCCCCTCAGGGCCGCGTAGAGGCCCGGGGCGCCCATGGGTGCAGCTCCCAGCGGGAAGGGGAACGCGAAGGCCGGCAGCAGCGGCTTCGCGGCCAGCTTGAACTTCTCCAGCTCGGCCTCCTGGAGTCTCTTGGCCTTGGCCCTGCGGTTCTGAAACCAGATCTTGACCTGGGTCTCTGTGAGGCTGAGGGAGCCGGAGAACTCCGCTCTCTCTGCGATGGACAGGTACTGTTTCTGACGGAACTTCCTCTCCAGAGACAGCAGCTGCGAGGTGGTGAAGGGAGTCCTGGGCTTTCTGTTGTTCTTGTGTTTCCGCAGGTTGCAGGAGGTCGGGCTGGGGAGTCCTGGAGGCAGAGAGTCAGGTCAGTGGAGGAGAAAAACACGGATCCACGTGATTTACAGTGAATCAAACCGAATCAGGGGGAGGTCAAACCCAGAATGGGCCGGAGAAATTTGGGCTGAAGGCCTGAGCAGTTTTCTGCAACTTGGTGCATCTCAAAGTTTAAAGATCCTTCCCATCATCTCTAGATTACTTGAGAGATGTGACCCTTATTTTGTAATATGGAATAAGATGTCTTTGCAATTTACTTTTCAGAATCCTAACCTGATATTTCCAGAATATTTGTATACGATTGTAAAGTTAAAACTTGCGCATTATTTTCGTAATTAAACAGAAATATAGTTGCTTCACTCACTTTGAGGGGATGCGTAAGGACTCTGACACCAGGGCCCCGTGTCCGTGTCCCCGGGCTCCACCGCCTCTGCCTCGGACCGGTGAAGTCCCCTCGGTCCCCCCGGTGACCCGCACTCCGTCTCCTCCGCCGGGACGCAGCCTGGACCTGCAGGCTCCGGGGACCGGCGGCTCCGGCCGGGCGGCCTCTCCGACATGAGGGACTCCACGCTGAAGGGCAGCTCTACACTTTTGCTTTTCCGTCTTCTGACAGGAGACAGGTCCGGCTCCTCGGTGTCCTCCGGAGGCGCAGCGGAGCGCGGGGATCCTTGCGCAGGATCCATTACGCACGACTGCGGTGCCATGCAACCAGGTGATCCCTCCGCTGCTGCTCCTGCTGCCGCCTCGCTGCTGGTCCCGGGGGTCGTCGCCTGGAGGAGAACCTGTGGAACCGCCGAGGCTCTTCTGACGTCGTGGAGCTGCGGGGGGACTTCAGATATTTGACGCACGGACCTGAAGTGCCACACATGCCTCTTTCATCTCCACCGCGCGCCAATCAGGCTGGGGATGTTTCCCAGCGACCGGAGCGGAACCGGCTGTGATTGGTCAGGCTGGTCGTGACAGAGCAGTGCGGTTCCTGACAGATGCAAACCTCCGATCACAGGCTGAGCTCGGGATTCCCAAGGTGAAGCAAATTACTTTAATATGTGCAAACTCACATTTAAATAACATCTGTATTATTGTGTTAAGTTATTATAAGCAAATTGCCTGAAACTTTTGGTATATTGTTTAAAATGTACCATATTCATAACATTTCCAATATTACTATTAGGTGACATTTCACACACACACACACACACACACACACACACACACACACACACACGCACGCACGCACGCACGCACGCACGCACGCACACACCCACACGCACGCACGCACGCACGCACACACACACACACACACACACACACACACACACGCACACACACACACACACACACACACACACACACACACACACACACACACACACACATGGTGTGGTTTGTATTTCTATCTGAGTAAGGACCCTCATTGACATAGTACATTCCCTAGCCCCTTACCCTAACCTTAACCAATTCTGACTCTTACCCTTAAACCTCAAACAAGGACCATTAAAAAGGAACACACACACACACACATGCAGGTTTTTTAACGAATGGAAATTTACTTCTGGGCTAATGTGGACCATATGTCACCATAATCTTCTTCTTAGTTAAATTTGAGTAAGTTTAAAGCTGCACACTGTTCAGTTCAGTTCCACTGTTTGGTTGAGGTCTGTGGACAGAAGTTCAGGACCATCTATCTTACTAAGTTTAAAGCGGCACAGATTACATTATTTTATTTGAATTATTCTGATATATTTTGTTGTGATTCACTCTCATCGTCCTTGGAGCAACAGGACGCTTCTCTGCAGCTTTAAAAAGGGTTAGGTAGTCCTCCAACATATCATATTATCTATAAGGTGAGAATACTTTATTTCAGTGTGTTTATGCATAGTTCTGCTACACTCCAAGACACCGAACAATTTGATTCCAGCAGGTTCAACAAAGTGAGTCAAATACAAAAGTTTACTTGTGTAATTTCTTTTCATTATGACAGTGGTGTTTCTTGTTCTTAGAAATATGCCCACAGTCGTTTATCACTGTGTTTCATTAAAGTAGGAAAAGAATCCTGGCTTCCACTGCTTTTCATTCTCTTAAGAGTTATTATCGCAGTAAATTTCTCTATCATGTGGCCTGTAATCGAATTATCCGTGGCTGTGTATTGGCCACATTTCAGCTATTGTGTCCATTGTGTGCAATCCCCTTGAGAGACAGTAAAACCCCAAGTAATGTCGCAGAAGCCCTTTGAAGGGGCCCGTCCAAATTGGTCTTGTTTTGCAGCTCTTCACATATTGCCTTTCATTGACAATGATGTGACTTGATGTGAGGAGTTTTTCTCTCTTATCAGAACTAATGCAGGACTCGTCTGTGTGTCCTTCTGTCTGCGGGACAATTGGTTAAATGGAGTTAACCGTTTCTCTCCCCGAGGTACATTTCTGCTTTGATCCCGCTGTGCCTGGCGCCTGTCTGCTCCGCTCTCCCCTCCCTCGGCTCTGTGTGACAGTGATAGATTGCTGGGTAACTATACAAGCTTTCAATGACTGTAATTTAGTGCCCAACAACATTACATTCTCCTCTACTTACTCTCTATTACCACTCTCACTCTCCTCCTGTTTGGAAAGGGATGTAGGGGCTGTCTGTAATGTTTTTGTTGCTCCTCTGCTCCTCCATTGTTTCATAATGAATGAGTAAATCATATTTCCTGCCTCTGGAGTTACACAGGCAAGCCAGACAAATCAACAACGACTGCCATATTTTCGGTTTGAGAAATGAAAAATCCACTTATAAAGTGCAGTGTTGCACTTTAACATTTGTACAAATTACCTTTGCCATTTCCTTTACTTTTCCATACATTTGGATAAACAAACACATATTATTTATCTGTATCTATTACTCGACAAGAAGTTTCAGTTAAACCCAAAATGTCCACTTGCTGTTGGGACTTTAGAAGAAGTCAATTGGTCATTTGTAGATCAAATATAAATCATTCCTTTATTTTATTGTCTAAAAACAATATGTTGTTGACTTGTGTACTAACATTTTCCAAAATGTTTCCAACATGTTCAAACTTAGAGAAATCCACAATTCTATTCAAGGTATTGGTTTCATTTTGGTCGCCTTTTAAATTCCTAATATCCACTTTACCTGTGGCTTCTTGCGTCTCTGCTATAACTTCTCGGGCAAACAAAATACAATGAAGGAAAAACCCACAATAGCCTGTTAGCCAGTAGGTTGTTTCTGGAAGTAATTGATCAAAATTATTCAATGTTCTTTAATGTGAAACGTGAATTAAACTTTAATACATTATCTCTTCCGTGAACAGGATTTACACCTGAGTCATGTCTGGTAGATTTCTATCCGTAATGGGGTTGAAGACAACAAATTAGGTCTGTTGTTATTGTTTTGATTTAAAGACCCCTACTGGCCAATATTACATTTTTTGCATCCATCCATCAACCGACACACACACACACACACACACACACACACACACACACACACACACACACACACACACACACACACACACACACACACACACACACACACACACACACACACACACACACACACACACACACACACACACACACACACACACACACACATACACACACACACACACACACACACACAGGACTGTTTAAGGAGGTAATTGTGGTTTCCAGAGGAGTTTTCTCTTCAAACAAACATGTTGAAACAAGCTTTATATATTTCATTTTTTAAATCATTCTCTTTCATGAGAGTTGGCAGGGCTTCCAGCTCTCCTAAGCAAACTTTGTGGAAGGAGCTGGAGTCATGTGGGAAAAACATTTATGAAGCACACAGCGGGGAACTTTGCGGTGGAAGTGTATCGTCTTTAAAAGAGATGAGAGGCCTGCCTGGTGAAGCATAACAGAGCATTCTCCTGTGTCTGTGCGGACCTGCCAACATCGGTAGGTCAAAGTATAGATGGATGTGAGATCACAAGCTTCTCTTTCCATGCTGACATTTACACTATTTGACACTCCATATACATTATCTTCATCTTTACAGACAGAATGAAGTGTTGACTGACATGCACACAAGTCTCACATTTAACCTGTGGTCCATTTCATGCGGCCAGCAGTCAGCAATACTAGTGTCTAAATGTAAATATCATCAAGTGTCCAGTCACAACTCAAATGCTCAATCGTGGATATACACAGTTTGTTACGAATGTCTTAAATGTCTCAAATAAAACATACCGGATCATTTTAATGGAATTATCTGGTGGGGCTGTATGTGAGCTCTAGGACTTTTCCTGCCAGCCCCCTAGTAAATGTCTACGTTTGCCCCGTAAGAAAACAGCAGGAAATTGTCCAGAAAATTGAATAAACATAACTGAAAAAACTAAAAGATTTAAAATATCTAAGGTGTCATAGAGGACACAATCAAAGATGTCAACTTGGAAAGGTCCATTACCAGTGTGGATGTTCTTTGAACAAAAACATATGCTTTCAGGAATTCATACGTTGTGTCCTGCCTCTTGCATGCTCTGTCCAGGCCCAGGACATTTTTCTGTTGTTGTGAAAGCATCTGACAAAGATAATCTCCTGCTGTGTTGTTCATAAGTGAAAGAAAAACACTTATGTGTGTAAATGGCTCAACTACAACCTGAGTTCAGTCAAATCTGAGTTTGACTTTCAGCTTGACTTTCAAGTAACTAACTTTCTCAATGAAATCACCCCAAATGACACAGTGACACGTTGTCTTGTGTCACATGGCAGATTTAAGGGGACTCAGCTCAAGTTAATTCCACCAAAACATCCCATATAAACCCTGGATCAGAGATTTTCTGGAATATGTCTTTCAACAGTTCCAGCACCCCAACTGTAAATTGGATTGACACATGCATTTCATTAATTGCTGAAATAATAAAGTCTATTACTCACTCGGCTCCATAGCTCAGTTTCACTCAGGCCCGGTCATGCCAGTCATGCCAAAGAGGATGTGAGGCCCGAGGTCTTTCCCAGTAATGTTTTCCCCTTATCTGATGGGAGCTGGGAGGGAACTGCAGTAACACGTTAGTCTTAATTAGTTCTTTCATCTTTACACCGTCAGCACAGTGCGTCATGTGAGCCGCTGTCAGGTCTAACCCGTTTACCTAAACTGTGAAAAAGGTGGTTACTGATATGAAGTGAGGACTGCTGGAACACACTTAACTAAATCGGCGTCAGACATCCCAGTGTCACAGAGTAATACAGTACAGGAGGTTTCACAAAGATTGAATACAGGACGCGTAAATCATCAGTATGCTTCAGTCAAAGTTGTTGTCGGACGGTCGAACAGTGTCTGAAACCTCCTGCGACCACATCTTTCTGATACTATAAAGGAAGGTGCTGTGCTTGGGTGTGTTCGCAGTTATACAGAGATGAAACTGGGTGAAAATTATTGTCACCAAAATTATCACATATATCAGTATTTTCACAATATTGTTAAATGCGCTGAATATGTTCAAAAAGTACCGACATACAAACTGTAGTTATTTCACCAACTTTTATATTGAGATTACATATTTATCATCACAAAAAAATATATTATACCACAAACATTATAATCAAATCTGAAGTATTAACATTAAAGAAAAGTAGGCTTTCAAAAGAAGCTCTTGGTTTTACAATGACGGCTTCCTGCAGTGCGGTAAATCAAATGTCCATTTTTAGCATTTGTTGTTGTGATAGCCTCGTGGTAACGTCCTTCTTGAGGAAGACACACTGTGGACCATCAGATGATGCTTGGAACCTTTGTAATCACCTGATGGGTTGTTGATCGGTTAAGTGCTTTTCATTCATCCTTTATATGTTAGCATGACTCGGCTGCCACGGGGAAAGTGTTGACAGGCAAGCAGCGAGAGGGTTATTATGCCTCCGTGTGTTCTGTGTGTTAGGATATTGGGTTTGGTGACAGGAAGGCGCGTTCCACATGGCGTCTGACAGAGAGCAGCAGAGTGTTCGGCTGCCGGGGCCTCGGCGGCGAGGCTTACCCGCAGAGCCAGGTGCCAACAGGTGAACACAGAGATATCGTTGCTCTATTGTCGCAGCCTGGGAGGGACAGGGGGGCGGGGGGGGGGGGGGGTGAAGGGAACCGGACACCCTCTCTGGACCCCGAGCGAGCCAGGGGTTAGGGTGAGCTCAGTGACTGTGCTGACAGCAGAGGGGGGGGGGGGGGGGGGGGATATAGCCTACACTCAGTGATGATAATGACGATGATGACGTTGGAGAATGACCCACTAACGGAGACAAGGGATGTCAAATTATCACAGGCTCTTTATTGTCTTGCCATGATAGCAGATGTAGGTGTAGCTAGTATGAGGGTGATGACAAGAGGAGCATGGGACTAAGAGAAACCTGACACACAGACACACACAGACACACACACACACACACACACACACACACACACACACACACACACACACACACACACACACACACACAGACACACACACACACACACACACACACACACACACACACACACACACACACACAAACACACATGCACACACATGCACACAAAAGAGACTACAAATGTTTATTGAATGATGCATTAATGTGTAAACAATATTTTATGTTGTAGCTGAGTAGCGCAGTTTTTTTTTTTTTTTTTTTAAGCAGACGGTAAAGCACCAAACACAGATGTTTCTTTCTCTCATTCAGTTTCTTATGATCTTCTGTTCTTCTTTCCCTAGAAGTCTATAGATTCACAGTCAATTAAATATCACTATGAATGTGACCACAGTTTAGTGTAGAAGCTGAAAATGACAGTCTGATTTGTTTCTTTGGAAAATGACGACGATATTATAATTGACAAAAAAAAGTGGTTTCCTCTGGTTTATTACTATTGGAACTGTGATGTTATTCCTCCCTAAATTCAAAAGGAGAATAATTATTATAAGTGTAACAATATATGCTGGCACAAAATTGTTTAACACTAAACTGTGATACTATGTGTCTTGGAGCTGAAAATAGTTTATGTAGGAACTGTAAGAGACCGAGCAGTGAGGCAATGAGGAAACAGGAGTCGTAAACGAAAAACCATGGATGCAACCAGTAACTTTAATTTCTATTAGTTATTTGATGCTTTAAAAACAGGGTCGACCTTCATCGTTGACAGCTAAATCTGACACGTGAGTGTTGCAGCTCGTGTGTATCATGACCTCACTACCGATCACTACTGTGCAGACTCTGGCTGCAAGTGAGCAAGAGGGAGGCGTTTATTTCCTGGATGTGTTGGCTTTGTTTCTTGCTCGTGGGAGGAAGTGGAAATGTGTTTCCCATCTTATGAGCTAGAATGACTGTTTCCTTTTTGTTTTTGTTCATTACTGTAACTAAGATGAATATATGACCATATCTAATATAAACATTTTTACATTAATGCAGATACTTCCATAGGGTTAATTTTCCTACTGTAGTTTTAATTTGACATTTAACAGAGATTCTTGTATTTTACATGTATTTATAGATAGTTATTTCCTTTGTTTGAGACAAAAAGATGTTCTAGGTGAGTTAATAAAAAATTACGGTGTCAAATTCTACTTGAAGCTCAGTTAATGTTGTCCAGAGGGGAGTGGAAACTGGAACAAATTGGGGTTACGTGCTGTGCTCGGGGGCATTTTGGCTCTAGCTCTTGATGGTGGGAATAGTCCTTTCCATTCACTTCTTTTCATGCACATTTTTCAGACCTTCAGAAGATTCGAGACAGTGTGATGTTCCGGTCACACGCCTTTCCTTCCAACTTTAGGCTAATGCTACTTCATTCGAGTTCTGTATAAAAAAAACAAAAACATTTTAGATTAAAACACATTCAGAGCTCCAACCTGTGTTTGTGTGAGAATGTGAGCGAGTGTGCGCCTGTGATCTCGGCGCAGTGACAACCTGAACAAATATGCTGGGTTGATTCCTCTGAGATTACAATAGATTCCACGTCGTCTCATGAAGCTGTGAAAGAGATGGGAGGGCACCGCGGAGGCCCCTGAATAAACAACCATTAAATTCTCCCTAGTCTGCATGAGGGGACCCTTCAGACTTGCAGCCGCGACTTAAACAAACCAAAACACAAAAATAAGACAGGAAGAGAATTTAGTGTATAGGGGAGGGGGAAAAAAGCTAGAATAAGGAAGCTAACTTTATCCAGTGAACTTCATCTTTTCAGACTAGAGGCTTAATAGGGGCAGATTAGTGGACAGCGGGATAAAGCGAGGAGAAGATGGGTGGAGAGAGAGAAGAGGGGGATGAGGTGGACGAATGAAGGAGAAGATGAAAGCTTTGTTGTGCCGATGCTTAATGAGCTGGAAAACACAATTGAACTTCTCTGACTGTGGAAATCGCTGTGAGGGCATCGTAAATTAGCGCCTGTGTGGGAGCTAGCCTGCTGACAGAAAAGGGGCTTTGTGTGGCGATGGCGTCTTCACAGGCCCGCAGCCACTGAGATCCTCTATCGCAGCCCGATCTGTCACATGACCAGGAGTGGCGTGTTTACCCTTAAACATGAGCATGGGAATTTTTTGACTCCAGCGTTGAGTCCTGCTCTTCTTTACCCCACCTGTTGATCCGATATGTTCTAAAATAACCTTATTTTGCCTCTATCCTCCTGACCCTTACTCTTTATATTTTCTGTGTTCGTGTCCTGCTACCTTTTGATTTTTACTCCATAATCGTCAAGGCCGAACAATGATATGACCGAGCGAAGAGAAGATGGGTCTGACTCCTCTCGGATATTTAGTGAACTCCAAAGGGTGACTCTTCATTCTGGCTTCGCAGGCTTGGCACATGCCTTCTGTTACTAAGTGGCTTCATATTGAAAGGCTCTGCGGACGCTATTCTCTCTCCCACTGGGTGCCAGCCTCTCTGCCCTGGCAGCTGCTGGGCTTCAGAATAGGCCCATAGTTTCCCCTCTGCAGGTGAGCTGCACAGCCAAAAACAGGGCCCCTCAAAGGCCCTTTCAGAGTCTCAATAGGAAACTGACTTGGGTAGAGAGGAACGGGCACACAATGGCCGCCTTCTCTGGACACAGAGAAGATGGAGATGAGCTGTTGGGGTGCTGCTTTAGTGTCGCTTATAGCCATGTCGAGGAGAGGTGATGGGAGAAGGGTGGATGATTTTTCCCCCGTTAAGTTTGAGAAGGCGTGGTTCTTTCCCCTAGGCGCTCTTTTTTTTTTTTTAAATCTCTGCCGCTGTCGTGCAGGGATGTCTTGTCATCCCGTGTCTCTGATGTAATTGCTGTCCCTTTGAAACCTGACGAAACAAAATGTCCATCCACGTCCCCGGGGCGACGGGGGTGACACACTGCTCCCGTCCGCGCCTCCCCTCCCTCCCTCCACCCCCCCAGCCTTCCACTGGAGCTCCCTTTTCTGCCGCAGCAAAACTCTTCCCATGCAGGGAGGGAAGAATGCAACTCCTCCACTCCCTCTCACCTCCTTTTTGCTTTTTAACTTTTATTAGCAACAGCTTTCACTGACACAGGAAGAGTTGGCAACAGACAAATAGGGTGAGGGTGGGGATGAGTGATGGAGATAAAGTTTAAAAGTGTGAGGTTAGACAAGAGCGATGAAAGAAGGAGAAGAGGGTTATCCCGTTCCTTTGTTGGTAATTGCAGCTTGTCCACGTCCTGTCAAACCAGGACAAAAAAGTGAATTACAACCATAAAACCTGTATCTCTGAATCTCTGACTTTAATTATGACTGTCATTATTGACTGTTATGGTTTATTGTTTCTTATGGTTGTTATTATTACAGAGTAATATTATTACAGTCAGAATTAGATCAAATAATGTTTTTGTTCGAATATCTTCAAAATGTATTCTCTTAAGTGACACCCGTGTCTCAACATGGAATCTTAATACTTAAACATATGCATTTGTTTTGAAACGTGTAAAACGTAAAAGTGTGGGGTTAAATTATTGTCATGTTGTCTTTTATATTTTTCCAATATTACCCACCACTGCTCTACAACACAGACATGTTTCCATAATATGCTCCTTTGTTATTGTTTGCATTCATGAGATCTGAAACACACAGTCATCTCGAGTATTACAGAGCCTTTGGCTGTCTAATGTAATTAAGTTGGTGAGGAAGATGCTATCAGTCCCTGTCTCACTTTTCCTCTCTTTTCTTTCTCTCTCCTTCCTCTCCACCTCTAATCAGTTCCACTCTGTTATTGCTGGCCCCAGGCTGTGTACCTCTTTGCTAAACTGCTTTCACAAGCATCAGACCAAAGCCGGCTCAAATGTCTATTAGACTCCTTAAATACCCAGTGAAACCCACAGTCACTGTGTGGCTGACCTTACGGTGGTTGTTGCCATCATTACAGAATCAGGACTCACTGATCTGGCGTTCCTCACACCTTCTTAAGCCAGGAATCGTTTTTCCCTCTGAAGTGAGTGGACCACTTTTGAAAGGTTAAGTGGTGAATAGGAGCTCTCATTGCAGAGCGGAGGGCTGAACGGCCCGACGGAGACAGACTGTGACCGCAGCCCCGGAGGACTTTAAACGTTGAGAAATCCAGGACAGACGGTGAAACATAAATTCTGACGACAGACATGCTCCTGAATGCACCACGCTTCATGTACTATTTGCTCTGAGGTTTCCAGACGAAAGAAGCATTTCCTGCAGTCGGGCCAGCTGGGAGTTATTTAGCGACATTAGTACAATCCCATTCTGGCAAGCGTCTTTCCAAAAGGATAAGTTCATAGGGCTATGTAAACCAATAATGTAACAGTACCCCTCTTTGGTGAGATTCATCTTGTGGTGGCTTATTTGGAAGACAGGCTGGGCATCATTATTGTGTTAGTTTAATTTGCAAAGAGCGCTGTGACTTTTGACTCTCATTATTTACATGTGTGAAATAGAGTACATACAGTACATGCTTACATTCTGCAGCACGGAGCCTTTCACAGCCGAGCTTCAACATTCAATAAGCTGCTTAACTGAGCAGAGTTTATATTCCGCTATTTATTATTTACACAACATGTTGTACACTTTTTATCACCCTATTTGAGCAACTGACTTTTTCTACATCATCACTTTTCATTATAAAGACACCAAAGACATTAAATATTACTCTAAGATTTTAGGTTGATGCCCATTCGACTTTTAATCCAAGCACAACAAACAAACAGACGCTACCTTAACAAACCTGCTGTTGACTATAATCTGATAAAAAGATGCCCCCCCTAGACATTCTGGTACATTATTTACTTTTTCCTGCTGTGCATTATTGTGTCGTCGCACTAAACCAGAGCTTGTACTACGCTATGTAAACGATGAGGTCTAAACGGTGAGCGGCATTATGTCAACATATGTGTGACTTTCACTCACCAGTGTTTAAATAACAAGAGGAACTAGAAAAACTAATATCTTTTTTATGAAAACATACTTAGAACCCACAAACGTTTGTTTCCCTTCCACAATCTTCTTCTCATATTTTGAAATATCTGTTTCAAAGATCAGTATAAACATCAGTGCAGTATATCTCCATAAATGGCTCCTGTTTGTCCCGCTTCCCCTTCGTCTCCATGTCTGAACTGTTTGAATGGACACTATCTGTAGTTGTTTTTATCCACTTTATGTAAACGTCCAGCAGCAGTAATCTTATCACGAGATATGCTGCATGTAACATTGTGTCACTGCTGCTTATTCTATACGTTAAGCTGGTGGGATTCAGGGGAACTGAGGAAAATACTCTTTTTATAGTTTACTTTGGCAAATCAGTGAGCAGTGACTTTTATAAAGCAGATTTACAGTGCCTCCCTTCCATGTAAATTAGATACAGCAGTATGTACACGGCAGCACCTTATCGTGTATCACTGATGGGGACCTCTCTCTCTCTTTCATGCTGTGTCTCTCTTTACTCTGCCGCTGTCTGCGTTCTGCAGGTATGTAATTATGGTTTGTAAAGGTTGGAGCCAGACGTTCCACGGGGCCCAGCGTGGGAACAAAGCCGGGTCTGGGAGCCGAGGTCACGGAGCACAGCGGCTGCACGGTGGTTACAGAGCACAGAGATAGACATCTCAGGGACAGTCATCGTCCTCGAATGAAAGTCTAGCATTGGAGAGGATTCGGGGGTCTGACTCACATCCTCTGACTGTGCTGAGGATAGTTTATGTGGCATTGAATGATGTGGAATGAGCAGCTCTGCAGTCTGGCTTGAATGGAGGTTCTTTTAGTAGCTGCGACTGAAGAACGATGCATTACATGTAATGGCATTCCTCAAATCTGTTTACACTTTGTCATTGTGACACACTGCAGTTAATGAAGATAAAAGAATTGCATTAGAATAAGCAATAATGACCTGTGAGTCATTTTAGGTTTTTGTATTAAAATAGAAGAGTAAGAAAGAAAATATATGATATAAGAAAATATGAATATACCCGTTAGAGCAACACATTTAGAACATATAGAGTAAAATCTACAGAGCTCAGCTTTTTTTTTATCATGTTTTGCTTAAAATTACATATGGTTTTCTCCCATCACTACAATATATTTTTTTGTAATAGTTGTATCATTAGATTCTATAAAATTCACATTATATATCTTTATTTTGGGGGGAAATTATGGCAACAAGATTTTTGGTCCCTCTATGCTGTGATGCCAGAGCTGCACATATGAGAAGTTATGCTCCAATTAGCTGTGGCTAAAAGATGATCACCAAAGATGAAGTAATTATCTCTAGTGAATCAGATGGGTTTGACATTCTTTGTCACCAGGGAGCCTATAATGATACTTTCAGTGTATAACAAAGCAACCACTGGTATTTGAAGTATGAGGCATGAATCACATTCAATAAGATACAAATAATGGTCTTTACTCTTATAGGCCGGGCTTTTTATTTCTTATGATAAATGCGTGTAAGGACTTCAAAAGATGAGAGTTTTGTTTGGCGATTATATCTGTGTAATATCCTTATCTGTACTGAGAAACTAAATAAATAAAAGGAGAGCGCATAAAAAGTTTCATCTGCCGACATAACTGTGCAGAGCGGGCACATGTTTCTTTAATAAGGATGAAAGAGCGGCACTCTTGTAACTGGATCTCTCTGTAGCAGAAAGCTTTCCATCAAGAAACAGCAGGATCCTCTCTTTAACCCACGAGCATCAGGACAGATGGGAGCGTGACACGCAAACTCAAACACACACAACACAAACACACAAGTTCAGAGCGTGACACAAACCAAAAATGCCTTTTATTTATTTATTTAAAAAGAAAATCTCGTCGATGTGACTGTGCTGTGAGTATCAAGGGAGGGGGCGGCGGGTGAAGCCAGTGTAAAGAACATCTCTAACACCTGCCCTCACCGTTAACACCTGTATGCTCCATCCTCTCTGTTGTCAGGATAGTGTCCCACAGGATGTGCTTCCCGCTGAGCGCACAGTCGATGGCTCCATGATGAATTCTCTGGTGCTGGGGGTCATGGGTCAGAGGTTAGGGCTACTCCAGCTGGCAGCCAGAGCCGCGGCGGACTCCAGCGAGGAGGCATTCAGTGGCTGGAGAAGGGGGGGGGGGGGGGGGGGGCAAGCTTGTTTCTCTCTGTGTCTTGTTTGAAGTAGTCCACCCTCAAGGCCTTTCTCTTCTCTGGCATCAATCATCGCGACTCTCAGATGTTTTTAAAATAGCTGAAAAGGCAGATCTCTTTATATTACATTGAACAGGCCTGTATGTCTTTGTATATTAACAATCGGTCACATGACTACATGTATGTGAAAGAGTTCCGTCGTTGTGATAAGTTCTGCAGCGTTGCAGTGACTTTGTGCTCTGTGTTTTTGGTCCCCACAACTAACTGATCTCTGTATAAAGCAACAACAAACTTTATACTGTATATTTTATTGGATAATTGGCTTACCCAAAACAAACAAGAAGAAAATACATAGTAAAATCTAAAAAATCCACGACCAACATTAAAATAAATCAAACCTAGATATATTAAAATGTATAGATAAGACCCTAACACCAGCAGCACAAGCAGCAGCTATTATCAGCAGCAGCGACCCAGTAGATACGTATAGGTACATATTTATAATAACTGAGTGGCCAGTAAAGGGATAAGTACCATTCTGGAATCTGGTTGTTCTTGTCTTTACACTTTAAGTCTCTTATGACACCCTTTTATGGGAAAATCGCTGCACATAGATACACTGTATGAAAGTGTGTGAACGGGTGGATGATAAAACTGTATAGGAAAGCTCTAGACAAATTAATCAGGAAGTGAAATAAACACAACTTTAAATAAATTGTAATATCCCTATGTATTTGGTGGATGTGTTAATAGGCAACTGTTTGCAAAAAAAGTCTGGTAGATCTACTTACAAGACATGATGTATTTAAAAAAATGTTTCCACATATATTCACTGTGAATCCGGTCAAGTTTCTGCAGTTCCCTGGTTTGTCCTTTAGAGGGCGGGTTGTCTAATTAATAAGCCACATGTGCATAGTGGTGGCGTGATGTGTGTTTCATTTAACAGACTTTTCCAAAACCTTTTTTCTCCCTGAGTGGAAAAATGTGTTTAATGAGAAGCGTATAAAACACAGTAAATAGTCATTAAGCTCACTTTAACAGCTCCCACGTGTTTAATGAGATTATGAGGGGTGTGATTTAGGGAGGTGTGTGTGTGTGTGTGTGTGTGTGTGTGTGTGTGTGTGTGTGTGTGTGTGTGTGTGTGTGTGTGTGTGTGTGTGTGTGTGTGTGTGTGTGTGTGTGTGTGTGTGTGTGTGAGAGAGAGAAAGGGAGAGAGAGAGAGAAAGATAAAGACCACCTGAGCTTTATGTGTCTGTAACATATTTCCATATAGTTGATACACCAGTCACTAATGTCCAACCTTCACACAAGAGCCTCAGATCAGCCCCCCCCCCTGCAGAGAGGGTGAACCATTCTCCTCTGTGGCAGACAAAGTGCTTCCCAGTCCTCTGTCATCAGTTACATGACACACAAGAGGGAAAGTTGCACTTTCTGTCTCCTGTTCCATCTCCCATCATCTGCATCAGCTGTCATCAACACCATTATTCCTGAAGCTCTGCCTCAGATATTACCTGTGGAGCCAGATAGTCAGGTGGCTCCGGGCCCCAGACTGACTGGCTCCTCCCTCCCCTCATTGTAAAAATCCCACCTGTTGCGGGAGAAGGCATTCTATTAGCATTAAACCGTGTTAAGGGCAGGGTCAAAGGCTGAGGTGCCTGCGTTTTAGTGCTGAGCAGATGGCTTGGCTAATTCTTCCCGCTGCCGCCTCATAAGTCTGACAGCTCCCCAGCGTTCACCAGACCGTCCTCACAACATTTCATGTTCGCCTCCACTCTTCCATGGAGGTCCTTTCCTCAGCCCTGTAATTTGTGCGGTTAAACTCCACCAGGAGATGTCTAATGTGTGCGTAATGGGTGTCGGTGAAGCACCAATTAAGTTAATTGTAGATCATTGCGTTAATTTTAGTTATTTAGAAAACCCCAGCTTTTCCTTAACGTGGTGAGTGCGGTGGGGATGTGACGGAGACAGAGGGGTGGTTAGCCTCAAATACAGGCCTCACGCTCCAGGACGACCTTTATGGGATTTACTGGAAATAATGACGGTGATGATGAGGTTTTGGTGCTGATGATTGTTTTAGGGACTTCTCTGTTTTCAGTGCAATTATGTAATATTCATGATCAAATTTCAAACAGTGAAACAATATGTGTTGAGGTTTTAACGTGGAGACTGATGTCTCCGACTGATTGTCTCCTGTTGATTATTCTGTTTTCTACGTGTTTCTTTTACATGAAGGGAAGTTTGATGAAGGTGCCGCTTTAGAGTCAGGCAGAAACACGGCAGCTGCATTCCTCACACTGACTGATATGATGTGATTGGTTTGGGGACGGAGCGAGGACATCATATCCTGCATTTAACTTCAGTGATAGTGACATATTCATCTACTGCATCTGACTACATGTTGTGCACATGTTTAAGTAAGTGACAAGTGTGGACACATGCATTTATCCTCCATATGCCCCCGTGCAACAACTGTGCAGCAGAGATATTCCGCAAAAGATGCCAAGAATGTGAAGTTAAGTGAAATATTCATTTTAGTGGTTTCTCTCATAAATTGCTGCAAGCTGCAACACTTTTCTAATCCAGATTGATGGTTATAAATCATGTCTTACTGCTGCATTTAAATAATTACAGACAGGCAATTTATTCTTGGCTCCCTCTTCACATTATGTGCAATAGCAGTGTGTGTGTGTGTGTGTGTGTGTGTGTGTGTGTGTGTGTGTGTGTGCGTGTGTGTGTGTGTGTGTGTGTGTGTGTGTGTGTGTGTGTGTGTGTTTCACAGTTTATTGGCAGCAATCATCACTTGCTGACAACTCCCTTTTGTTCCGGCCTTTATTGCCGTCCTCACATTTTCTAAAGGGCTCAATGCCTCTCACATGATACATGCACATTCACGCATCTCAACCAGCACATGCACAGCCCCCGGAGCGGGATGCGAGCAGAGGTATGCAGTGTGACGGGACGAGGACAACGTATCTGCACCTCAATCACTTGGCAGATCAAATTAATCTTTCTGATGACTTCCAGAGGTGTCAGGCCACAATCTGTTCACGCCACATGTAACGAATCACTTATCCTCACATCACCTGCAGCCTGTGGGAAGGAGGAGAGGCTCATTGAGAGATATTAACGTCTCTCATGCTTGTTTTGCTTCCAGGCCTGATAGTTACTCTACATAAACTTCTTCACAGCCACAGACAAGTAAATACAAACTCATAGTGACACGTTGCCCATTTATCATCCTCACGAGATTCAGCAACATCAATATTTTTATCGTTTTTTTTATGTATGAGTCTATCAGAGCAATAAAAGTGTTGATATTATATTTTTATTAGCCAACTCTAAGGTAGAAAATCAATCTACCTGCTCAATAATTAACATGTTATATCTTATATGTTTAATGAGCACATTAAGCAGTAAAACTTTACAGTTTTACAGGGGTTACGTGCGTAAACCAAATACTGCTGGCTATTAAAGTGCTCCCAAATAAAAGTTTAAAGGTTACACATTAGTATTCATTGAAGCTGCTTTCAGACATTATCTGGACTCCAGATAAACTCCCAACTATATCTGAAGGGGCTGTACGGAAACGCAAATGTCCGAATGAGAGGCTCTGGACTTTCAGCAGAGTTTCTCCTGCCAGCCCCCCAGTAAAAAATCTGCAGAATATCTGAATGAGTTAATGTGAGAACACAGCAGGAGATTCTCTGGAGGATTCACCATAACAGAGTGGGTGTGTTGAGGACGATCCAACACGCGACTGATGCTAAATTGAAAACCAGAATACATATCTCAGGATGAAAAAGCGGAGCCACACACATTTGGTGAAAAGAGTTGATGCCGTTGTTACAGTGGAGTGACTGAGGCCTGATTCACTTCGATTCGAGAGTGACTAATTTGCTAAGACGCAGCTCCTCTGGGCCAACTAGACGCTGGCGAAACCACAGAGGAGCATGTTTTCCTGTAAGTCTGTTGAAGCATCATAGGTTCAGGGAGCTGGGAGTCATGTGGTCAAAGTGGTAGCTGCTGGGCCCGTCGGCTTCACATGAAAGCTGTGATGTGTGCAGAACACAGAGGATGGATGGGTAGAAGCTTCAGCGCACTTGATCCATCAAACCTCACTTTCCAGACTTGGAGCAGTGGGATGTCTTCTCCAACTACCAGGTTAAATCTACCAGTTTAGTTGTTTTTATGTTTGTCTTTTGATAACATTTCATAATGATAGTACTCTCATATCTGTACACTAAATTAAGCTACGTCATCCTGCACCTAATTCGAATTATCCGTTTAGCGAAGCACTTGCCTGGATCTGGTAACTAATGTGATTGGTCAAGCAGGTGTATTAGTGTGACCTTACTACCGTGGCACCTTTCCCCCGATCGCTACTGTGCAGATTCTTGCTCCGAATGTGCACAATGGCTGCATTCATATCCAGGATATTTTGGCTCCAATTCTGCATAGTGGGAGGAAGTGGAGAGGCAACGTCTATCTTTACAAACAGTCTATGGGTCAACCCAGGCTCCGTCCCTCCATCAAGTAGAAACGGGTTCGGTGAAATAATAAAAACTAAACCAAACAGTTATTTTGTGGTTGTTTTTCTTGTATTTCACAGACTACAAAGATGTAGGGTGAACCTCTGTGGGTCGGAGACTGTAGACCACCCAGTGACCTGGGAGAGAGTATATAGTTGAGGGGCAACATTGGACTTCCACATATGGATCTGATAGAGAAGGCAGATAACCGGCAGACACAGTGGAGCCATCCGTCGCACAGGACAGGAAGTCTGTCTGCTCCTGTTCTGCTGTACAGTGGGTGTATCTGTGCATGCTGACTCCTGTTGTTGACTTTTTAAAACCATGTTAATTCTCCGACTGTCTGTGAAAGGTGTCGTGAAGACGTTCTCATAATGCAGCAGTGACAACAGCATCGTGATGGAGACACCAGCAGAGCCTGAGACACTGAGCTGATGAAGTCATATTCCTCAGGGGAGTATATGTTATGTTAGATTAGCTGACTCAGCTCATGGCGGTGCTTATCAACTTACACGCGTTTAACGTAGCCTCAGAGTTAAATTGATTTCTGTTTTGGCTGCATATCAGAAAAAAACATTTATAAAGTTAAACAACGTATGAATCTGAAACTGTGAGTTTTACAGTGTGATAGGATCTTGGCATGGACCTTGAGTTGTGCCTAGTTGTGCCTGGCAATAAGATCATATGACCATCTGCCCTCAATCAGTCCTTCTAGTGGTTTGTATATATATCCATATACATATGTACATATGGAGGGTAATTAGTAATTTCAAGTGGTTGAAGCTGTTCACATGCAGGAGAGTCTTTACTGCATCTGAGAAGATTCCTGTTAAAGCCAAAGTGATGAACATGTGCATTGCTGCCTCTTAGTAATATACATGTTTTAGACATTTTACCTTTACTGATTGAAAATCAGAAATTTGAATGATAATAATAAAATAAATACAATTATAATCATAAATACATCAATTACATAAAAATAATCCAAAGCAGAAAGTTGAATATGCTTATTATAATTATATGAAACAATAGACTAATTCACTCAATTAATGTATGTACATTTAAAGAGTTAGGAGCAGGTTCAGTACATTTCTGTGAAGCAGAATAAAAGATATTAGATGTTTGTTGATTATTTTTTTTAAAAAGTTTCCCCAGTAATGAATGAGCGATACAAGTGTCACCGTTTTCAGAAAGTTGTTCAAAAGTGGTGTCAGCCGAAAACAAGTTATATTTGTTGTTCATGTATGTAACACACAATAATGTACTTTATTTATGTAGCTCTGTTTGTCACATTGTCATTGGGCTCAATGTACAACAGTCTCCCTGTAGGGACATCACTCTTAAGGAGATTAAATAAACTGTAACTGCATTATAAAGTTTGTTTCAGGATAAAATATCACAGACTCAGCTGTAAGGCTGTAGGGCTTAACAACCTTGTGAGCGCTGACTGCTGATAAGGAACATTAATCACTCAAATAATAATAATAATAATATTGCATTGTTATTGTGCTTCATCAGTATATAATTAAGTATTTTGAATCTTATCTACCAGCAGCAATTCAGACACAAGAACTTCCTTTAATCAAATAATAACAAAGGTTAGCTGCAGTATAGTTTAATGTAAATACAGTACAGTCACTCTTATTACACTTGATGACAGATGCATTAATTCAACTATAATCACAACTGACACAGAGACACTGTTATGTTGACAGAATGCTGCTAAAGGCTGTTTCATATTTATTTCAGGGGATCCACTTTATAATGTTCAACACAACCGAGATAAAGGAAGATGAATCACAGCTGACGCTCCCGTGTTCAGAGGATACAAAGGTCAGGAAATTCTTAACCGCTTTATAGGTGGAACTTTGGTCCCGTGCGTCAGGTGAAGAGAAGTCAGAATTTATTTTTGTCCGGAGCCAAAACATTCAGCTGAAGGCAGAAAGAAAGACACCATGTTCAGGTAGGAAAACAACACAAGGCTTCAAGTGGTTACTGACTGTCAACGCTGCATAGCCTGGTTTTAAGGGTTTGTTTGTTTGACTAGACAATGATCACCTTTGTAATGTCTTGTTGTTTTGAAATCTGGACATTAACCTTGAGGCTTTTCACTTGCAGGTTTTCTGTACTAGTCTGTGTCTCCCTGATTCTTGGCATCACAGCGAAGCCATATAAACCGGGGGTATGTGTAGATGACTCTTGGCTGTCCTCAGTATAACACTGTGAACTCCACTGCGTCATATGTCATGATAAATTATTCCTGATGAGTTTGAAATGACCAGCATGTCTGTATGACCGCTAGCTTGTACTCGGACCGCAGTTGCGTAACATTTGTCCTCTTTGCTCAGAATAAACTTACAGATGCTGCATTCCAGGATACAGTTATGTAAGTTTCAATTTCCTTTAACTAACATGAAAGTGAATAATCTTCTCTTGGACTGAGGCAGACTGAAGTTGCGTGATGTTTATTTCAGGTCCATGGATGACAAAGGAAAGATGTCCTGGGGAGTGGAAGTGGAACCTCCTGAGGACCTGGACCAGACTGACTACGACATTGACCCCAGCATGAAGATTTGGAAGAGCATGGCGGGCAGGGAAGAGCCCCTGAAGGCCGAAGAAGACCTAAATGAGCTGCACCATCTTTCAATGAAAGATCTCCTCAAAGACCAGATCCCTAACCAGGACGTCCTCCCTGTTGCTGACATGTCGTATAACGAACCAGAGGAGGATAGAGACGACATCGACCACCCTGTTTTCGGAGAAGCGGCCTCACAGGAAGCTGAGCAGGTCGAGAGCGAAGCTGGCGAATGGACCCGTGTCTCTCAGTCAGAACCAGAGGAGGACCAGGACGAGCTGTATCATCGTGATGACCAGGCCTTGCTGGTGCAAACTGAGCCACTAAGAATTGAGGTCATGGGCGCAAGACAGGTCAGACTTCACCTCCAGCCAGAGGAGGACATGGACGACCTGAATCACAAAGACCACCAGCAGCCGGCTCTTTACCAAGATGCTGCTGAATCTGATGCTCCTGTTGATTTGCCGTATCAGAGGAGGCACAGTGAACCAGAGGAAGATTTGGATGATCTGTACCACATGTGATTGTTCAACAACCAGAGTCTGTGTTGATCCTTATCATGATCATGAGATGATCTTAATCACAAGTATTAAAATATCAAAGATCATATATTTATGTCAGTGTCTGTTATTTGTATGTGGGTGATAAATACACTTTAAACATGAACAACTTTTAGTGTTTTGTTTATTGAAAAGCGCACACAACATAAAAGTTATTAGTATAAAAATACAAAATCATTTCTGGTAAACTGAGAATTAAATCAGATCATATTCATTGTATTAATGACAAATTAAGAAGAATAAATAGTTTTAAATCCACAGCCTCTGGAAATGGAACAAAACTAAAAATGGGTTTTATGTAAAAATCCCTCTCCTGATTTCCCCTTGTTGTGACTGAACTAGGGGGTGGTTTCAGGGGGCACAAATCTGATTGTGACCTCACTTACTTATAATTATAATAATTAATACAACAATTTGTTAAAAGTGTATTCTTTTAAAGCTTTTCATTAAGTACACAATGTGCTTGAACAAGGATCAGGGATGTGTGGCTAAGCTATAGAGCTAATGTGAGTCTTACAGAATTAGGAATGTGCGTGAATGTTGCACCTATATCTGGCCCCTCTGTCAATGATTTCCCCCTTACAGCTCCTGATTTAAAAAGATCCACCACTGGGCTGAACTCGTTATTAGGTCATTGTGGAGGTGAGGGGGCTGGGAGAGCACCACAGCTTACAGCTCTCACTTGTGCCGAATGATCCTCCCATTTAAAAGGCAGCGACTGGGCTGCCTCTGAGGACAGTCACAGTGACACACATGGGAGAAGTGACACAGAAGAGAAAGCAGAAAAGGACTGAGCTGCAAAGCTAGACCCTTAAAGTTAGTTTATTTATGTTTTTTCACGTGTATGTGGTGGGAATTAAAATGCTGAAAAGCAACACCCTTGTCTCTAGCTGTGTGTGGTAGAGCACGGTGGCATTCAACCATGCCACTTACAAATATGTGCATCACTGCAGCAGCTCAGCAGGAATGATCCCCTTCTTCAGTATCACGTTTCCATAAAGTGCGGTTTCCCTACGTAGACAGAGCAGAGGGAAATATATTTTATATATCAGCTGGATATTTATACACATTTACAAAACTCTTTCCTGGTTGAATAAGCAGCTAAATGTGAGAAATTCATATATAGTGAACTAAGAGACACAAAATGTCACGTGAAGCTGGCTTACAAGACAAATTAAAAGATGGCAAACGTTTCTCCAGTGGAGAATGTCCCTTAACTTTTAAACAGTGACAAATGCTTTTGTATTCTTTTTTTCAGACATTTTGAAATATTCTGCACTAATATTGAAATGAAAGCAGAGAAAATACACACCCTGTCGCCACAACAGCGTAGGCTTTCTTGGCTCGTTCATAGAAAGCAAACCTCTCAACCTTCTGAAGAGAAGTCTGTGTACAAAGAGGAATCATAGACGAGTCATCAATCTAACAGACGCACAGTTTCGTCGAGTTACTCACTGAATTCTTCAATAATTAGGTGGACTGGCAGTTTCACCTGATACCCAGCCTCATTCAGGAGCTCTAGGTAGGTGTCCCACACAGGCACAAGTAAACCTTTCCGATTGTCACTGTCCACCAGATCCATGACTGCAGCCTGGTGAAAAACATTTACATTTTAGAAGACAGCAACATTATCCAGCAGAAAAAATTGTTCAGTTTCAATTTACTAGTGCAGCGCCTGTTCTAAACACGTCTGTTTGGAATGTAAAGACTGACGACAGGTGTCAGTCTGCAGAACCCGGAAGCTGCTCAACATCTGTCTATTCAAAGTTCAGTGAATCTTGATCCAGTACGCAGAGCCACAAACTGAAGAATCAGTTGTGGTGAACGACAACATTACTTAAGTTATAAGTCCCAGACGCTGCTGCAACAGAGCACTGGTAACCTGTTTCTACAAAAGTTTAACACAATGCACTTCCTTGGGCCAATTTTGAAGACAATGAGGTGTACGGTTCTCGAGATATGCATTCCACATACAGACAGTGATTTATGGAATCTTTAGGTAGACGAGTCCTGTACCGAAAAGGGGACGTAGGTGTCCAGGGGAAACAGCTTCAAAATGGCCTTCAAAAGCTGTGGGATTCCCAAACCTACATGAAGATCAGACACAGTTGGAAAAGCAACTTAAAACAGAAAACTGCAGGGATGAGGTGTTTTGTATAAGTCCACCCAGAAGTTATCATCCCCCTGGTTCCCTCAACAGAAAATAAACAGGTTTTCTCCATGAATTTGATAATAAGCTCTTTGACACAAAATAAATAAATAAAAGTCTAGCAAAACACTATGTGGAGAGGATTCCAATGTGTGTATTCTGAAGTTCTGTGGCTGGATGTTAATGAAGGGCTTTTCCCTCAAGAAGTTCCAACTTGACCCCTTCTCTAAAAAGGACATTATTTATGGACTCAACATGGACAATTGCAAAAACAACCTTCTGATTACTATCATTCTGATCCCTGTTAAATTGTTATGTTCTGAAGTCCAAGCACATGAAAGCAAAAAACAGATTTAAAAGGTAGGAATGGTGAGTTGTTTCTGAAACACCTTTTATCTTACTTGTTGAAATTCCCTTCATGTCCCGATAGCCATAAATAAATAAAGTTGTCTGAAAATATTCTTTAAAAAACGAATTATTTCATTTGGACTGAAGGCTCTTATATACTTCTACGTTCTCCGTTTCTCGGATAGGGCTCCACGAGGGGCAATGGTCTTTTTGATTTTTACTAATCCGACCACTGTACGTCGAAAAAAATTCACCGCCAAACCCATAGGTGGCGCAACGGAAGACGAGCACAGAGAAGCCTACCCCATTTGGGAAGAAGAAGTCCACGTGTGTCTGTTTATATATCTATCGGCTTGTCCCCACACACTGAACCATGGCAACTAACAGAACTAATTAAGGGGCACCCAGCGTGTCAAGATGCTGATTTTATCGTTTCTTAGCGCGGCGGTTCCCCGGTCTTGTTTCCGAACTGTGTTGCTGATTCCACAGCTTGAATCTGCTTGAGGCTACATGTAGCTAGAAGCTACACGGACCTAGCTCCCCCCAGCTTCCACACACAGTCAGCAGGGACTCCCGGCACCAACTACTACTATCCAGTGTTTGCTTCTAACCTGACGGTATTATAGAAACAGTGTCATGATAGAAGTGGAATTAAAGTCGTGACGGCGGGTTCTTGCACTGTTACCACCGCAGTTAGCATGGTGGCTAGCCTAGCCTGCTAGCGCCGTTTTGAAAGCTCGTTATAACCGTCTGTGACCGTGCACACATGCCGTCAGTGCTCAAACGAGCCACCGTCAGCCGGACAACTCCGCTGGATTAACACACACGTCACATTAATCGTAGAATCACAGTTGTGTTTGGGTTAGCTGTCAAGCAGGACGTTTGAGGCCGGAAATGACGTCGAACAGAAATGACGTACGGAAATGATGTCGTTCGCGGACCAATCACAGCCAAGAGCTGTCCGTCGGGTCTCCAACATGAAGACGGAGAGTCAGAAAAATCAGACGTGTACGTAAAGCTTTCCGACACGCTCGGAGAGGGCGTTCCACGACGGATAGGGCGGTCTTATCTATCCGTTTTACAAAATACGCAAAAGCATAAATTGGCCTTGAATGTAATGATTTGTCAGTGTACCCTTCTCTCACAAACCGAACTGTGACTAACTGAGATGGAAGGACACACACCACTGAAGCAATGGAATTATTAAAATTGAAAAACAAGATTTCATAAACTGTCCCTAGACCTTTTGATCGTAACTTTATTATTATTTATTTATTGTATTAATGATTAATTTCTTTATTTCTTATGCCTGACACCATTTCAGTTCCATGTCGGTCTTGCCTTTTGGTTTTCATGAACCTATAGACCTAACCTTGTAAAAAATGACATGTTTGTACATTTGAAAATGGTTCAATAAACAATAACAAATAACCACGGAACCGGAAGTGCCAATTGCTTACCTATTTCCTGGTATGAATAATAGCTCCTGCAGCTCCACTCACTCACACAACACTTATATTTACAGACACGTGTGTTTTCATACCGTCAGCTCTTATCTCTTTGGGGCCACAGGCACAAGTGGAGGATGCTGGGAAATTAGCATCAGCCAGAACTGAAAGAGAAAAGGACAAGACGTTGAGCCACTGAAATAAGTGTTGACATGGGCTTGGATCAGTCTATACACTGGCGATGACTAAGATAAGATAAGAAAAGATTGTCCATATCGACACCATCATTCAGAGTCATACCCAGTTCGTCCCCGTGGCCCATTAGAGCCAGAGTGTAGAGCAGCTCAGGTGAGAGCACGGAGGGGATTCCTTTCAACACCATGTTTTCAGAGAGGAGAACAGTGCTGAGGAGAAAGCGAGAGCAGTCCCTCAACTCTACTTCCTGCTTTGTTTAACTCCACAAACACACGCAAGTAATTCAATTAGCCTGTAATTAAAAAAGAAAAGAAAAACATTCACGGGCTCTGGTCTGCGCATGCGTATTTTAGTGATAATCTCTCTGGGTTTAAAGCTGAATTTGAACGTGTTTCAGTTTTCTGTCAGACGGAGTTTTTCTTTTGTCAAGACATATATCCTAACTTCGTCTTCTTTGTAAACAAGTCATGTGACAAAGGACCTTGATTTGATTGGTTAGGGCGCTGCTACACCGAGTCCCTTTCTCAAACTTAATATTGAATTAAATCATCACTTAACACATTAAACTGTCACTCTGTAAGCGTTGTAACATAGATAAATTGAATTTGATACAATACATTTTCTTTAGATTATTTTTAAATGAACATAATTTGATCATTATATATAATTAACATAATATATCATTTATATTTGTTCAACTAAGGATCTAATGATCTATATTAATATATAGCCTACTTTTATATATAAATGTATGTTTGACATAATATACATTGTTTTAAAATAAGTATCACTTTATGAAACGTTAGATTATGAACTAAAAAGTTGTATATTCATAATCACTTTAGCAAATAGACTCAGTAAAGTAATTTAATGCTATGGTAGCCTGCCTGAATCTAAGAAATAGTGTTGTGTCATTAGTACGACAGGCTGTATAGTCGGTAAATCTTCGCTCTGTGTTGTTTCTGACACCCTTGGGTGGGCATAATTCAGAGCAGACACCGGTGAACGTTTTGTTTCGATACGGTCCCTGCTGCCAAGAATGTGAGATAATGAAAATATTTGTCTGATGAAAACCACTCACTTGATCCGAGCCAGAGAAACAACTCTTAGCTGAATGGTAGAAGAAATGCTGAGGAATCCTTTTTTTCCATGGCCGCAGATCCTTGTTGAGAAAAAGTAAAGAAAAGAAAGAAAGAAAGAAAAAAAAAGCAGGACATCTGCATATAAAAAGGCCTTTAAGAGAAAGTCAAGCCACAGTGTAGCACTGCAGGCATGTGGGCCTTTACTGAATTTACAACCTGCATTCAGCTGCTGGTAATAATAAACTACAGAAATATGCTGGTACTTTTATTATAGATTCCAACTATACACGCTCATAATATTTTACATACCAGGCCTGCAATGTTTTTTACTCTATATTCAACTGTAACATGTGTGATTGTGTTTTTTGCTGAGCCACATGAAAACATTGTTTTCTGCAAATTGTGCATATCACATTGCAAAAAAATCCTTTGCTATAGGGAAACAAAAATCTATTTTACCTTGTTCCCAGTAAAACAGGATTGATTTTTAAGTTGCAGCCTCCCGATACAGAATTAACTGGCTGCAGGAGGAACATGGGCAGGAACATGGGTGATGTTTTGCAGAGGGATGGGAGTCTGCAGCCAGGGCCGGAGAAAAGACGCCTGCTGGAGCCAGGCCTGTCTGCCCGACTGAAAGCCTCTTTCTCCCCCTGTGGACCCATGCTGCTTTCTCTTTATCCCAGCTTCTTTAAATGAGTTTATCACGCCATGAGGGTCTGCGCTGCCAAAATGTAGCGTTTTGCCCCCTTTGTGTGTCTGCAGAGCCTCAATTGAGTCTACATTTATTATTTTGACCTTTCGCTACAGCCTCAGAGAGAAGCTTCTGTGCACTTTTGTGGGACCGAGGAGACACGTTTTTTTTCTCCCTCCTCCTCCTTTTTAAAGTTTTGTTCCAAGGAGCTGACAAGAAACTGAGCTCCAGGGGGAATATTGAATGAAAATAAAATTCAATTAGGACACGGCCTTGTGAAAATATGGGGGAGCCGCCGTGTGAAGATCACACAGAGAAGAAGGAGCCCTGCGATGATTGGAGCGGCACAAGAAAGAGCTCATTAACCACATTTGTTCTGCTGTTTCTTTCAAGTCTAAAATATGGTTGTATGTGTTACTGATTATTTCAATTGGATATAGGTGATGACATTTATTAATCTCTAAAACCAGTCTGTACATGTTGCAAAATGTCAATTTGTTAGAATGAGTGGATATTATGAGAGTGAAATACAGAAAACTGAAATGTTTTCCACTATCTGTCTGTTTTTACTGACATTATTTGTACTTACTTGACGTTAAAAGTGTAATTTCATTCTCAGTAGCATTAAGTCAAAAGCTCATGTGCAGACGACCTGGAGCATTTCAATGCAACAGGCTAAGTAATTATTTTCAGCACTTGTACCAAAGTGTGTAACAACACAAGAGCCCCATCTACTGGTGTGAAGTACACACTGCTGGCTAAACTGAATCCACTTGTTGAGTTTATCGGTTTTTGACATGGAGCCGACACTATTTACTGCATTTCATGTATGTTCCATAGACATTGTTAGAGATCAGCCTCAACAGGAGAATTGTATGCAACCTCGTCTTATTACACGTGTAAGGAACAGCCCAATTACTTGAAAGGAGACGTACTCAGTTTCTTCCTCATGTGTTGTGTAAAGAGGAGCTGCCACAATTGACAGTCTATGAGTATAAGCAGTGTGTCTGTGTGCGCAGAGGTCCATAGCTGCAGTGATGAAAATCAATCTAGAGCTTTATTAGTAAAATGTACACATGGAAAACGTCTGCCTAAGAAATGAAGACAAACATTTGACAAAAGGAAAAAGGCAAAGTCAGTACAAGTCATCGGCAGATTCCTCCTATGACACACTGACTATAACACGGTTAGCATATAGTGTTCACATACACACCCACCGCACCCACCTGTACCTGAACTGCATCTGATTTATACTGAGCCTCAGCAGCAGCTTCACTGTGATGACGAAGACACTGCTGTGCTCTCAATCACTTTGTCAGATCTAAACTCATACAGACATGTTCCACTAGAGTCAGGTGTTTTGCATCCAAGTTGTTGTGGAAAAGATAATGACCCAGTAATATCAGGATCTGAGTTTTCTTGGCTTTGCTCTTCATCCGATCTCTTCTAATTGTCCTTGAAATCAGCCTTTCTCTTCTCCACAAAGGCTGTCATGCCTTCTTTGCGATCATCCTGCAGGGAAACACACAAACGCACACACTATGAGTGCACTGTCAAAAGCTGAATCTACTGTCCTCTCTCGCTGTCGGGTGGGCTCTTCTACTTACCGTAGCAAAGGTGGAGTGGAATAAGCGCTTTTCCAAACGGTTCCCCTCGGCCAAAGTCAGCTCAAAAGCTTCAGTGACACATGAGGAACAAGTCAGTCAAAACAAACGTATTCAGTTTGATACGGTTTGAAATATCCAACTTTTTACACAAACTTTACACACCTGCGTTAACAGCCTCTTTAGCCATAGAAGAGACCAGTTTGGAGTTGGCTGCAATCTTTTCCCCACATTTAACAGCTTCAGACACCAGCTGGTCCACAGGATAAACTTTACTCACTAAACCTGAGGAACGAGAAGCGAATGAAACATCATATCCCATCTTTAGTCAGATGCATGTGTATGATCATTATTTACTTAAGTAAAGTGTTGATACAATAACGTAAAATTAAATAAAGTACAAGTGCCTCAGTAGTAGTACAGTACTTAGTAACGTTCTACCGCTGCTGTTACCTGATTGCTTGGCTTCTTGAGCGTTGACCTTGTCTCCTGTTAGAACCATTTCCATCGCCAGGGACTTGCCCACTGCACGAGTCAGGCGCTGGGTGCCTCCGGCCCCTGCAGGCAGACAGACTTGATAAACAGCTGCACCGACAGCAAGAATCTGGTAACCTGCCATGTCTCATATCTCTATAACCTCTTATCACCAACAAACGATTCATCTGTGAATAAGAGAAGGACCGGCTAGGAAACTGAACTCCAGATAAGCATTTCCGATGCTCTTTGGAAAAAGGCGTTGAAAGCTGTTAACTCCTCTTCTAGCTGTGCCAGACTTTCTGTTATCCAATTTAAAGTAATTTTTATGCTGCACTATAGCAAAGACAAACTCATCAAACTTTACCCAGACAAGACATCTGAAACTTGTGACAGATGCTCTCAGACGCCATGCATCTGACACATATGTTCTGGACATGCTCCAAGTTGTTAAATTACTGCCAATCAATTTTTAAATCTATCTCTGACATCCTAGGTATACCTGTTAGTCCTTCACCACAAATAGCTTTTTTTGGGGTACCTCCTGATGAACTTGTAACCACATCCCTGCAGGAAAATGTTATAGTTTTTGCGTCCTTGATTGCACGTAGAAAAATTCTTCTCTTATGGAAATCTTCCCAGCCACCTTCCTTCAAATCCTGGCTACATGATTTATTATTTCTATTGAAACTGGAGAAAATCAAATTCAGCCTTAGAGGCCGCCCTGAGAAGTTTTATTCGCACTGGAAATCACTTCTGGATTATGTCGATAAACTCCCTGCCACTGAAACGTCCCCTTGATCCTTTGCTCACACCTTGAATAGTCCGCCGACCCCCACCCCATTTGATATGACTCTTTGTACTCCACCTGACCCAGGAATAGTGAGCTGATCAGTTGAGCATGCAGAGACGCAGGCAGCAAACAACTTATATTACACCCCCCTTCTTTATCTATTTTATTTATTTTTATTACCTTATTATTTTATTATTGTTATTGTTTATTATTTATTTATTTATCTATTTCTGTATGTCGTGTTATCTAAAACCGATCTGGTATATTATACTGTTGTTAAAATGTTTGAAGATCTCTGGGATGGGTGGGATGGGCATGGGGTTATACAAAATGGAAATGAAATTGTCTTTGATTGTATTGTCTACTGCAAATGTGAAATCAATAAAAATGTTTGTAAAAAAAAAAAAAGAATCTGGTAACCTTAGTTTGAGGAAGAGAAGTGTGAACAAGGAAAGAAAGGCGATATAAATGAGTTTTTACCAGGAATGGTTCCCAACAGGATCTCTGGTTGGCCGAACTGCGCCTTCTCTCCGGCGTAGATGATGTCACACATCATGGCCAGCTCGCAGCCTCCACCCAGCTGAGCAGAGTCAAACACGGAGGAAGTGAATGAGATGTATTTCATCAGTTCATACCACATTTTTATTTTGTGAACTGTTCAAATACTGTACATGACTGGTGAAAAGCAATATAGTCAAAAGTATGTGGATACTCTTAAGTTACATGAGGGAAAAATAATAATAATAATTACTCTTATGGAACTGAGCTCAATTTCTATTGTTTTATTTGGTTTCTGGAAAAAATGGTGGGTGTTTAGTTTCATTTTATCATTTATATTCTTTAGCTTTGAAAGGTTTTTATTGTCATTAAAATTCTTATCTTTCATAAATCACACTACCTCCCTCAGTTGAAAATATAAACAAAATGTAAACAAGGGACACTCACAGCAAATCCATTGACAGCTGCAATGACAGGTTTCCTCACTGTGGACACCCTGTTCCAATGAGCCAGGAAGTTTCCACCATAACATTCCTGGAAGGTTCGATTCTGCATCTCTTTAATGTCTGCTCCAGCTGAAAAAAATCAGGTTTAGGTTTAGGTCAGGTTTACCGCTGACACATCATCGTGAACAGATTATTCTACCTTCTCTTTAAGCAGTTTTAAAAACAACCACTTGGTTCCCTCACCAGCGAAGGCTCGGTCACTGCCGGTAATGACGATAGCTCCGACATCTGCGTCAGCTTCAAAAGAGTCCAGGGCCCGTCCCAACTCCGTCATCAGCCCATCACACAGGGCGTTGAGAGCCTTAGGCCGGTTCAGCTGGATGAAACCCACGTTGCTCTTCTCACCTCGCTTATCCACCAGAATATACTCATACTGACCGCCTGTGTGAAGGAAGAAAAAACACTTTAGCATTTTTAATAACCAATAGGAGGCAATTTAATACTAAGTATAACAGGGTTTCAGCAGGTTTCAGTCAAGATAATTGAAGATATGGTGAAGTAGCCCAGTAGAGAATAAACCTCGAAACAATATCTCTCAAACAACATACAGAGACAGTTGGTATCCATGGTGTTCCCTGCAGCCGAGCCCAGCGTACTGAGATCTATTGTGACTGAGGTGTTCAGTTATCAGTGCCACGTGGGTGTTGTTTGCAGTTCTATTACAGTGGCAGATAACTGTATCGTTGAAAAAGAACTGCAACACACAAAGATATTACAAAACTAGCTATGCATGCCCAAACATTTCCCTTAAGAAATAAGGCTGATTTCAAAGCATGACAGAAGTAGCTTTAAATAAATACTAACATAATTAAGACTTCACTAAAGGTATTCAAAACATAAAACATAATATTCAAATTATTTAATTTGAGACTTTTAAAGACCTCGCAGAAACTTTGCCTATGGAAAGTGACAGAAAATATTAAGGACTATTATAATTTCAATTCAATACATTTGAATGCCTTTTCTAGCCTTTTAGAGAAAACTAATGTCAGTGCTTTTCCAGACTTTTAGAGCCTGCGAGCTGCTTGTTGCCGATGTGACAACTGCTTCCTGTTTGGAGGTGTAACCTTTCACCCAGGTGATGGGTCACCAAAGATGTGTCAGAAACGTTGGTTTCATAAGGACAGGTGAAGTCCAGGTTAATCATTGAAGAAAAGGTGAAGGATCAACACTAACAGCTCTGTATTCAGGCTTCAAAGAGACTGTGGAGGTCACTGATACATCTTGTCAGGCAAAGGTACAAGACTGCTTTTATGTAGAATTCCTATGTAGTACTACAAACATCTGTCTCAAGAAAACACTCTAAATCACAGCTTCAAGACATGACCAGGTGTTGAGGTGACTCTCTGACGGTGATTTATGAGATTGAGGAACCTGCTCAAATATCCACAGTTTTTGACAGCCAAGCAAACTGAGTTTTGAACGATTGAATGATTTAATTAGTGTGTTATGCTTGAAACTAAGCTCTGCCTGCAGGGTTTCACACAGTGACACAAATAAATAATATGATGAATCCAGAGCTTGGTGCTACATAAAAGGAAAAAGAAAACAAGTACCTACTTCTCCAGGTTTTTCAAATGAGAATCGGAAACAACAATTATACACATAAGAATTAAAGAACAAGCTTAACTCTTGATCATCAATGCAAAATAATCTGTCACTTTTCTGTTGATATGGGAGATTCTTATTCAAGAGATGTAATGTAGGATTTCAGGATTGTATTTTTTAGTTGTTTATTATGTATTATATTAGTTTTAGTTCCGCACGTGATCTATGTGTTAGGAGTGTAAATTCTATTTCAGGGGGGAATTGATCTGTACACTGGTCCTCAGGTCATAACACAGGCAAACAAGATGAAGTTAACACTGCTGCTGCTGCTGCTGCTGCTGCACTTGCGTCTCCCAGTGGTGGCGCATGTTGTCTTGACATTGGAGCAGCAGCAACATGGAGCCTGACCCCGGGTCCTCTCTCTCTCTCTCTCTCTCCCCTCACCTGAGCTGTAGAGCCGGGCTGCGGACAGGGCGCTCATGGCGGCCGGAGCTCGGCTGCAGGGCTTCAGAAGCACCGCGGCACTTCTGCAGAGGAACGCCATGGTGACAGAGACGAGGAACTGGAGTCAATAATAACACTGCTGCTGCTGCTGCTGCTCCTAGGTCTGTGGCTGCTGCTACTTCCTGCTGCGTCTTCTTCTCCGGTGGGGTCATTCATGGGGCGGCACGGTGTCGCCACCTAATGTCTGGCGAGGGTAGAACAGGGAAGATCTGCATCATTAATGACTTCATCACCACCTTATAACATTAAGTCACTTAATATTCCTGAACTGAATAATGGACAAAAACGACAAATGTGCAGGTTTGATTCACAAGTTTTTGAATAATGTCATAAATTCAGTATTAAATCTGAGTCTTTCCTCATCAAGCAGCTGATCCAGTCCACTTTGACCATGAGCAAAGAAAACTGGCTGACCTGCTGAGGACGAGCTCTGGTAAAATCAACAACCTTAGTTTAATTTCCTCCTATGTTTCTTTGTTGGGGTTTCTGATGAGGTGGCAGAAATCCTTATCATCATACAAATATTTGTTATTGTTTAAACAGTCTTTTTTAATGGTTGAATCCATGGAAATTACTCAGAGATCACTGATAAATACTTATCTGATATTTGTACAATAAGAATCTTCAAATTTTAATTATTGCAGATTCTGGTAGAATCAACAATATAAGTACATTATATCATGTTGACAACATTACACTATAATATCGGGTGTTGAACATCAAGTGGAAATTCATCCTAAATATATATATTTTATTATTTTTTTTGATAATCCAAAAGTAAATGCAGTTTAATTTAATTTTCTTTTTTTCCTGAAATGATTAATAGATACATATTAAGATTGGAATCAACCATAGAATCCCAATGTGAGATAAATGTCTCTCTCATTTAGAATATAGGAGAAGATGTTGGATATACTTGAATATTCATGATGTGAAGAGCTCACACATCAACATGTTATCCTCATTAAGTTAATCTGATGACCTCACTGTAACTAAGATGGACGATAATAACGACAAACTTGTTATAAAGAAAAAATTCCAACCGAAATGAAATACCAAGGATCTTTGAACAAGGCCCGTCCCCATCTGACTGTACCACAGAATCTTGTGTTCTCCCCGGTGAGCGCGCAGCGCGTTCCCACCGTCATCCTCATGAACGAGCCTGCATCCATCGTTCGTGATACTCGCCTCTTCGCTCTCCTGCTTGCGCCAAAGCATAAATAAGGACAACAACACACGGGGACAAGGTAAATACCAACCATCGTTATTTACATGTAGGAAATATGCATGTCTTTTAAAATGGTGGGATTCCTCCTGGCTACAGCTCGACAGCGCACAGGCTCATTTATGAGGATGCAGTCAGACGAGCATCATGCATTTGCCTTGTCCGTGCATTCATAAAAAAATTGGATTTAAAGCATATATACCTGAAAATATGAACATATCTCAGTTACCTGCTGGACCTCAACAAGGCATTTCTACTGGCCTGTAACCACTGGGAAATATAGCACCCTGTGCCTTTAATTCATAATCAGCCATATAAAATGTTATTTCATGTGTACTGGATGAAGGCTGGTTTCTTTGCTGAGCATATTCCCTTTTTATAAACTGACCTACTTAAACAGCGAAGGGATATTTACATAGAAGAAATGATGATCCAAACAATAACACTGAACACCATGAGGATGTCTCTCATTTACTGAGCAGCAGAAATCTGGGTTCCTCTGTGCTGTTGAGGACATATAATCTTACACAGACGGTCATATTCCAAAATTCTTAGACATAATTGATCAGCGAATAGACACAATTTGGCATCAGCTGTTCAGGGAACTCTTCAAGGATAAAGATAAATGCCTCATTTTTTTTACTTCCCTCTTAAAGGTTCAGCATCACCAACAAAGTTAAGTATCAAATGTGCTTTCTCTGCTTCATTAAGTCTTCTTCTCTCTGCACAGATGTCAGGAATGAACCAGGTGGTTGCTACATTCTGGACGTTTCTTCTGCTGGCTGCGTTCCTGTGTGAGCCCGCTCTGTCCAAGGGCGGTCGTGGGGGGTCCAGGGGCTCCTCCCGGGGCTCCCACTCCCACAGCTCCAAAGCGAGGAATCACCGGGCAGGAGCAGGCTACGGTGGGAACCGCTCTCGCTTCAGGACGGGGGGGCGAACCTCTCCTGTGAGGGTGGCAAGTGCGGCAGCAGCAGGGGCGGCCGTGGCCGTGGCGTTGAGTGCAGACAAATGGTACGCCTCTGCCTACCGCCGCAGCAACACCGACATCTCAGATGATGACCTGGATTTCTTCAACAGGACCAATAACTTTTATGCCCAAATGTCAGGATCCACTCAAAATGGATCTTCACTCTCTCAGCTGGTTTCTATCATTATAGCAACGTTTTCCCCCAAATATGGGCTGTTACTGGACAGTATACTGTAGATTTTCACATGATTTTTTTAAAGATAACTTCCTGATTAGGTGTAGGACTGAGCCTCTGTTCTGGATTTGACTATAATGTGCAGGACTGACTGGAACCTGCGCTGGGAAGACCAGTGAGAGTCGTAACCCAGGGATGAAAGGACAACATGATCCCCCCAAAAAAGAAAAGGACATCATATTGTACTGTATGTTTCTACACATATGATTCTCTATACCAATGACAGATGTACATAACCAGCACGGTATCATTCATTGTGACATTTCACCAGTCAAACAGTGCACTTTGGTCAAATGTATTGAGTCTTTGAGTGAGATTAGGACCAAACCTAAAAATAATTATCTATAAATCTTGATCTCTGTATCGAATTAAAGAAGAGTTGTTTACTAGACTACTGGTCACCAGTTTAAACTGTACTGCCAAACTCAAATATATCTAAATTAAATCTGTATTTTCTTAAACTAAATTAAAAAAATGCAGAGTGAGTTACCACGATCACTACTTTGTACAACTGAGGTAAATTATTTTCATGTATTAGCAGATTTGGGTAGAAAAATAGGACGTGCAGCAGTTTGTGTAAAACACTAAAGTACATGTTATTTAGTAAATCCTCAAACTTTGGTCCTTAGAGTGAATTTTTTGTATATTTCTTAATTTGTAAATTCAGACAGCAAAACGTTTTTTGACTGCATCTCTTCTGCAAAATCTCTCTGAGCAATCAGAATGATTTGCAGTGGTGGTCACTAACACGGCTGTAAAGACCGTTCTCCACAATAATATAGAGTACTGTATACAGGGAAAGCTAAACAGCATTTGGCTTCAATCACCTCAAATCATTGTGAGATTCACACCCTTTTATACTGTATCACTGAAATCATTCCTCAGACCTGTGTGGGAATCACGTCATGGTCTGAGAAACACTCGAGAACAAACTGCTGCTCTCACTGTTACGTCTCTGAACGTTTTTCAGAACCTGGCCATCATCCAGGAAGAGCTTTTTACCTGCAGTACAAACTCAGGAGTAACAGACTGTTCCGTATCTATAAATGCACTGTATTATATGCTACTGTACTTATGTTCATAGTAAAAAAGAATTTGTTATCACTGTCTTTATGCTATTAAATATCCAGTTTACACCAAGTTTTTGTGCAGAGGACACATTTGTTGAATTTTTAAATCATCGATGAACAAAAGAGAATTTATCATGTCCTCAAAATGTCAAAGAAATGAGGACGGAGAGGGACAATATATTTCTGGAGGACACCTTTGTGGTTAAATAGGAATCCTTTCCGGTTGAGGACAAAATCCTGCAACAGTCTCTGGTCGTCTGGTTTTTAAACGGCTCAGCTCAGTCCAATATGACTCGTCCCAGCTCTCCTTTCCTGAAAGCTCGGATGAAATCGTAAGCTGCTGCTGTGTAGTTCGGGATGGTCACTGTGATGTTGCCTGGGGAAAACATTTTAAATACATAGATACGAAGCTGGTTATACAGTCAAACTGAAGAGAAAGTGCATACATTTCTATAGACTTGACTTGTTGTCTTTCCAGTGCTAGATATGGTCCTTTGTAAAAGTCAGTCCGATTACTCTGTGAGTGTTATTTGCACAGACAGCTGCAGGTGATGGCTGTAACTTTATATTCACAATTGAACTGAGAGAAAGCAGAGACTAATTCCATAAGCAGCAGGAGAGTCTGTAGGATTCGTATTTTCTTACCAACTCCAGTAATGGCTTTGACCCGTTGTGTCTTTCTGAGTTTTACAGCGATGCGTTTGAGAACGTGCTGGATGTCATCACTGGGCTCTGGGAGGCTGTATTTTTCCACGTAACTGCACATGAACACACACAAACAGGGAGCAATCACAGTTGATGAGTTTAAGTTAACACACTGATCACATGAAACATCAGACTGTCACAATTTAGAGAAAAGATTCACACCTGAACTTCTCCTGCCTGTTCAGAGAGTAGAGTAAGTAGTCAGCAATCACATCTTCACCAACTAAATGGTCCAGTATAGTTCCTGGAAAAGGACAGAAAAGTATATCTTCAGTTTTGTTTGGCAAATGAAAACAAATGGGACGGATATTCCACTGAACGCAAAGTTTCCATAAAGCTGTTTCCTGAATCTCACCACATAAAGCCAGCTTCATGCCTGTCTCAACACTCTCGATCTTTGGAGGCAGGACTCCTGGCGTGTCCAACAGGTGCATTATGGGTCGCTCGCACACCTGAGCACAAAGGTTGAAACAAACGCTGTACATATGCACATTTAAATAAAGCCATGAACACAGATCCTCAAACATGGCTTCGACGCTTACCTGAATTCTAGTCAGAACCGCTTTAGTTATACCAGGCTCTCCACCCACTCGAGATGCACGACCTGGAATTGGTGTAGAATTACAATATTTATAAGTATGATACCAAATCAATATCCAACAACTCTCAACTATTTTAGGATACAAACCTTTTTTCAAGTTTGTTCTCCTTAATGAGTTAATAAGAGATGACTTCCCCACATTGGGCACTCCAATCACCATCAGGCAGTAATTTGGGTTCTGAAAGTTTTCATGACAAAAATAAAAAGTTAGAATAGATGATTCTATGTTTATCTTTAACATTTAAATACTGAGAAATATTTAACAAATACAAAGTTGGAAATAAATTATTCTTTGTTAAATCAGCTCTACTGAGAAAAAGGATGAGGCTTGCTATTTTTACAGATACGTCATATATCTTATTCATCTTATTGCAGATACGTTGGTAATGTTGTACATGTTGCACAATAAGACACAATAATAATCTTAAAGGTTTTTCTGCACTGGCTGTGTAATTGTCTACTAGCCTTTAGATGATTTTATTCAAAGTTGAAATGAACTAAAACATTTGATTAAATACCTCGTCTCTGTTAAAACGTGGTCCCAACCCTATAATTTCCAGCACCATCGGCACCAACTACATAGAGAAGAAGGGAAAAAAACGGAATAACACATTCATGGTCAGAATTTAAATTCATATTAACTGAAGACAAACTTCTGCAAATGTTTGGTCGATGATGACCTCAACCTTTTTGATGCTGTCATCTCTCTGCTTCAAACAGTCTGTGAACAGAACGTTCTGCACCCCATCTTTTTCTAGCTTCTTCAGGATCCTCTGCAGGGTAAAGGTACGGCGTTTTTTTGTGTTGAATTTTATGCTAATGACATTTGACATTAGTCACATTAAAAAGCAGCAAGGATTTCTACCTGCTTGTTTGTCATATCCGCTAGGTCCATCTTGTTGAGAATGAGAACATGTGGCCTAACGTCGAGAGTCTCCTGAAACAAAGGGTTCCTTCCAGAGAATGGGATGTGCTTGACGTTAAAGAGAAAGCTTTGCATTTAACATCTTCAGTAAACATCAGCAGGGTCGGACTTATGCAGTTCCTACTAGAGACTCTGTGCAATGTCTCTGACTTTTATTTGCTACAATAAATCCTGGCGATAATTAGCAGATGGATGATTTTATTTAACACAGTATGCAACATATAAGCAAAAAATAGTATTAATCAAAGAATGATTCAAGATTGGAATACTATGTTTTATTTTAGTGTTGAACCACTGGTATCCAAGCCTTAAACTACACTTGAAATAAATTGTGGGTGTCATCTTGGCCTGCAGTCTTAGCATCAATGAATAAATTCAACCAGTGCATAAGAGTGTTTTATTGGCTCAGGGACGTCTCTGAGTTCACATCATCATTTCTTCCTGCTTTAAATACTGTAATGCTCTGGTTTTGATTCTGATTTTGTATATTCATCTTTTTCATTCTTCACTTCTGTTGTGCACAAATGCAACAGTTGTTTAATTTTGAGAGGTTCTATCAAAATAAACTTATTAAGGAATAAAATGTTTTTAAAAAAGGATATTCTGGCATCATGTATCTCTATGATACAGTCCACTTTCTTCAGACTGGCTCGCATCTGCTTCAGTCCTACAAACAGTGAGATGAAAAAACTAGTGTTAGCATTTATGATACATGTGTCGCATCGTGGAGATGACCTGTTAGAAGAAGCTGTCACCTTTAGCCATGTGTCCGGGGAACCAGTGAGCCACCTCCCGGCCGCCGAAGTCAAACACGGATCTGAACTTGTCGACATGACGGAGGCAGTGGAACAGTTTCATGGCTCCTGGAGAAAACTACACCTCACTTTCAGAAATGTCTTCATTAAATATTCTACATCTAAATAACCTCCAAGCTGCGAAAGCACTGGACATACTGGTGTGCTACACTGTTTACACGCCGACTTGAATCCACCGTCAAACTATTGTTCCGCTCTTATACTTCTTCTTCTTGTTTTGTCCCCCTTCAGTTATGGGTTAATGGGCGCACGTCTGCCCTCCACAGGGTAAAACGTGAATTACTCTCATTACGATCTGGAACACAGACTGTAGAATGTTGGCCAGAAATATTTGAAGGTTGTGAATGAAAGGGATAGTCACCCAAAAATTAAAAAGGCACTCATTATCTACTTCTCACTATTCTGATGGAGGGGTGGGGGAAGTGTATGAGTCCACAAAACACTTTTGGAGTTAAAGGTAAACAGCGTTGCAGGTGTGTTAACAGTGTGTGCTCAGAAGGACAACACAAAATGTGGGTGTCGTGTTTACATCGCTGCAGATCCAAGTGGATAAATACAGTGACCACTGCTTACGAGGATGTTCAGAGTTTTGTCCATTGTGAGAGGGACTTTGATCAGAGTCCTCTCAGTGGACAAATATATTTTCTTTGGTGGAGGAAAGTCTGTGAGGTCACTGTAATATGAACACTGTACTGGACTCTGTCTAGCTTCATAAACATGTGGAGGGTTACACAGTTGCACAACGGGAACTAAAAAGCACCCACACTGACATGGCACCATTACTCCACTATATCCTTTCATTTATCTTCACAATTATTTCTTCCATATGAATGGTTTAAATTTAAAATTACATTTTATAGAAATATTGTACCCAGAGATCTGACAAACATTTATTTTGTTTTAATGACTTCTTGTTTTCATAGACAAAGGCAGCGCTCAACGTCAGAATCACAAAATGAGTCACAGACCACATTCACACTCAAAACAGAACAGAGAGAAAATCAAGTGTCATCAAGCTTCTCTGACCCTGACGGATTATAGAATCTTCAGACTAATATCTTCTCATCTAAACCTTCTGAGTTCACCCTGAGTGTTTTTCTTCCTGCGGAATACTCTTGGTATGGTAATAATACTAATGTATAATATAAGATAAGGCCACAATCTTCTTTAGTCTGTCATTTCTCAGCATCCATGTTGCTGATCTCAGCTGGATGCTTACACCGTCAATACATTTCACAGTAGGTTTGACTTTATGAAATCCACATACACATGTTATTCTGACTTTGCCAACTTCTTCTTATTACATGATATTTTTTGTGATGTTTGCGTCTTTAAGTTTTTCACTTGACCGCTTTGGCTTGTCATTTTTAATGACACATTAATATAAACACAAATTCCTTTATGTTCTTCAACACTTTTCTAGAACCACTTACATTTCACATTATAATTCAAAATGAATCAAAAGCAGTACAAATGAAAAAGAAATGTGTTAATTAATCAATTCATTGACTAGATGAACTTCTAAGTTAAAATCAATTGATAATCTGAAAACTTTATCAAATTCAGTATTGAAATCAAACTATACAGTGCTTCACTCTCGGGAACTTTCCGATTTTTTAAGTGACAAACATATATAAACAGCAGCTTCTACACAATCAACTCTTCTTGTCAATGCAGCATTTTTCTTTTAAAGCTTGGACTTGAGCGGCTCACTGACGGAGGAGTAGTGAGAGATGAGCCGATCCGCTTCTCTCCTCCCACTGAGAAGAGCTCCATGGACGGTGGAGTAGAAGCAGGGATGAGTAGCCTCTCCAGCGAACAGCACCTGCAGGGGCTGAGACACACAGAATATTCAGAAACAGGATTTTGATTATGTGCGAGCTAGTATGCACATATTTGGGGTTTTGAACATGTAAGTACTTTTGACTGGGATCCCTTCACAGGTAGGGGCTCCCTCATGTTCTCCAGGTCCTGCTCCGAACAGCCTTTTCCAGGGTAACTGTAGGAGCCGCATGTCCAGGGGTCATGGAACCACTGGGAGCGCAGGACTCTCCTCGGGCTGACGGTCGGGTTCCCTAAACACACACACATGCAGACACACGTACACCAGTTGTTCTAAAGATGCTGACAGATTATTTAAAAATAACCAAGGGTCAGAGATATTTTTTTTGACAATATAAAGAGTAACGGATGAGCCTTCAGTGGAGGGGCATTGTGAAATAATAAGACTCACCTGTAAACCTACGGATGAGTTGTGTGACAGCATGTGTGACCTCTTGCTCAGTCAGTGTCTCCATGTGCTCTGACTCATGTCCAGCTATCCAGCCACAGAGCACATGTCCATACCTGAGGGTTTAACCACAAGCAGGACAATGCACCATCAATCAATGCAATTAATTATGAACTAACTATTAGGGATGTTCATCATTGACCATTTAACTGTGAACCGACAATAAGAATTTTGACTATTTATACTATCGCTTCACTTGGACATCGGTACCATCTTAGCAGGTATTCTTTGACGTGGGTATCACAGTTACCAGCCTGTCCCCAGAGTGACTCCACAGCATGTGGACATGTTGCTATTTCGGAATAAAAACCAGTGGAAAAGCAGTCTGCTGAGGAACGAGTGGGCCTGGCCATCGTGGCCGTGTGAACGCTCACAGCTGAAGCGGCAAGTTATAACCATGTCTGTTTGCCTAAGATGCTAAAAACTTGTTTTGAGGCGTTTTTTAACGGACTACATTTTTCCTGAGTGTGACAGACAGGTCTCTGTGTGTGTGAAGGAGAGAGAAAGAGCAAATGCGTGTTGATTATCAGTGAGACACATTTTTTTTTCAAAACACAAGTTAGACAAGCATCATGGATGTTGACCTTTCAGTGGGTTTCAGCACAGTGAAGCCAAACAGCTTCTTTATCCAGGATCCCTGAACGTCTGGCACCATGTCCACAACAGCATCCTGGAGAAGAGCATTAGAAAAATCACAGTTCAAACGTTTTTATGTGTTAAGATGTTTTTTTGCCAACTACTGGAAAACATGTCAAATATCTGAGTCAGATGTATGACAAGTGGAATGTTAATAAAACAAAAGTATTCAAGCATAGCTGGAGCACAAAGTGTTTTTTTCCCTTCATCCAGTGACTTAACATCTCACCTCATCTTCCCATATAAGGTGGATGACCTCACAGTCAGCGTCCCACCACGGGGAATCGAACTCCACAAATATTTTATTGTTTGTTCCGAAACCCAGTCTCTGGACGGAGTGCAGCTTGTGCAGCGGGAGAGGAGGATCAAACAGGGTTGAATGGTGCTTCTTCAGGTATCCTGGGAAAACACGACAAACCGGGACAAGTCATGCTATGATCATTGCTGAACAGCCTCAGTTCATGTTGCTGAAGAATCAAACAAAACAGCAGTCAATAAAAGGTTTCTTTTTAGAAATAGAAAATACAATGTTAATTTGGTTTTTAAAAGCACTTTTATAAGAACATAACATACAATGATAAATGAATCATGCTTTTGACAACACTGACTGGTTATCAACGATCCTAACCAGAGTGACCACTCTAACCAACCAGTACATTTAAACTCTCTCCAGGTGATCCTGATATTGCTTTCGAAATAATATGAGATCACAGTGATAGTTTCATGAGGACACCGTGACCTTGACATTAGACCTTTGGCCAACAAATTATAATCCGATCATCCTTGAGTCCAAGTTGACGTTTGTGCCAAATAATGGCATTCTTGAGATACCATGTTCACATGAATGGGATGGTTAGACGATAGACGATAGTAATTTAGTGTTTGTAGGCATATGAGTTTACCTAGAGGTACTGTGACAATAACATGGTCGGCAGTGATCTTCTCCCCATCATCACACTCAACTTCCACAGGGTTTTCCCTCTTCTCCGAGTTGCTCCAGTGGACACGGCGCACTGGCCGACTGTACGACACCAAACCCCCGGGAAGCTCCGATAACAAGTTTTTGACGATACCTTCAAAGCCGCTGCATGAGGAGGGAAATACATGTTAGAAATAGCAATCAGTTAACTGACAAACAGAATAACGTAGTTTATTATTAATACTCTGGGTTGTTAGGTTTGTTAGATTGACCAGGGCTCTCACTGAAGTCACCTGTCACCTGTATCTGTAATAATCTACTTTCGACTCCCCTAACCCCTGAGCTAACTTTCTAAAACTAAAATTTGCTTATTTATTTTTATAACAAGTCTAAAATATAAATGCAATCTTTAGTTCACTGACCAAATGAGCAACTGCAAGACATCCATTTTACTTAGATTATCAATATGTTGAAATAATGATTTAGTATTGCAATAAAATTAGTTGCTGCACTCTATGCATTTCATGTACGAACCCTGGGAATGTACAGTCCAGTCCAGGAAGAGTCTTATAAAGGCCATAGGCCCCCAGGCCCACCTCATCCAAACTGTGGGCCCCGTTAACGCTGCACTCCACCTTCAGCATGTTGCTGATCGTACACAGCTGCAGAGATCTGGTGTCTGCGTCGATATCTTTCCATTTCTCTTCTGATCGTTGTTGCACCTAAACAAATCCACAGAAGCTCCAGCCATTTCCGACAAGCCAATTTCCAGTGTTAATATGTTAGTCACAGAAAAATAATCAAAATGACAAAGTACCTCTGACCGGATGAAGTCTCCCATATTGGAGAAGGGTTCTCCTCCTTGATTTTGAAATTCTGAACCTTCATTCAGCAACTCAGCAAACATCTCCAGAGCAGGAAAGACGTCCGCAGCATTGAGCTTCCGACCTGCACACATCACATAGCCCACACAACACAGATTAGGGAAAATATCATTAGGTTTACCAACTCGTACCTCACCCACACAACAGTAGGAAGTAACAACCAGACACTAGCTAAATGTCATTAAGCACAATAATGGAAACAATTGCAAAAATAGCTGCAGCTTGGGTCAAATCAGCTCAAATATGATGCTTTTTATGATCCATTCCAGTTCCTGAACGACTGAGGATACTTCAAAGTACTCAACTAAAATATTCCTCATAAATTCAAGAGTCAGAGTCTCATGATGAACCTTCAATGTTTAACTAGCTTTCTGTGCCACAGCAGACTGTTGTAAAACCGGTCTTATCTGAAATCAATAAAGCTCTGTGTCTAAAAGGGAAGGACACAATAACGTGACTATCTACTGCAGGATACATCACTGCACCCTGCACCTGCAGCCATTCACCAGGCTGGCACAAGATGGCAGTTCATCAAAGTACAAGCCAAGTGTTTTCTTTTGTTTACTTTGATATAATAAGGACCTTAGCAGAAAAAGGCAGAACCAAACTATGGTCTAAACCAAAAAAAGACGCATCATATCATACACCATACTATCCCACCAGCACCCACTATACAGCTTACTGAATGGTATAAGGTTTGTAGTGTTGATGTTATGTGTTGGAATGTTGGATTCATATACCAGTCCTACTGTAGGCCATGATTCTTCACCTGAACTGCTGAAGAAGTTGGGTACCCAGGGGGGGTGTCCTCCGACGTCCATGGCCTGGTTTTCGGGGGTGAGGGCCTCTGGGTCCAGGAGTCCGTACTGCTGGGCCAAACAAAACACTGGGTTCTCCTTGCATGGTCCGTGGATCCAGTTTGCCCCAATTTCAACTATCCTATCACCTATAGATGACAAATATACATTAGAGGTTTAAGAAAAGAAGATGGTTATTGTAAAACTGTGTTATTACCTCCAACAAGGAGGTAACTGTATGTATTTTTTTACCCCTGTCTGTTTGTTTGTTTGTCAGCAAGATTACGTTAAAGGTACTGAACGGATATCCACGAAAACTTGGAGGAAGGACATGGGCCAAGAACATTTCCCCCAATTTATCAGAGAATAATTCATGGCACTTGATTTAAAAAAGAATCTGGTTTATTAATCCCCAAAATAATAGAGTAATAAATCGATAATACAGTTAATAACATTACTAGTATGTGATTTAGTTGCTATGAAAGAATCACTTTAACCTTATTTCGATTATCGCAAATACAAAGACGAAAACAACGTTTTCACTGTAAAAACCGTAAATAGTTTATTTCTCCTGAACAGTTTGTAAACAAAGTGCTTGTGAGGGTGCGCGCTCTTGCCTTTTTGGTCTTTTGGACTTTCCATACTCACCTAAAGCTCCAGTTTTGATTCTTCCTCCGCTCCTCGCTGTCGCCTCCAGTATCCGCACATTGTGAAATCCAGCTGTAAAGAGCCCGTGAGCCGCAGATATTCCGGATATACCGCATCCTATTATAACTATTTTGGTGTTAGCGCTCATTGCCTCCATTGCGTTCCACTCTATACGGAGCCGTAGGTGCTCCTTTCAGTCTTCTTCCTCTACAAGTATCAAATCAGATATTGACTTCCGCTCATGGATTTCAAAATAAAATACTCTTTTAGGGAGCAGGGAAAAAAAGGGTTGAAATACTAAGGTATTCCCATGTGGCTGAACTATGTTAAATATATCTTCTAACTGTGTTACCTTAAAACAAATTATTTATCGCCAAACATGAAACTGAACCGCCTGAACACAAAACACATACATAGGCTACATACATACTTGCAAACATAGATATATTCACACACACACACACACACACACTCACACACACACAGACACACAATGTATATTCCATTGTTCAATTGTTTTATTCTTGTCACCGTACATTATGATTCTTCCACCACTGAAAAAATAATTTAACAATGTCAGGTTACTGCATTATTACTATAGATTATTTAGATGATTATTGTTTTAAAAGGTTAGTCATTTGGGTCAATCTATGGCTTTTATAACAATGTCAAACTTGTTGGTGGACGGTTTAAACAAACAAAAAACAAGACATTAGGATTAATGCACGAGAACTAAATACATATTATTTTATTACTTTTTCTTCTTCATCATAATCTGGTGCCTACCACAATGCAACAGGAAAAGACGACCCAAAAACATAACATTCCACATGTCACGAAGGGATAACAATATGGATGTGTTTAATCTGGTGGTTTAAACGGAGGAGTAGTGAGAGATGAGCCGATCAGCTTCTCTCCACCCAGTGAGAAGAGCTCCGTGGACGGTGGAGTAGTAGCAGGGATGAGTAGCCTCTCCAGCGAACAACACCTGCAGGGGCTGTGGAAACAGTTTTCATTACACTTTACTCATTTATTCGGGTTCAATGGCATAAACCTTTTGCTTTAACGTCTCATTATTGTTATTATTTGTGTTATTATAACTTTTTTATGATATGTTGTAAGGTCTTAAGGACCAAAAATCGAATTTTGGAAAAGCTATATTCAATGTGCTCTACAAAAAACATCTGGGATAAAAAAAAGAAAAAAATTGTTGACATCTCCAACCCGTAGGTTGTCTATATTTGAAATGTGCGTTTGTGTGTAAATGAAACCGGTTTGTTTGTGTACCTGTGGTCCCTTCGTAGGCAGCGGCTCCATCATGTCCTCCAAGTCCTGTGCTGTACATCCTACTGCTGGGTGACTGTATGATCCACATGTCCAGGGGTCGTGAAACCACTGTGTGCGCACGATTCTCCTTGGAGTGATGGTGGGGTTTCCTATACGCAGATAACACACACAGTTACGATGCCAGGGACCGTCCTCAAATGACAAATGATCACTTCAAAAATGTTTTGGATCAACTGTCAAAACAGTGAATAGATTAATGAATCAATACTGTTTATTGGATTATAACACAAATCTTGGATTGTTGTAAAAAATACAACGGAGATGGAAAGATTTTAAGTTAGTAATTATAAAGAGGATAACAATATAATGAGTAATGAATATCAGTGACACTAGTTTCTGATCTTTTAAATCATAACCTTTTTCTTATTGCAAGACGCAACTTCACCCTGACTTACGTGTGAATAAACGGACGAGCTCCGTGACCCCGCATCTGACTTCCTCCTCACTGAGCGTCTCCATATACTCTGCTTCATGCCCAGCAATCCAGCCACAGAGAACATGGCTGTTCCTGTGAGTTTCAGGGATGATTTTATTACTCTCTGGATCTATGAACTTACATGGAAACGTTATAGAGGGGAAAAGTAGCTATACAGCGACAGTTTGGGTGTTTACTATTGTACTTACCTTTCAGAAGGTTGGTGCACAGTGAAGCCAACAATCTTGCGCATCCAGGACTTTCTCATATCGGACACCTGCTCTGAGGGGTCGTCCTGAAGAGACACAGGGTGTAAAATAAAAATTTCAAAAATGATGTTCATCAATATGTAACCTTTTCCCAGCAGAGCAGAGCAGTCGTAGTAAGTTAAGTTTATAAGTATCACATACTGGTATGTTATTTTATTTTAAATTTAAAAGTGACGAAATCCATTTAATTTGAGACCTGATATTTAACAGTGTCCAGTTGCAAACTATCACAGGACACTGGGCAATATTCTGTCATGCTAAATAAAATTCAAATACTTGTTCTGAGCATGTTTTTTTAATCGTGGTTAACAGTCCCACTCCAGACCTTGCCTGTCCACAGCAGATAGATGATCTCACAGTCAGGATCCCACCACGGTGAATCGAACTCCATAAATATTTTGTCGCATGTTCCAAATCCTAGTTTCTGGAGGGAGTGAAGCTTGTGCACTGGTAGAGGTGGACAGAACAGGGTTGAGTGGTGCTTCTTAAGGTATCCTGGAAAGAGAAAAATTACACGAACATACTATATCACGTCATCCCTCTTCTATTTCTGGTTACAATAGGTTACTGTGTTGTGATATAATAAGAAATCCTGAAAATATTGACCTACGAACAACTATAGAAACAGAGAGGTACCTAGAGGTATTGTGACAATAACATGATCAGCAGCGATCATCTCGCCGTCCTCACACTCAACCGTCACCACGTGTTCTCCGCCCCCCGCGTTGTTCCAGTGGACGCACCGCACAGGATGATTGTAGGACACTAAATCCCAAGGGAGCTCTGACATCAAGCTCTCGATCAGGGATTCCATGCCGCTGCAACAAGTCAAGTAAGGTCAGATCTATATATATGGCACATTAAAAACAGCAGGAGCCATAATGCTTTACAAACATTGAAAAGGAGGCCAAAGTAGGATGGAAAAAAAGATAAGTGAATACATTTTGTAGAAAAGAAAATTACAGTAAAAGGTATAGACATCTTCGTCTGAATATGAATGAGATATCTGTATTCTTTTTTTTCAGTTTCGTGGCTGTACTGTGTTAGAAATGTCATCAACATGGCCACTTACTCCCAGTAACATTTTCCTGCTGTGTTCGCTTATGGGCCCACTCGAACATTCTCTATTTTCTCTAAGCTCCGGAGAATGTCCCGAGCAGCTGACTCAGACATTTGTGTTCTCACATACAGACCCTCCATATAATTTTTTAAGAGAATAACTACAGTTCAGTGCAGGACTAAAGGCAGCTCAAGTTGAAAAGGTCAACCAAGAGTTCAAGTGAAACTTTGTACTAAATGAACCTCATCTATGTCAACTTAATAATCCATTAATCGACTAACTGGATGGTGAGAAGCCTCCCTCAAGAAAACCATAACATTTATCCTCATTTATGTTATTACCCATTACTTGATATATGAGATGCTATGCAGACCTTGGAATGGTGCAGTCCAGTCCAGCTAGATTCTTGTACATAGTAAACCCCACCAGGTCCAAGTCATCCATGCTGTGAGCGGCATTGTCACAGCACTCCATCTTCGTCAGGGTACTGATGGCACACATCAGCAGCTCCCTGGTGGTTTCATCCTTATCTTTCCATCTCTCTTCTGCTCGTTGTGGCAACTGCACAAATACCAAACTGTCAAGAGCACACAAAGACGAATGCAAACAGACGTTCTTCGGTTCATCATCGAGAGCTTCTGAAATATTTGCGTCAGTTATTGAGTGTCGGTCACTGACAGTCAGCGTGTACCTCAGATCGTATGAAATCCCCAACGCTGGCCCACGGTGTTTCTTCTCCGTTCTTAATCCATTCAAGATCTTCCATCAGATCAACATGCATCTCTACAGCAGGAATCATGTGTTCAGCGATCAGCCTCTGACCTGCACGTTACCCCACAGAATATGAAACATTAATTACGAGAGTGAAAATGGGAAAAATAGTTTGTTGAAACTGCTTCTACATCAGGTGACCTGAACTGCTGAACCAGTTGGGTACAAAGGGAGGTCTTTCATCAACAGCATTGGCCTGGTTCTCTTCAGTGAGGGCCTCTGGATCCAGGAGGTCATAGTCCCGGGACAAACAAAACACTGGGTTCTCCTCAGATGGGCCGTGGATATAAGACGCACCTATCTCTGTAATGGTATTACCTATAGAGGGAAAACAGATCTGCCTGTGTTTAGGAGGAAAGGAGGAGTGTATGTTTATGTTAAACCAGACTGAAAGAACACACCTTGAACATGTTTCCTTACCCAGTTTGGCAGTTTTTATTCTTCCTCCGCTCCTCGCAGTTGCCTCCAGGATCCGCACGTTGTGAAATCCAGCTTGAAAGAGCCTGTGTGCCGCAGATATTCCTGATATCCCGCATCCTATTATTACAGTCTTTGGTTCTCTGTTGTCAGCCATTCTCGCCCAAAATCAAACAGGGAAATGAAGAAATGCAAACTGAGGCAAAAAAGACAAAGAGAGGAACGACGAGGCTGCGAGAGGGAGGAGAAGTGGTAAGGGTCCCATGACTCACTCCACTCCACCTGTTTCTTAACATATTCTCATGCTCCATGCTCAGGAATTTAGAAGTGACAGGGCTCTAGAGACATGACCCACAGGTAAATTCCAGAGAATTGGCTGCAGTGGTTACCCAGAATTTGCATTTCACACTTGCGCAACATAGCGGGAGGTTCTCTGCACAGACACATTCTGTGATGCATTAACTCTGATCAAGTGATTTTCTTGACAACAAACAGACAGTGGTGTCAGCTCTTATTACCACATCCTCTCTTGACATCTTTGTTGGAGATTTCAACATGTATGACGCCGCTTTTTCATTTTTGCATCTGTCGCGTGTGAATCCAGCGGGGGATCCCCTGCTGTGTTCTCACATCGACTTCTCCTGGATTTCTACGGACATTATACTCGGGGGGGCCAGACGGAGACAGTCCGCAGAAACTATGCAGCATCTTACTCATGACACTCATCTCAATTTGAAGTTGATCTGATGTAAGCCCTGGTACAAGTACCTCAAAGTAAAAATGTGGAATATGGCCAAAAAGGCCACCAAATGCAAAAAAACAGGCTTCCTGTGGCGTTTTTCAAATAGCACCTTTTTTGTTTGTCTGGTCATGATACACATGTGTATCGATTTTTGTGAAGATCGGTCAATTTGAACATGTTCCCTTACATGTTGGTAAGAATAATTTATAATATATAATAATTAGGGCTGGGCAACGATTAAGTTTTAATCGCGATTAATCGCATGATTTCCCTGATTAATCACGATTAATCGCATTTGTATACGCAAAATCCAATAATGAATTAAAAAGTAGTGTATAGCGCAATTTTATTTTCAATGTTCTGCCATATAAACGAAAGTGCCATAACATTTGTTGTGCAAACACTTTTAACATCAGCATTTAATACAGTAGCAGTTAAATAAAATATTCAGTGTAAATCTCAACTTAACAATGTTTTCAAAGCAAATACAAAATTGAAGCTCAATGCCACTGCCAGGGCATTAATGTTATCCTCTTCGTTATGAAAAATGTATACTCCTCCCTGTGTCTAACCTAGTCTGCCGAAGCCTCGCTCCGCTCGCTGTTTTCGTTGAATGATTTGCTGATATCAACTGTGTGTTTGGCATTTAGGTGATATTTTAGACTGGAAGTACTCCGGTGATAAGAAAATTCACCTTGGCAGTGGCTACAAATAAATAACTTTGGTTCTGTAGACTCCGCCGTCTGAAAGAACTTTAAAATGAAAATGGCCATGTAAAAGCTCCGTACCCTTATCCATGGTTGTTTATCCGCCAATTATTTTCTTTTTTCCGGTTCCGCAGCAGTCAGCAACAGACTTTCACAAAATAAAAGCCTGACTTTCACAATAAAACAATAAATAATCAAACCTGAGTTAATGCGAGATAAAATAATTGACTGAGTTAAATAAGTGATGAGTTAACTCGATTAAAACGAGTTAACTTGCCCAGCCCTAATAATAATAATAATCCTTACAATTTCAATAGGGCCTCACTGTCTGTCAGTGCCTGTCAGTGTTAATGGCGAATGTTAGCCTGTCCTTGGCTGAATTATCCCCTCCAGCGAGCTAAAATATGTATATCTCACACCCAAGAGTGTAAAGCTCATCTCGTAGCTAACATGAGATGAGTTCTTTAAACTGCTATTTTATGTTGCACTTACATGACTGATGTGGAATTTCACCATCTTTTTCTGCAGGATGGGCAGTTGGTTGCTGCGGGCTCTTTGAGGTTGATTCATCTTAATCCGCCCTGAGTTGGAAACAGCCCTACTCTATCCATCTGCAGCCTTAGTGTATTTATATAGTGGAAATTGAAAGAATCTACACACACATTTAGCAGGAAAAAAGCTGTAATCGACTGCAGGACATCAAGCAGCAAGAAAATAAGTCTAAACAGTTTCTCAGTGATTTAAATTACCTCACTGTATGTTACTCCTGCTCTCATCAAGCAGTAAATGGCAGGAATCTGCATTATGGCACAAACTGGGATGGAAATGTATGTGAAAAGGTATGTTACAGAGCTTGTATCCTGTGGGGATGAAATCAAGGTTGTCACAATCTCTGTTTATAATTTGGCTCCTATAACCTTCTGAGTGATGAACACCGGAAGAATCCCAAACAGGAAAAGCTCACTGCAGTGATGTCAACAATTCCCATGATGCAACATTACTTTACAATATTATGAAACTCCATCTTTTGTTATTGTTTTGATTAGGAGAGCCCTAGCAGCAGAGAATCGTATGTTGTGAATTGAAGGATGTTGTTGCCCCGACGTGTTTTTGGTATGACAGACTGCCACCATCAGAACACAGAAATATGCACTGGCTGATAAAATTGTAAGAAGTGAATTCGGTAAATTGCAATTACATTACAATTACATTTTCAGTCTCTGTGACAATACATGCACCAGCAATTCAAACCTTTACTGTAATTTTCTCACTGCATGATTTCCAGATTCAATGAAACAACAACTCTCTGACATGCACTCAACAACTTTACAGTTTTTACATTTGGCATTTACTCAGCTGATTGTGTTGAGGGTGTGTGTGTGTGTGTGTGTGTGTGTGTGTGTGTGGGGTATCATTATTATCTTACTAATCAAATTACGAATTGGTCCAGTGACATAGGTTAGTGTTTAAGGTCAAGGTCCGTCCACAGAATACTACAACATTCTCACTGTTTGTGAAACTGTGGGAAAAAGGAAAAGCCCTTCTCTCAGGATACCTCCATTGTGTAATGCTGATAAGTTCACACAGACGTGCGCGCAAACACACACACACACACACAAAACACACACACACACACACACACACACACACACACACACACACACACACACACACACACACACACACACACACACACACACACACACGACTTAAAAGGACATTGCACACTGACTGAGAGAAAAAATTGTTTAATGGTCGACCAGAAGAATCTCAGACGATGGTACAAACTGATGATTTGAATGTTGGGTTTTCAGGGGGCAACCCTGAAAGAAAAACTTTAAGTTATAGAAAATGCAAAGTGTATCTCCACTAGGTTCATAAGTTGTTGTTTTTTATCTGATGGAAAGTAGCTTAATGAAGCATTCTGTTTAATTTCCAATGGATATCATGTGAGTATGCTCTGCAGATAAAATCGAAAACCTCAAGTAAACCACAAGCTTGGTTCCTGGAATGAATGGAAATAACACCACTTTAATTAGTCAAACCATTGCACCAGCCAACATGGTTGACCTGTTTATTTCAAGAAAAAAATTTGTTGAAATAATAATGTTGCACTTGAATGTTGTGCACGGACTTACAGTTTAAAACATTAACTTCTACCCCCACCTTCAATGTTTGACTTTTCAATTAAAAGTGACATTGCCCTGTTATGTCACACAATAAACAAGCCGCATTTTATAACTCAATAATTATTATATTTGTATGTTGAAATATTTCAAAATCCTTCAGAATAAGTCTATCATTCACTGTCAGCTTTTCAAAAGCCTTTTTTCTTCTCTTACCTTTCAAAAATGTCAACCACAATGCATTTCACTGGAAGCTACTAAATAACTGTAGGATCTCTGTAAAGAGGTAAGGAATACACTACATGTATATTTGTGTGTATGTGGTTGCAGTGATTTTGTCAATTAAAGATCAGACAAAAAACAACATGCATTGTGTTGAGAATGTTGTCAGATGGCAGCAGGATTTAGACAGATATTTGTTGTAGAAACTGTGAAAGGTTGTTAAATATCCATCCATCTTTGACACTGGTTGGGAAGGGTTAGGCCACGTATTGGAACAACAAATGTCAACTTTACATCCACTCTGTCTCCTCATCTCTCACATGTGTGAAGCATTCTCAGGTTTACATTCCTGGAGTTTGTATTCCTCGAGAGGAACATATATATATATGTATCTATATAAATAAACTTTTGACTTAAATCAAATAAAATGTAAATGTAATGAAGGTCTATTATATTCCTATTTAATCTGTATAAGGGAGACGATATCAAGTCACAAAAAGAAGTACGTTTCAGTATTTGTGGTTTTACATTTACTTTAGCCTTTAGCACATATTGTTATTGCAGATGTAATTAACCCCCCCCCCCCCATATACCTTGTTTACAGTCTAGTAGCTGATTTAAGAGGGTTACATGAGGGCAAGTAAAATACAGTTCAGATCACTGCCAGGGTCCACACACACACACACACACACACACACACACACACACACACACACACACACACACACACACACACACACCTCATGAGAACCAGCTGGCACGGGGGGTCACAAGAACAATGCTAATCTGAGCTCCAGTCACAGTGGAAGTACAGGAAATAATAAACATGGCTGTTTTTCTTTGTGGGAACACTGAGCTGGGTTTTATGTTTCGTGGGAGCACAGATCCAACAGCAGTTATTATAAAGGCCAAACTAAAGCTGATTTATTACATTATAAAAAGATCCAAGTCAGAGAAAACATGACAAGTTACAGCTCGTATAAATATTTGCAATTGGAGTTTTTATACAAAAAGTGAACACAATAATAGCAGAGTTATCAATACAGGGATACATTTTTAGTAATTACATTGACAAAAGACATCCTAGAAATAGTTGAGATATGTAATTCTAAAAGCAGAAGCACATTGGTGTTTGATATGGTTCTATTGGGTCTTTACTTTCACCCTTTTACCTCTACATTCACTACAGTATCTGTTCCCACAATAAATCAACAATCATTAGTGTTGCACTCACACTCACACACACACACACACACACACACACACGCTATACTCTGTCAGTGTCGTGCACTGGGCCTTCCAGCTGATGTAGAATCTTAGACCTCAGAGCACCGTACCTGCAGAGATGGGAAAACACACAATTTAAGACAATACTCACATACTGGCACTCAAACACAAATACAAACATACACACATTTATTTACAATTATATATAAAATTGTATATTCTTTAAAAGCTTGAGTTGCTATTTGTTTTTAACATTGTCATACAATCCATTTAAAAGACCAACATTGTGTTACATGTCTGGCTTTATCATGTCTGTGACTGATTTTATTTTAGGATTTACATATTTAATTACTACTTAAAATAGTTTATTTTATAAAACTACTAACAAATACAGTAGTTTCCGTTTTATTTTAACTCCGCTAAGGAGGTTATGTTTACAACCCTGTCATTTTGTTTGTTTTTATGCAAAAAGATCCATGACAAATTATCACAAAACCTGGTGAAAGGATGTCTATGGGTCGTAAATACTAAATTAGTATTCATGGTAGTTTCAATTAAATAAACTACAGTGCTCATACATGAGGGCTGTTACACAAACATGCTAGTTTTTGTCAGTAGAGGTCACTGGTAAAGATGAATTTAAAGTTCACAAACAATCTTTTCAGGGGATTTCTTAACAACAGAAAAATTTGTGGACATCAAAGATTACAAAATATGCCTATGTGTGAATGAAAGAATCATAGGTTTTGAGGCCACATGCTACAAGCTGACACAGTCACACACAGACACACACACACACACTGATATCTCAGTCATATGATTTCAAGGATTACACAATGGTGTAAACAGTTAGTGATGAATGATTCCATCAAACACTGTCCTCATTGAAGAGCAGCGGCCTTGTTTTGATTGTGTCATGCCGCTGGGAGACACACATATTGGCCTCACATTATGAAACAGATGTGCCATTAGAGAAGTCACTCTGTCTGGACTGAAGAGACTTTTGCAAATCCGAACAACTCTTGACTTACTTTTTGGTCAGTTTGTTTATCTCCCGTTCCTCTTCCTCTTTGAGTTTCTCCACGAAGCTGTCTAAAACAGGGACCTCGAACTTTATGTACTGGGCAACCTGGGGAGAAAAGGTTCAAAGTTATCAGCTACACACCTCATTGGTTATTTGATAAATCCAAACAGTGAGAATAAAATGATGATGAACATTAAAGTTGATGTAACAGACTGTAACATAATCTCTGTCTTACTGCTGACATCATCATAATTACAACCAACAAGATCCATGTTCCATTTATATAAATTTGATACACATATACATACATACAACATACAAATACATAACAACAAGCTAATTAGTTTATCAAATAATATTTATATATCGAATAAATAAATAAAGTGTTGATATTCTTTTTTATAATATTGATATCATTTATTTATCTTCAATAAACTGTATCCATCAATCTTTAAGGTTCATCATAATTTTGTTCCTACATAGACAAAATAAAGTAACGTTTAATAAATATTCTAAATTGATAAATAATAAAGAATCCACAATTTCTGCATTAAAAGCAAATACTTTTCAGGACAAAACTATCAAGATAATAATGTGATTGTTTGTTCCTGAAGAACCTCTCTTCAAAAGGCATAAACAAAGACGACAGCACCAGAGAAGATGAACTGTTGAATTTCTCCTCCAGGACAGTAAGTGTGAAATGAGTAGAGAGTGCACAGATGCTGCAGGGGGACACAGGCCTCAGTTTGTGGGGGTGCTCACGCTGCCATGTGAGCTAGAGAGCCCCCCAAATAAAGTAATGTAAGATTAAATGTTACATTTTAATACTTACAGCAACAAAAACAAAATGCTAGTATGTATAGGTGGATAAAACTAATCCTGGACAAATAAAATCTAAATTATTACTAGACACCACTGGAATAAGTCAGATTTATTTTGTTAGAGTTTTCAATAACCCAGAAAACCTCTATCAACAGTCTAGTTTTATTTATAGGACTTATTCGCAGGGTACTGTCGGTCATCTCAGCCTATTGTTACATCAGCCCCAAAACAGGATATCTTTTCTTAGCTTACTAAATTTAACCCAGCTCTTTTATTGGCCCATTGTATCCCTGTGTGTCTTTGTTGAGGACTAAATATAAAGAAAAAGGGGTCAGTCATCATGAATGAGATGAGAGAACAGAGAGAGGTGGCAGGAGACCTGGACTCACATCGTATGTGACTTCCTCCCCCAGGTCGGCTTCCATTAGGAAGATCTTGGAGATTTCCTCACAGGGGCCAAAAAGCACGCGAGCCACCAGAGGGTATTCACCATCCCTCAGGCGGGTCCGCTCTGCAAGGCCACAGAACAAGAAAACAGCTACAGACACACAAACACACAACATTTATAATGACAGACCCACAACAACATATACAACTTACCCCCAGACTCGTGCACCACATACAGGACAAACTCTTCAGATGTATTCTCCACCTTAAAAGACACAAATACACAAATACATTTCTCGTTCTTTAGGTTAAAACACCACTAGTTTCCTCACTGCTTACCCTAAACTTGTGGAGCAGCAGGTTGAGGACTTGTGCTGTCGTCATGGAGCTGTTTACTCGTACGTTAGTGACCGAACCATAAGATGGAGTAAATACAGACGTCTGAGGGCAACAGAAACAAACATGTCACATCTTTAACAGCGAGGACATTTTGTATTTGATTCTTAATTTGATCAGGGATTGCTGGAACATGAACAACCTGAACCGGAAATCTGAATCAGAGAGGAAATCCCGGCAGCTGGATTCGGTTCAATAACAACACACACGCACACTCACACTGTGTACTCAGGAGAAATTAATGAAAGTACTCGGTGTAACCTTGTATTCTGTGGCACACAAATGAAATCAGCCCACAGCAGGCTATTGTGAAACTAAGTCGAAGTGCAGGCACACCCACACAGGAAAACACTACGCCTCTGCATCTGGAGATGTGTTAACAAAGGGATACATTAACATCTGTGTGTGTGTGTGTTGTCTTCTTGTTGTACCTTGTGGTTGTAGAAGTGTCCGTTGATTGAGAACCTGTGTGCACGCAGGCGCTGCAGGTCTCTGGCGGTGTGCGTCTTTGGCCTCCTCTGAACCCGCATGAAGGAAGCGTCGCTCCTGGTCCTCAGCAGCTGAGGAGAGTCTTCCTCCTCCTGAACACCCATGTCATCACCTCATTGAGCCGCGTGAAACAAAAACACGCTCCTCTTAACACATGCATCAGGGTTATAGATTAACACAAACATGGATCATCGTGTGGCGTTCCACCTGCTCAAGTTTTACCTCTGACCTCGAGGTTATGTTTTCATTGTTTGTCTATGAGTCAGCAGGATTACATGAAAACCAATGTACAGATTACCATGCAACTGGTGGGTCAGGGAAGAACCCTTTAAATTCAGATCAGGGTCAGATCTAGGATTTTCTTTCTCTTTAGGGGACTGATATTTAAGAGTTTGTGCAATTTGTTGAGGATCTAAATAATAAATCTGGATTGAGTTGGGCCTTGGCGGAGGTTGTTCTAGTTTTCTTTTCACTTCTTCACCTGGCCTGAATTTGTGATGCATAATTTAAGTCAAAAAAGGAATAATTTCCTTTACTCTCTAAGAATTTAGACCAATATTTGACACATTGGCCAATAATTCATGTTCATATTTAACCCTATTTATGTGTCTGTATCCCACAAAATTACATGCTTTTCTCCATTGCATGGGTTTCCACATATTATAATCAACAGAATTGTTATTAATTAATTATGAGATTATCACTTACGTCACTTCATATTAAATAAGGGTCAAGCCCATACCATGCACTATGTATTTAATCCAGGCAGTAATTTAGGGTCGTTTATTGAAATAAGTGAATAAAAGTTGTTATGATGACACATATCAGTGAAAGAGTTATTGTGAAAGACTTTAGGTTCTGTTTCCGTCCAAATTTCAAATCCTGTCAGACAATGTTAAGATCATTGCATGACAGAAATGTGGTAATGAAACCGAGAACAAGGTTTTGGATAAGCAAACAGAAGTAAAGAGAATTAGTGCAAGGAAAATACACATTTCCCCATCAGAGAAAGAAAACCTCTGTGAGACGTCAGCAGAAACTGCTTAAAAAGGCCAACGTCAGAGCCCCGACTGTTTGGTGTAATCCTGGTCTACACGCTGCTGATCTGGACGACATCTCATCGGAGCTCAGCATGTGAGCCGCTCTTTCCACTGGAAACGCTGAATGAAGCACTTGTGGAGCTCTAATCCACTTCAGTGTGTGTGTGTAAACTACTAATCGAATCCGTCAGGAGTGTGTCACAGTGACTGCATGTCTGCAGCGTGTTACTCACTCTCTGGTCCAGTTTCACTGACAAGTGAATTATTGTTGGACTCTGCCGATGCCACAGCAGATCTATCGTTTCTGTGGGAAGATGGAGGAAAAAATATGTTCACTGTTTGTTGACATTTCTAATATTAAAATATAAAATATATAAAGTAAAATAAAGTATAGTGTATAGCATCCAGGTACTCTGCAGTTTAGTAGATCTTAACTCAAGGTATGCTTTTTTTCTGTAACTTTCAATGGATTTCATGTGAGATGCAAAGCAGCAGGTGACAAAACAAAATCTACTTCCACAACATTAATGTCTCCATTTGGTCTCCACTTGGGTTGCAAGTAACAATTATTATCACTATTGCTTAATTTTCCAATCATTGTCTCAGGCTTTAGGATGCAGGATTCAGGCAACAAAAATGATTAATATTATTACTTTTTTATTTGTATTATTTGAATTGTTGCTGCTATCATAAATTGATTATACATTTTTCATTCTGTTCATTATTTTCGAATTACTATTATTAAAAATGTTCTCTACCTCTTTACAGTGTATACTGTTATTTCCCCCTTTGGAGATCAATAAAGCTGTCTTTTATGTTATCTTATCCTAATAACATAGATATTGGCCTTAGACTAAAAATTCACCACATCAGCAGTATAGTGCAGCGACATCCTCAGCTTCCTCATTATACAGGGGGGGAGGGGGGGGGGGGGTATTGTGTGATAGGTCTCTGTTAATATGACTGGCTCTCATCTGTTTGTTCAGCACATGAAGGCATCAGTGTGTCAGACTGGATGTGGCTGCCGTACCGGTTCAGACGGAGTCTTTCATTGTCATCGTACATCTGAAGTCTGATTGGTCGACGAAGACCCCAGTAGATGTTCAACAATCCCTCGAGGATAAACTCTCCTTCTTCCTACAAACAGAAACACACACACACACACACGTGACAATTATTATCTGCTGGCCATGGAGGAGGATATCCTGCTGGCCGTCTACCATAGAGGCTCAGTATCAGGTGTACGTGCAGGACCCCCCCAACCCCCATCTTGGAGAAAACTCGTAATGCTCGGCCCACCCTTTTTTTGCCCAGCACAGGGGTGAAGTCACGTCTGAGGCGTAATAACGAAAGCAGCGCCGAGGCGGCTATGGGTCACGTACACACAGGGGGACGTGTTTTGATGTCATACAACTGAAACTCTAAAATTAGAAGAAAATCCTCACATTGCATTGCAGTTTATGTGCTCTGAGAATAAAGAAAAGAACATAGCCTTACCCTGTTGAATATTATTAGCTTTTAGATGTAAAACCAAGAACAAAACATCACTTCCATAAGGTCAGACAGTCTATTAAGTTTTATGTGCATATAACCACAACTTAGTGAAATATTATTAGTAATAAATCAGATGAATTACTGCTGTGATCACTGATTATCACAGTATCTATGGAAACTTTGTCAGCTCCTTTGTCTCCATAACTCATGTGATATTATCACTATATCTAATTAGATAATCATATCCAGATCTTCCAAGCCGCTGATAACAAGAGTATGAATAGATTTGTCACAGAAATTACTCTAAGAGTCAGAGAAGGACAATGTAAGGTTCTCAGAAGTCAGAGATCAGCTGATCAGCTGAAAGTCCGTGGTTAGCCCCAAAGCAAATTTGGTTCAACGCCAAATTATGGTTTATTGTCATTTAAGTGTAAACACATGAATACTTCAAAACATGTGTCAGGGGGTGAAATGTGCGCATTTGTTAGTTATGAAGCACTTTATACATTTGACCTCACTCTGCTTTGATAAATGATTAACTATTTATCTGATAATAAAAAAACAAAGCGTGGTTCTCAAAAAGATGAGCATGAAGAGTTTAAAAGTGCAGAAACTACACAAAAGGAGGAGTGCAATCCTTTTTTCTCCTCTTCTTCTCTTTCTCCTCTCTTTGATAATCACAAGGGTTCTATAAGTTGAGCAAGACTCAAATCTGGCTTCAGGTGAAACTGAAATATATATGATTTAGTTAGAATTGTGTATTTCCACTGAGGATACTCAAACACAGTCTGAAAGTTGGTTATATTATATATATATATATTATATTATATTGAGTAAATTATTCACGCTTTCTAGTGTCTCAGCCACATACTGTATTGATTTCATTTTTACAAGGTTAATAGGTTATTTTTTAATGGCTACAATAACTTGTGGTTTCTTGTGTGTGTTATGGTTATATGTGTGCATCCGTGGGTTCAAAAGGAAGCGCGGAGAAATGTACAAATTGCTGAACAAATAATACAATTTATGATGAACAGTGGGTTTTTGTGCCATTTTTAGATGAACAACAGTCATTTTAATGTGTCGGTAAATGTAAATGCCAGAGGAGAGGAAGAGAAGAAGCAGAAAGTGGGTTTTTCGGAGGTGTGTCAGCTCATTCCCAGGGCTTCATTGTTTCTGGAATATAAACATTCAGAGCAGCTGCACCATTGAACTTTGCTAATCCGCCACTCCTGAGCTTCCTGAACAGGCATGAACACACCCTCTCACACTCACCCACACCCCCACATACACACACACACACAAACACACACACACACACACACACACACATGCACATGCACATGTAAGGTCAGCAGGGCTATTTTTGGGAGGAGCGATTAATCGCTCGGCTGCATTGAGCCTTTATAAAGCCTGGATACGCTCTGGTCCAGTCAGACTCAACTTAGAAAACGAGACAACTTCACTCTGCTTTGCTCCGTTCAACTGACGCTCAAATACAGCATCCAAGGTGAGACTGCTTCTTCATTATTTATCTCTATCATTTGCAATTCTCTATTACAATAAAAACGATTCAATTAATTTAATAATCTCAACACTGTATCTTCCGTGTAATTCTATCAAATAGGAAAGAATGATGTTCACCTTTATCAGTTAATTTGTGTATCAGAATAATTAAAGTCTAATATTCTGCAGGCCAAATGGTAAATGCAGATAAACAAGCATTATGTACATTTTTGAACAACTGACAGAAATAAATAAAAAAAATGAAAACTGAAAATCACTCTCTAGATTTTTTCATGAAAATGTTTTTTTTGTATTTTATGTCAATGGCGTTTGTAGACAAAGAGCCACAGCCTAACTGTTTAATTTTTCCTCTCCCTCTGCAGAATGAAGAGCAGGCGATTATTGCTCTCCCTACCTCTCTTACCCACCATCACTGAGACGCTGGAGGACTCTCCTGCCCATCCCTCATCCTCCCAAACCACTCAGGGCTCCCAGTCTCTAGACGACTACATGAGCAGCATCCAAGCCCTCGCCTGCCCTGCTGAGGCCCCGAGCTGCGGCCCTGTCAGGCTCCAGAGGACCCCCAGGCTGCGGCAGTTCTCAAAAGCTCAGATGAAGCTTTCAGCCTCACTTCCTCGCGGATCTCCCCGCACACTAAGGACTTCCAGACCTTCCAGTGTGAGTCTGAGCAGCACAGAGGAGAAATCTCTCAGACTGGGCAGAGAACGAGACTGCAGGGGCAAAGACCCAGTGGACTGGCTGTTTGGTCAGATAAGGACATGAACATTGTGGTTGTTGTTGTTGTCGAAAGCCCTGTGGGCACTTTGGAGGAGAATCCCGGATCAAACAAGGCTGGAAGACCCTGCTCTATTCAGGAGGATTTAAACAAAGCAATGTCTGATGGGACTTATTATGTTTGCTGGACAAAATCACCTTATTGTGCTTCAGTAACATGAAGACGTCTTTATTTTTATGCACTGAGGACCGAAGTCTACATGTTTACATTGTTAAATATTTTGTAAAGATTCAAAGAATATTGTTTGTAATAAAATGCAAAAAATAATCACGTCATTGTTTGTTTGTTTCTAAAGTTTCTCAACAAAAGAGCTAAACATCATCACATTTTATCAGTAAACTATTATTTATCATTAATAAACATTTATCAAGCAAAGAAACAAATAGCTCAAATGTGTTTTGAGGCAGGTTTTTTGAAATGTGAGAATTTCATAAACTTAATCTTTTTGGTTTTTCTGATATTTTAGAGACTTAATGATTAACTGGAAAAATACAGATGAGATTAACTGGTTTGGTTGCATTAATAGCTGCATTAAAGCACAGTGACAGGCTTCGTATACAGGCCAGTGGTGGACTATAACCAAGTATATTTACTCAGATTCTGTACAGTTTTACCATAACTGAGAATTGTCATTTTATGCTACCACGTATGTATATACTTTGTCTCTAGAATTTTTATATTTAGATTAGTTATATTGGCAATATATAATACAAAATGTATACTTCCAAGCAGTAAATGAAGAAATTAAAAGCATGCAACTTTAAAGTGTTGTACAAAAAGCTAAATCATTTTCACTTTAGTGCAATATTTTCATGCTGTTTTGTTACATTTTTCTATTTTATTAAAGTTGCAACACTAAAAGGAATAACACACAGTCACGCTCATTCCTCTGCCCAACAGCCCCCTTATAGTCAATCGAACTGCACCAAATTTCACACACTGCAATGTTAAAGTAAGTTGGGGAAAAAATCCGCCTACATAGCTGGATCCACTCCAAAGACTAATTAGTTCTTCCTTCAACCACATCACATCCTTTTGTGTAATCTTGCATAAAAACAAACAAATTAAGCAGCAGACAAATGGAATGAAAACATGACCTCCTCAGGGGGAATAACAACAACAACAGCAGCCGTATATAACTGCTGCAGTTAAATGCTTCTTTCGTAATAAAAACATTGGTGCTAATAAACCATTAATCAATACAGTGGTGTCTAAAGGTCTGACTCCACTGGACTTGTGTATAACCGTAAAACAGTCACAAGTCCAGTTTGCACACTTTCACTTATATAAGATCATAAACACAGTACGGGGATATATAGTATTAGTGAGTTTTGAGTTTTTGTTACTTTAGCTCAAGTAAAGGACCTTAATGCTTTTGCCACCACAAATCAAGATGGACAATAAAAGGTCTACTTACATCTAGTGGTGATCAAAAGAGCTGCAGTGGTGGCTTTTGAAACTGAAAAGTGATTGATTTTGGCCGCTAGGGGGAGCTGCAGGTACATAGATTGATATTTAGTTATTGCAGCAGACAAGCCTGGCAGATACTTTAAGCCACTCCTGTGTTTGCCGTTTACAGACTTGGATTAAAGACTAGACTCCATTATAATGTGAACACATTTTGCGGTAACATGTGGGTTTAGAGGACAAAGTGATACAATCCTTTAATCCGAAGACTGTACGTTTGAAACCCCTTCAGGACATAACACGAGCTGAAGTGCTCTCAAGCAAGGCAGTGAATAACTACTTCCTCTGCTTTGAGAGAAGTAATAATCCTCATGCAATCAGCATCATCTACTGTGTCACAGATGAAGCTTCACTTGGAAGTACAGGGACACATGCTTGAGCTTGTTTTTCTGGGCCGTTACAGCCTGAATGGGGCAGATCATCCTTGCCAGCTTGTTGACAGATCCTCCCACACGATGACTAACACACATCACCTGACTTCACCTGCACAGCGTGACCATGATAAAATCCTGAAATCAAATCCCCAAACCGTTTCCAACAGACGTGTCCCACTTTCTACCACACAGAACCCGTCTGTGCATCAGTCCAGAAAAACATACTCAACACTCAAACACGTCAGATACATGTGATCACTTAAAGCTCTGTCTGGGAATTACTGTGCATTCATTCAGTGAGTGTGTTATCTGGAAACTTACATGGATGAGTTTCCTGTTTTGGCAAGCTTCCAACCTCAGAATGTCTCCGCTCCACAAACTATCTACTATCTATTAATCAGTCCTGACTAATCAGTTGGACTCACTCCATGTGGTTCATGAGGTTAAACAGCTTCAACAATGTCACTACATAATGGCATGTGTAACTTATTAGTGAGTGTATATAATCAACATTATAGTTGGCAACATAATATCATGGCTTTTATATCCTGTGGGAGATGGAGGCATTTAAGGCTAGCTTCACCATCAGGGCCGCTTATGATGTACTGCCGTCTCCCAAGAATCTTAGCCAGTGGTACGGAGAAGACCCGACATGCTCCCTCTGCCCGACTCCAGCTACACTAAAGCACATCCTGGTGGGCTGCAAGACCGGCCTCACTCAAGGCCGGTACACCTGGCGGCACAACCAGGTGCTACAGTTTCTTGCGGCAGTGCTGGAGAGTCGACGGATGAGCGTCAATGCCCTTCCTCCACCATCTCGTAGGCCGGCAACAACATTTGTCCGGGAGGGCGGGGGCCAAGCCACTCTCACCACCACAAGACCAGAAACTGGACAGCTAGGTGGGGCACGGGACTGGAAGATGCTGGCAGACCTAGGCCAGAAGCTCCGATTTCCAGCAGAAATAGTAACATCAAATCTGCGACCAGACCTTGTGCTTTGGTCGGCCTCACTCAAGCAGGTCTATATCGTCGAGCTCACGGTGCCCTGGGAGAGTGCGGTGGAGGAGGCCTACGAGCGCAAGAAGCTAAAGTATGCGGACCTTGCAGCAGACGCACAACAACGAGGCTGGAAAGCTAAGGTCTGCCCAGTTGAAGTAGGCTGCAGAGGATTTGTAGCCACCTCAACATCCAGGCTTCTTCGAGAGATGAGAGTGCGGGGGAAGGCCCACAGGCAGGCAGTCAAAGACCTTTCCAGGGCTGCTGAAAAAGGAAGTCAGTGGCTGTGGATAAAGAGGAAGGACTCTGCCTGGGCTGTCGGATGAGTGATGGCATCTAGGGAGTGATCCCGGGACGCCGGATCTCACTGCTGAACCCTCTGGAGGTGTCGTGGGTCAACCAGCGAAACATCAAAGAAGGAGGGCGCCCACTTGACAACCCATAGGATGCCATCAATCTTTCGACCAGCCCACGGAGTCTCGAGTATGCAGAAATGGATATTAACACCTTGTCCTACATAACAGACCGTACAAAGTCTCTTTGGTCGCTGCTCTGAAGCTTTTCAACCATATCACATGATCTCCCCCACTTTAGGGATGTCCACTATTGACAATGGAAAGAGCTGTAGACAAACCAGTCTCAGCACAGAGTCCACTAGTTTTTACAGTTTCACATCTCACTGTAATACAGAGGAATTTTTGTTAACATTTGCACGTTTGCACTTGTTCTGTGGAACAAAATCAAACTTGTTTTTATTCATCAAAACATCGAGATAATAAAACTGGGCTGATTGATGGTTTTTCTTTTTATCAGTAAGTGCAGCATTTCAATCAAACTTAAATAATGAAAAATATCTCAGTATTTATGCTTAACATTAACATTTCATACATTTATTATTAAATATATTGAAGGCTGAATGACCATAACACCTACCAATAAAGCAAATACAATGTTTTTGAAAAATTACAGGTAGCTGTGAGTACAGAAAGAACAGATGATGTGCATCATAGAACATGAGCTGATATACGTGAGTTATTATTCTGTTCTGGCTGACATGTCTGTTTTCTACACTTCTCACCAAAGTGGAAATTTCGGCAGCCTGATCAATAACAAGGAAATAATTTATGCTGTAAAATCAATTTCCCTACTGACGTCTCTTTTTATAAAACATAATAAATTGATATTTAGGTTATTAGTGTGGGTGGAGGCGGAGCGCATTCGTTCTCCTGTCACCTCTCAGCAGGTTCTTGGTTTTGATCCCTTCTGTGTGGTGTTTGCTGTCCATGTGCAGTTTCTCCAGATACTCTGGCTTTTTCCCAGAGTCATGCACACTGGGGGTAGGTGAGCTGGAGACTCTGAACTGACTGTTGATGTGAATGTGAGTGGGAATGTTTGCTGGTTTCTGTGATACGCTGGTGACCCATACAGGCTGTACCCCGCCTCTCGCCAGCCAATCACAGCTGGGATTGGCTCCAGCCCCCCTTCAACCCATAAAGGAGACTCAGTATAGAAGATGAATGGATGTATACATAGAAACGTATACAATACAATGTACGTATTCATCCTCTGTCTGCATACCTACACAGTTATAAATATTTATTTCACAGAACTTCTTTATTGCATTTTTGCACAACTTGTACTTCCTATTGTACAGTACAGTCCACAGACCATCCACCACTGTAGTTTACTTATTTCTTACCATTGTTTAACATGTTTGCTCAGTTTTTTTCAAGCACTACTTTAAATGTGCAGATAACATAATGAGAAGCTACAGCTTTGTGATGCAATGTGTTTTTATTTCTCAAAAATGTGATTTTCAAACGGGCTCTGTTTAATATTTTCTCATCAAATGGTTAAATTGCTGAGTATTATTATGATGTCATTTTTAGAGGTTCAAGCTGCTGTGTCCCTATTTTTTGTTAATATAAAAAAAGTATTATGATATCACTCCCCCATGCATTATACATGTGGATGTACTTCACATGTACCCGCAGCAGGTCTGTCTGTGACTGTGGGGGATTTTCCTAGAATGAGACGACATGGTGAGTGCGGCTGGAGGGGCACAAAAAGAGGGACAGATCGTGACCACCCTGCTCTGACCACACGCACACGCACACGCACACACACACACACACACACACACACACACACACACACACACACACACACACACACACACACACACACACACACACATATGCATATGCATATAGAATGTCCATTCCTCCGAAACCTGTCTTGGTACAAAAAGGGGAACTCCTGACCATAAAAATCAGTGCAGTTATCAAACAAATAGCCATAAGTCTTACAAACAGCTTTGAAAACAAACCACATCATTTACTGTGGAAGTGCATCACTCAGCAATGAGTGTATCAGACTAAAATGTGTGACACCCCTCCCCCCATTCCATTTTCTTTACGGGGGAACAGGGGCTTTTTGTGGTTTACCAGCTGTATGGTACGTTGGAAAAAAAACCAGCAGTTGCAGATCTGAACTTAACCCTAAATTGCAGGTATTTTTAATCTTCAGTGTCAGAATTAGAATCAAACTGGTTTCACTTTGGTATGTGTTCAACAAACACAAACACACACAAACACACACACACCACCACCACCACCAAGGTTGTATCTCCCCTTTTTTTCATTCCGGCCATCTGTCAGTGTTTTTTTACCTCACGAGTCCTCAGCTGGAAGTTTTTTCCTTCGTGGTAACAGTTGTAGGTCCTCAGCAGTGACAAGATGTCAGACCTGAGTGTGAACCACAAGCACAGAGGACATTTTATATAACCCACCACCATTGTGATTTCAATTTAGCATTGTATGTGGTTACTGTGCAGCGAGGCAGCGAGGCAGCCTACAAAAGGACTTACTTTGGAATAAGTTTCTCTTCACTGAGCTTCACGCAGGTCTGATGCTCACCCATTCTGTCGAGAGTGCAGCTGTGGAAAAGAAATGAGCAAAAAAAACTTTAAAAGATGACATCAAGTTTATTAAAGGTTGAAGACAGTCCTAACTAAGAATGGTACTCTAGAGCGTGTTCCCAAAAGTCCTCTTATTTCCAATCAACCGTCACCAACACTCCTTGATATCAGTCTCCTAAATCTACCTTGCTCCCTGAATCATCCCCTAATGGGAAAATGTTATGAAACGTTCCACCTTGTGGTTTTCAAGAAGGTAATTACAAAATTCCTTGATCATCACCAAAATTGTATGGGTTCTTCCCTGACCCATACCATATCCTTGCGAGTTTTTTCTGTAAATCCATCCAGAAGTTGAAATGATGTAATCCGGTTTACAATCAATCCAACAAACAGACAGGGGTGAAAAACTTCTTGTCAGATATAACTGATTGATGATTATATTTAATGATGATGTACATGCACAAACAACCTCTATTATTTCAAATTTCCACATGAGAGGACCACATAGATGCACATTAATGTTCTGTTCAGTTTCAACTTGATTCAACTTGAGGGCAGCGTCAAACTAATGGCTCCGGTTTTCAAAGCAGACACAGAGAGTTAGGAGAAATCAATCAGAAATATGGTGTTTTTGACATTGAGCCAACAGTGTGGCAGGTGAGACGCTTAAACAAATGGCCCTGGAAAATAACACTGTGTCTGTGTGTCACGTTCAAGGATAACTCCTGTTACTGTGTATATTAGCAAACACGTAATGATGATGAGAAACAAACAGTGAGATCCACGGTAGAGTTTCTGCAGGAAACAATCAGGGCTCAACATTTTTGTCTAATAGATTAATGGTAAAAAAAAAGAGAGAAAAACAAATAAACAAACAGGAAAATGTCCTGCAATGTGTCCATTTTTGTCAAACAGTCCCATAGGAATGTGTCCCTGATCCTTGCATCCTGACTCCTGGGTCTTGGTATTTTAGGGGGATAGTGCTGTGGGGGAATTTCCTGGTTTGGAAAGCACAGCTCTGAGCGAGCGGGGGAGGAGCCCCAGTATAAAACAGCAACATGTGGCGCAGCAGCTCAGTGTCAATGCTCAGCTTGCCTCCAACATGCAGCTTCACCTCCAGGCAGTGTGTCAGCTCGCCCTCCTGGGTCTCTGCTGTGTGCTGATCACAGGTAAGACTCTCACCACTCATCTTGTCTATTTTTCTTTGATAAATACTCGATTTGGTAAAAGACAAGTGTAGATTTGTTGCTTTATTTGGGCCAAACTGACTGAACATAGGAAGTTGCAGCAGCTGCTCGTGTTGCACCCTGTGGAATTAGGCTGTAATCCTGTTTGCTGTCTGTGCAGTGAAGGAGTCAGACGGCACGTTCGTCCCAGGACGATGCTTGTGTCATGAGACGGTGTCAAGAACCAGATGGCCACTGAAAGGGCTCAAAGTCCACCCCAAGAGCCCCACCTGCAACACGGTCACAGTCATGTGAGTACACACACAAAAACTTGCACTTTTATCTTAGTGAAGACAATCATTGGCATAATGGATTCCTACGCCCCTTCCTCTAACCTTATCCGTCACAACTAAAAGCTTAATCCTTAACTAAACCTTATTTTAACCCTAACCCTAAAAGCTAGTCTTAGAACTTGAACAGTCATTTGGGAATGTGTGGACCAGGTAAAATATGTCCTCACTTGCCCAAAATGTCCTCCCTCTATAAGGCCACATGTAGTCAAAATGATCCTCTCAAAAAGATGAGTACACACACGCGCACACACACAGATGAGTATGACTAACACTGCGTGCTTTTGTGTTTTTCAGAGTGACAAATAGAAATGATGAACCCGTCTGTGTGAATCCAGAGGCACCGCTGGGCATTCGCCTTATCCGCTGCTGGAACAGGTGAGACAGCAAAGAGCTACACTGCACTGAACTGGCAGCGTGCATTTCCAAGATGTTTGTAAGAAAGTAATCCTTCTATTTAGGTCAAATAATAACACCTAAGACATGAAATGATCTTGTTGTGTTACCCAACAGATCACAGAATATGTAGGTCCTATTTGTTTGCAGAGAGGTCCCACCCATCTTCATATTTACTGCAAATGATCTCATTTGTTGCCAAGCCAGTTCCCAAAGCCCGAGCTCTGATAACAAAGCACAGAGTTTGTTCTAACAGTTTGACGCCTAACAGTGAAATAGGAAATATTCCAGGGACACTTTTACTTAGTTATGTGAAAGAACAACACAACAGAAATGTAATAGAAAGATATCGGAAAGGTTTTAAAAATATTGTCATCATGTCAACACAGAATAATGAAATAAATCAAATTAATTTAAATAGATGAATGTGGAAACCTTTCACGGACCCACTGCTCAAAAAAAAATTCAAACCTTGACTTTCGCAACGAGTTTAGCCTTTTTTGTGTTTTTCCTTCTTAGTGTTCTCCTATATAAGCTGTAATAACCACCACATACACACTGAATGCATTATCACATCTAACCTGTACAGATGTTTGATCCACAGGAACATCTTAGCTCAATGCCCCAAGTTCAACTTTGAATTTATGTTTTCTAGATCTCACAAATTGGGCCGTGATGTGACGCCCTGCCTAAAGAGGAGGAGAGGCAAAGGCAAAGGAAGGAAGTCCCTGCGCTCTCGACAGAGGAGCCAGGGCCACAACTCCAGAGCATCATCTTCAAGCTCCTAATTGTCAGCCGGCCATAGCGGTCAACAAAGCTACAGCACGGAGTGTGTGCATACGGACTGTCGCCAACCTGTGGGCGCTTAACTCAAGGCCACCAGCGGCAGTGCCACATTGCTTTTTCTGTCCCACAGCTCAGACATCAAGCTTCTCTGAGTTTCCGCCTGAGCAGTAAACCAAAGTTTTCTAGGCCAGCAGCAGGAGGGTTTTATTTGTGCAACTCACTGATATAATGTTGAAAGATATACAGGCCCTGGTGGCTTGTCACAGGTAAAAATTCTAGCTTTTTAACCCTATCAAATATATTGTATATGTGTAGTTCTGTGTAGGCAGCTGGAAAAAATATAACTGAACATGTTGCTGGTTATTTATTTTTGTATGAACATGTTTTTTTAAATAAAAATATCTGAACAATAGATTGGCCTTGTGTGGTATTTACTGCTGGAAGTGAATGATGGGAACGATGAACGCTTCCTTGGCAGGAGATGAGAGGTCACTTCACCCGCAGTCTCCACTTGGGTTAATAAACGACAGGATGTGAGTAGGCGGCAGGCACAAAGCAAACATATCTCTCCAAACTAAAATAGAAAATGACTTTGTGTTTTATCATAATGAGAAGGTACAACAATCTCAACATCTGTAAAGGCGACCACACAATCGCTGGGGGCGTTTTTGGCACACGCAAGGTCATTTATTGAACATATCACTGGTTGTTATGTGTATTACCGACAGTGATTGTTATCTGGTGTTGCACAGCAAGACCCAGAGACATCCTGGTGATCGGGGTGTGGACTGTTGTGAGATTGGGTGTTTGTGGCAACTCGAGATCCTGCTTCACCTTATGTGAATGATACAACAGGAAAAGTGCAAATGGTGTTACAAGAGAGAAACACACACACACACACACACACACACACACACACACACACACACACACACACACACACACACACACACACACACACACACACACACACACACACACACACACACACACACACACACACACACCTTACATAAACCGTACGGTTGCATTCATTTCCTGTGTCTCCATGACTTCAAAGGCCATTACATTAACGTCCTGGAGACTTACTCTTGCCTCAACCTTAGTGGCCAATTGTTAAACCTAACCCTTACCCTAACCTTAACCATAAAACATTTCTTTGCCTTAAAATTCATCATTTACGATATGAGGACTTGCTTTTTGTTCTCATAAGGAAGACAAGCCCCCATTATATGACTGCGTAAACAGGTTTAGGTCCACACAGCATGAGTAATTTCTCTACCACACATACACACAAACCGTATCTTATACTTTTGCCTTCTTATCTCACGCTAACAAATCATTCTGGGGAATTGAAAGTGAATAACAAGACATGTTGCAACCTGTGTCTTTTTCCACCTGCTGTAAAAGCTGCATGATGATTGCGCAACACTCAATAGCACACGCAAGTGAAAGTAAACTGATCACCTCCGTCCTTTTGACCCTGGCCAGGTAATATGAGGGGTTTTTCCACATCCACTTTGTTATTGATGAACACAGTGAAAGTATGTGGGTGTAGTTCAAGGCAAGATTGCTCATGTGTTCAATGGAGTGAGAGCGGATTGTAACTGAGTTGAACTACAGTGTTGATGCTGGATCATGTTCAACAAACAAAACCCCCTTCAATTCATATCTAAATACACACACCATCACCTGATGCATTAACTTTAGGCAGTGTGCATTGACGTGTAATGGTGTTGTCTGATGTAAAACTTTGAATGTATGTAAGGTCATATTTAATTTAATTAAAAATGTATTTATTTTCTGTAGTGAATCTTACTTTTTATAATATAAGTATGTTTTTTTAAATATATAGAACTCCTAAAATGATAGGAATAAGAAAAAATAAACATCTTGTCAAATTCAACGACATCCTCTCTTCCATTTATATATGTAACTACATAAAAAAACTGTATAATCTAATCTATATGTGGGTCAATTTTTTAAAAATGTTTTTTCATCTTGATGAATTGGCCGTGACCTTAAAAAATGTCATGTGGTGCGACTGTAATTTATCTTAAAATGAATTAATTTCCTTAATATGCTTACATTTTCTTTACAATTTCTCAATAATATAAAGTCATTAGTAACAAAGTAGTCGCATTTCTTTAGAGTTTTTGTAAATAATGATCTCATATTTTTGCTCTATAATGTCACCGTCCCCTTTTTAAATTTAGTTAACAGACTTATTTTTCCGGTAAAGTGCATAAAATTGATACAAAAAAAAATACCATTCATTTAAGCATACTGTATCAGTGATTTATATTTAAGCCACTAAAATTTTGTATTTTACTTTAAATTCAATACAGGTCTTGGTATTATTGGTCGCACCACATGAGTGGTCGCTCCAAATAATTTGAAAACCTCCTATCGTTTAAAAAGATCAACAAACAATATATTCCATACAAAAATTTTACTTAAACCAGATTTTATTAACATTTCATAGAATTTTCATGAACACAAACATTGCCTAAACATTTTTTCATTAAATTTACATTTTACATTTCATTAAACTGGCTGCTCTTGTACTACATCTACATCAACCAGAACTGGTGGAATGTTCTCCATAGATGGCGACGTAAAGTCTAATACAGCGTTTGCCATATTTTTACTTTCTCTGTGAGCTCTGGATGCAGCCTTTCAGTTCTCTCTCAGATTATTTTTTTCTCTCTCTCTGTCAATTCACTTGACTAGGCATATGGAATCTCTCCATGCTGTTTATTTCTCTTGTAGCTTAAAAAGATATGTAATGTCATAAATCAAAAATATATTTTGGACTAATGATAGATGAACATTTTAATGCAAATGTGCATTTGGTCCAGTAATGAAAAACACATAAGAGCAATATGTACTTCATGATGCTTTATTTGTATTTTTCATTAAAAAAAAATGTTTTAACATACTTTCTCTTCTCTTAGCAAGGTTCTCTGCTCTCGCTACAGGGTCAAAATTAACACGCTGCATATTTTGCATGGAAGTGGCATCTGGTCAAATAATTTTAAACTGTTATAAATAAAAAAAAACATAAATAAATAATACATTTCTAATAAATTCATAATAACCGAGATAAATTACATGTTACATTTTTGGGTGGTATGTATTCATGATTTTGTACAAAAATTTAACATAAGCCGTTGTTTCTGAAATATTAGAAAAAAATAATACTCTAAAGTACTTTATGTGTATAAATCATTAATCGAATTAAAAAACACCCCAAAACTCCCAATCTAGGACATATATCTATCATGTTAAACATTCTGCAATGGTCGCACCACATTTGGTCGAACCACATGATATTTTTCTAGCTTAGTCAAAAATTAAGGCCACAGAATTGGCCTCATAAAGAAAACAAACTAGGTCAGCACAAAAGGTCTCTATTACATTTAGAATCAAAATATGTATATTTTGACATAACTTAGAATTCATAGTTTTTTTGAGGTCATACCACATGATATCCAAATGTGGCAACTACATACCAGCTGTGAAAAAGGTTATTTTTTTCCAAACGAGAGTTACAAACCTGTTACTGCTTCCATGGGTCCTTAGCAAAATGGTTTATGATGCTACTTCCTGTCTTTGAATGGATTTCATCATCGAAGTCCAAAATTTGTAATTTCTTGATGGTCGCACCACATGATATTTCATAAAAATGGACATCATCGGACAAAGTTTGTTTGTATACTATGATGGAAATATAAATGCAAAAGCTTTGTCATTTCATACAGTATTACAAAAGACTTTTGAAATCATGCCAAATATGGCAGAAAACTAATTTGAATCAATTTTGAGTAATTTCAAAGACGTTTTCACAAAAGCAGTCATGGCCGGACGGTTGCACCACATGATATTTTGACACTTTAAAATACAGAAACATTTAATTTACTAATGGTTTTTGGAAATTTAAAGTCTGTACGTATACGGGACAGGTACGTCATATATATGGTATTTCTTTATGTATTTAAACCTTTTTTAACAGAAGAAAAAGCAGTCGTACAGAAAATATAGGCATCAAGTCAATGACCCATGTATTTGAGTAAGCTTTATCATTATACACCCTATGAGCCTACACTCTGAACAAACATTAAGAAGCTTTGTTTAAACACTCAGCCTCTCAAATAGTAATCACTTCAGCCACATGACACAATGGCGTCCTCTAGTGTCTAAAGTACGATGTTCACCAAACTTCCTCAATCTTGTTCCTGTGTAGCTGAATTGACTTCTTCTTATTAACTTCTATTAACTCACTAGTGAACAGCTCATAGAAACACAGCCTGCAGGATAGTGAACAGCTTTAATGCCGTCTTCACTGCAAATCGATGAATTGAAAGTTCCACCTTTTCCATCTTGTTTTGAATTCACCTTATAAATCTGGGACTTTTATATTTTCTAACGTGATCCACAGAATTGCACTGAATCATTTGGTAACATGATAAAGGAGGTGAGTCCTTTACACTTGCACATATAGAACAAAGGAAAACAGAAGAACGGAAGAATAAAATCGCTTGCATGAGCAGAGGTAGTCACCACAAAAACCAGGAAACAAGACTGACCACACAACTGTTTGACTGGGAAGTGATCACTGGGAACTGAGGCATAAATTCAGCTAAAAAAATAAACACTAAGCACAAAAAAAGGAGATGATAGCCTCTTAGGTTCCTTCAAATCCTTTGCTCCCTCACATATTTTACACACAGATTTGGCCCACACTGTCATCTGGCCCTCATACTGTGTGGAATGATGGCATTTTGGTGGCCTGCTCCTCTTTGCCAGATCTGGGCCACAAGTAAACCATAGCAACACTGCATGAGAACCAAAGATTGCCAACATTTGTTTGGTACTATCTGACCCTTATTCACCATTTACCACATGGGCTACTTTAGGTTCACATCCAGATTACCCTCTGCCTTAAGCACCGCATGTTTGCCTAAAAAGGGCCACATTTGATATTTTATAAGTGGGCAACTTTTGTTCGGGTCACAAGAAGCCCAGAAGGGCCACATCTTTGCCTGAAGTGGCCCACACCCGTCTGCTATAATGCTCCATACCTCCTGAATCAAAACTCAACTAATAGGATTGTTCATCATCATGTTAATTACTGAGTCAGTATCTGGACCCATCAGCCCTCCACCCTCTCTGTGATGACCTCTGACCCCCTCCGCTCTCATCCGAGGAAACTGCTGACAGAGTAGGTGCATGATGGGATGGTCAGTCTGTTGCTCATACATATTTATACATGATAACGGGTGGATAAATATTCCATATCTTAAAAGATTCCAGTCTGTGACCATTATTATGAATTATTCAGCCATTGCACATGACTGCACAGGAGATGGAGAGTTGGATCAAATGCATGAGCACAAATGCAAGAAAACAGGGGTCACTGTTTTTTTGGGTGATGCTGAGATTTTGGTGGATTTAAATAATGTCTTCTCCTCTCTTCTCTTCTCTTCTCTTCTCTTCTCTTCTCTTCTCTTCTCTTCTCTTCTCTTCTCTTCTCTTCTCTTCTCTTCTCTTCCTTTCTCTTCTCTTCTCTTGTGTGTCCGCTCCCCCGGTGGACAAAGAAACCTTGATTGCAAGTCTTCTAATTGGTTTGATCCTCGCGAGATTCATACCCAATTATCGCACCTTTCACCGGCAGCTGCGCCCGTAGACGATCGATGCCAGTGCGTAAAAATGCGTAAAAAGCTCCAAATAACGCACACAATACCCATCTTTCGCCAAATGCACTCGGTGGAAGAATGAACTATTTATATTGCAGCTATTACTGCAATGAATGTAAACAAACGAAAGCTGAGTAAAAGGATATTTAACACCAGGCATTTTAGTATTAATAATCCAAAATCCCAAACAACTGTGGCCGTTTGTATCCAACTTCAGCGCTCCTCTTGCCACCACATGGCTGTTTATATGTTACCTTCCCTCCCTCCTGATTTATCCTTCAGCAAAATGATTCTGCAATAAATCTGAAATCAGTTCTTACCATAACACTGTGCGTCCTCCGTCCTCTTCCTTATTCCAGCGATGTATCCCGTTTATCGCTTGTAATCTTCATGGCTCCCTGGCTGAGCGGTATTCGGAGCCGGGAGGACACGACCGACAGATGGGTGATCCAATAGAAAACGCGCAGTGGCACGCCTAAACCAATCAGCAGTGAGAGTGGGACGGCAGAGTCAGGGTCGCATACCTCTCTCTCCTCCAGATCAAGGTTTGTGAGAGCTTTGCTTCAGTGTCATCAGTCACAGCAATGAGTTAAATTCGTCTACAATGAAAGTTCCCAAAATTCATAGGTTGAACTCGTGAATTTTGACTGCTGCTACTTCTTCTGATATCTGTTTTACACATTAGATCAACATATTACACTTCTGTAATGCTTTAGATCTGTTCTAACCACACCAGAAGAAATAGTGGAGCTATCAGAGGAGACATGGCACAGCTTTTAGTTTTCTTTGTGCCGAAAAAGATTGATAATCTGGGACAGGCTTCTTTGTAATCTGGGAAAAAAAATCACATTATGCATGCCATGCTTAATATGACATATTTTATAAAGAACCTTATCTTAAATAACAATATATATTAATTTAAAACAGCATTTTAAAGGTGTATCCCATTTTTCAAAAATCTTATTAAATTTCAATCAGCCTCAATAACAGATTATTAATTCGGTAATTGGACATTCTATTGTGGCAATTCAGGGAACCAGCAGTCCTTGCAGGTGAGAGACCCGTCACCATCGTTGTCTTCTCTACATGTTTCCTGAAACCAATGGAAACCAAACCCCTTTCTGTGACATCACCCCCACAAAGACATGTGATATCAGTCACATGATGTCCATCATGAAACCTTTCGTAAAAGTCATGTTCACAAAAAACAGATGGAGCTTCAGCGTCCCACATTTCCTAATGTCCCACGCAGATGATCCGAATTTACCCTATTTTTTAAAATTCATTTGTTATGTTAACATAATTTTGTTAGATTTTGGATCAATAATATACGTGGTTGAATTAGACTTAAATCTTAGTGTTTACCCCCCTGTTTTTTGTGACTGGATATATATTTTTGACCCCAACAATTTATGTTCACAAATGCCGGATTAATGAAGTTGAATTCTTCCAGCACAGCCACCAAGAAAGGAGCAACAGTCAGTTTATCTTTCCCACCTTAGCAGTGAAGGAAAAGTCCCTGTGTCCTGTGAAGATTTATTTCTCCCATCCTGTTTTTCGGCCTGGATGTGCCATCTAGGAAACTATTGTATGGTGGAAGCACAAACTGTAGGAAGTCCCTCTCTCTCTCTCTCTCTCTCTCTCTCTCTCTCTCTCTCTCTCTCTCTCTCTCTCTCTCTCTCTCTCTCTCTCTCTCTCTCTCTCTCTCTCTCTCTCTCTCTCTCTCTCACTCAGTCGGTCTTGAATAGGATTTATGATTCAACACGTACAGAGGAAGTTGCTCCACCAGCTGAACAACTTCCCTCATGGAGAACAGCTCATTCTGAAGGATATGGGTGAAGTGGAAATACTGACGTTGTTCTCCCTCTCTTCTGGTTTATTACTGGGCCATTCTACTAATTGACCAGATATTCTTGTTGGGAGGACAAAGCCGCCCTGATTTCCGCCCAGTGAGCGGCCTCTGCAAACTCAAAGACTCTCTGTTCTCTCCATCAAACACCAGAACGTCTCTTGGCCTCCTGACCGCGCTCACATGTCATGGCTTTTTATATGAAAACAAGAGTTTGAAAGAATGAAGGACACCATGTAGCTGCTGGGGATGTGTATATGTGTATGAACATGAATATGAACCCAGTTGTTTCACCCACAGGCTGTTTGTGTGTTTCACAAGTCTGGTGTCTGGGCCCCAGCTCTCAGCTCTCAGTGAGGTGCTTTGTTAAGAATGAGGCTCTCTGCAGTTATTGATTCTTTCTTTAGCTTTGATTCTGCAGAGATACAGCGAACAGTTATGTAGTGTACTTACAGGTCTGCAAAACAAAGGACACAGGAATACAGAGTGTGTGGATGTGTGTGTGTGTGTGTGTGTCTGTGTGTGTGTTATGACATCACATAACTATTGATTTGTGACCTGTACAAAGGAGGATTGTGATAGAACAAAAGAAAAACATATTTACCATCCTACTCACCTTTGTGTGATATACGGAGCTTGTGTCTGACTCACTCACCCGATTAATATCATCAATGCACTCGGTTATTAATGCTCGAATGATACTGGTGTGCTGGCACATTACATGTGTTTTGGTGGCCCATGGTTAGAGCTCCCGTGGGTGATCTGATGCGCCTCTCTCATCACCATAATCACGCCGGCGCTCCTCCCCAGAGCTCCGTCTCCATGGTCACCACTCACACATGACAAAAACACACAATGAGGAGACTTGAACGTGACTGACACTTGCACCTGCACGAGCACCAATGCCTCAGTCACATTTGCACAGATTTTCTCTGATGCCCGAATGAATGAAATGAAACAGTTGATCTAATTTATTGCCTCATGAATAATGGATGCTGCACTAACTGGATTGGATTGCCGGCCGTAAATGTCTCGCTGTTAAATCAATGCTGGATTTGCACAACAGATCGTCCGACTCCAAGCCACCCGCGAGCACACGTAGGTACAAATTGTTTAATTTCTTTTCATTTTATACATTTGAATCTGAAACACATACAAATTTTATTTTGTACAAAGAGATGTTTTGTTTAGTAAAAAACATACATATAAGAAGATTTTTTGGCAAAAACCTCTAATCTTATCTTCATATTTTGATACATTTAAATGCTCAAATGTCTTATTTTGGCTGATCACACTATTTATTAATATACTTTCAGCTACATAAAAGTCGGCCATAGTGTAGCACCAGTCAGAATGGGCCCAATGCACAGGCTTCCCATCATGTGATATCAGTAAGGATCTTATTGTGAGCACAGAGGGACGTTCAGTCAGTAATCATAGGTGCAGTGTCTGAGGTGGTGTCTGGCTCTGGCTCACAGCCGCCGTCCATCTCCTCCATCTCCCTCTCCACAGGCTCCTCCCTGCCCCTGAAGCTTATCAGCCTCCTCTCCTTCCTCCTCCTCCTCTCCCTGTCTGGGTCTCCGGTCGCTGCCGTCTGCTCCGGCTCCAGCATGGCGTGCACGCTCTCTCCTCTCTCCTCCACGCCGAGGCCGTGGTCCCTGCTTGCGATGGCCAGCCCCCCACCTCTCCTTCCTGTCACTACTTGGAAGAAAGAGACGGTGCTGTCCGAGCCTGCTCTCTCACTGGCGCAGACAGAGGTCAGGCCCTGGTCTTGTGGCCTTTTGTAGGACTTGGTTTTTGTTTTCTTGCTGAGTATGAAGTTGAAAAAAGCTGTCACCAGAAGCATGGTCCCTGGAATCAGAAGATATCTTTCTATTTTTTGTTGACTCAATATTTCTGTTGACTCTTAATTAAGGTATGTCAGAGTAAAAGCACAGTTGAAAATAAGAAAATGAATGCTCAATGAATTCCATTTCTCTGTTTCAGTTACAGGGTCCTAGTATCATGCATTTGAGATCGTGACCATTATATATTTTTTTCTAATCTGAATGACTGAAAGGCTCTTAGTGATAAGCATAATATAATAATAACAGTGTTTCCATTTTACCTGGAATGATTGCGTGCCACACCAACACAGGGTGCAAGAAGCAGACCACTGACATAATGGAGTAATAGAGGAACTTATGGAAACCTCCTATGCGCGCCATCTTCCCCCACAACACAAACAGCTGCCAGTCTGGAGGACAGCTATACAGAGATAAAGAGGAAGAAGAGGAGGAAGCAGACAGACTGTTGGTCATGCACACAGCAAAAATATCTGCATGTCAAGACAAAAATCTTGGTGTTTTTTTTCAGAACAAAAGAAAAGCATGAAGAAGAATACATAATCCATGATTAGAATTAGATATCTAAATCCTGGTTTGCACATATAAATTACATTTATAATTATATGTAAATAGCCTGTATTTATATCGCTCTTTTCTAGTTTTCATGGACACTCAAAGTGCTTTAGAGAACAGTTTAACCTATTCTCCATCACGGATCACTCACACAGTCGGCACAACCCTCAAGGACCAAATTTGGGGTTCAGTATCTTGCCCAAGGACACATGGGCATGTGTATTTGGAGAGACTGGGATCGAACCGTTGACCTTCTGGTCAGTGGACGACCCGCTCCATCTCCTGAGCCACACCTGTCCACATGTGTTTTTCCCTCAGTGTATTTAAATGCTACAGTATCCATGCAAAACACAGACATTGCAGGCGAGTGTCGTGTACTCACGGCAGGCACATGATCAGGAGCGCATCCAGGAAATAGGCCATCTCAAAAACCATGATGGCCACCGATGACACTCTGGGAGGAGAAATAAGAGATAATACTGATTCAGTCTCTGTGATAAAAATCAGTAAACTGTCTCTGAACTATGTAAACAACATCTCAATATGTATTCTGTGTATGTTATCATAGGGCTGTGGGTGAAGATTCCATTTAATTGATTTACAAAAGGGGCAAACTGTTTGTTGCAAATACCCGATGAAAAACACGAGGAGATATAATATTTATATGACGCAGAAGACTAAGCATTTAGTTGTGTCTTTGTTTTTTTCTTTCTAAAAATACATGACTCCTTCTCTGTTTCATGTTGAAATAATCGGATAACCATCTAATCCAGTGAACCAGAAAAATGCCCCCAAACTACCCATTATCATGCCCTCGCTGAGTTGTCGTGTTTCTGTGTGTGTGTGTGTGTGTGTGTGGGTGTGTGTGTGGGTGTGTGTGTGTGTGTGCAGCATCTATCTGCATATGCACTGGAAGAACAAACAGTTGGGCATTCCTGTCTCTCCTCATGGGATTTGCTTTCCTGGGGCTCTGTGGGAGTCTGGCTTGGAGCCACAGAGATAATAAGAAGCAGCAGTGACGGAGCGCTCTCCTCTCTGCACTCTGCACCTTGCTCCATCCCTCTGACTCCTTACCAGCATCTCCTCGCAACCCACTGTACTGTATGAGTGATTATGAAGGCAAATACAGTGTTGTAGCTGTTTTCCAAAAGCCCTTGAGCTACGCATTCTTTTCCATATTAAGACCCAGACGGCCTGTTTGTTCAACCAGTTTTTAGTCTCAAGTGGGTCAGACCCAGGAATGCTTTGTTAGGTTTAAACTTGTGTAGTATATTACAACTACATTGTTGTGAGCACTTACAGTAGGTATATGCCGAGGCTATTGAATTCTCCTTGATGTAGAGTCTCCACTCCCACAGCACACAACACTGAAAAAGAAACAAGTATGATTTTCCTTTTTCCTGACAGTGACGTGGAGAACAGATTATGTCCAGCAGATGTCAGACTTACTTCATGATTTCCTCCTCAGCGACATGCAGGGTTGATGTAACCCCAAACTTTTGGGAATACTGTTAACATTTCCCCCTGTGATGCAACTCTGTGTTGCTTTTATTGTTTCTAATTTGGTTTAGGTGTCTTTGTCATAGTAGTCTCTATTGTATTCTTGCAACCATATTGTTGCTGTTATGTTTGAGGCAATAATTGAGAGTGAGTATTTCAAAGGCCTGGGTTACCCCTCACCGAGCAATTGAGACTTGAGTTGACCTGATGTGACCTAACTTAAAGTGTAGCTTTAAGATAAACCACGTTTCTCTCGTAAATTGCTACAATCGTTTCTGTCATGGTCACAGAATTTTCAGCTAATAGCTCACTCATGCTTGCAATTATGATATCTCTGCATGCAGGAGAGGAACCTTTCTTTGAGTGGACACATTACACATCACAGATTTTCCGCCACCGAACCAGAATCTCAACGTGATGTAAAAAACCACAAACCACTTGTTTGTGAAGTGGTCACTGGATGTCACAGTGTGTTGATAACCTCCCGCCAGATATATTGGGGTGATGAACAATGATACAGAGAAGCATTCCTTTTATTCTCCTACCTAAATTCATTGTAGGTAAGTGAACACAAAAAGGGGTGTTCAGCTGCACCAAGATAAACTTTGACACTCAAAAATTGGGTTGGGACATTTTTTGAATTTAAATTGCTGTCATCATGAAGAACGCAGCAGTAGAATAGAAAAATATCCGGACATTCAGTGGAGTGTTGGGGCTTGTGTTCAACATGCAGGAAGCAGGACAGGATGAATAAATCCAGCTGAAATCACATGTTTTTCTTTACAACCCATCACAACAACAGCATCTGCCATTATCGTCAACAGCTCGGGAATCTCATTGTCTCTCTAAGCAGACTTCTTGGACATCAATAACGGCAAATTACCCGCTGTGAATATTCCAGACATTTTCCCGCTGTATTTTCTCGTGTGTTCACTTGGACATTTTCAGGCATTTTACCAAGCAGCTGTCAGGAAAGATTCCACAAAATTTCCAGAGCAACCAACTCGGACATTTACTTTCTCACATACAACCACCCTGGTTAATATCAGGAAAATGTCTGGAGTTCCGCGCACGTCTGAAAGCAGATTTAATGTCTTTAACTTGGGACAGACTGCTGTTGGGGAAACTAAGTTGAATTTCTATGGAGGGATAAAGTAATAGGTTTAATTGAATCTATCTGTACTTCTTCTGCTGCCACATGATTAGTATTTTAAAGAAAATGATAACAACAACAACAAAACAACAACAACAATAATACGATAAATAATAATAATGACAATTATAATAATCATAATAATAGTAATAATAATGATAATAATAATAATAATTTGGTTTTATTTGGTGCTATTCAACAAACCTATGCGGCTTTATAAAGTTAGGAAAGCAACGTTTTTTCCGATTCAGAAGCGGCGACATACATGCCAGCGTGGGAAATATGCTCACTTATGTGTGTGTGGGAAATATAAAACCACCACCACCACCCAGTTAACATAGCTTAGTATAAAGAAGACAAACCACCGGCCTGGCTCTGTTCAAAAGTTACCTAATCCCAACCAGCAGCTCTAAAACTCAGTCATTTACATCTTATATCTGGACAGCGACTTTTTATTATTACAGGTGTTTATTTGACTATATCTCAGTAACCTACTAACTCAGTCACCTTTGGAGAGATCCAGGCGAACTGTTTCCAGTCTTAATGCTAAGCTAAGATAACCAGATACAGATGTTGCTTCAGCAGACAGATATGCAAGTGCTAACAACGCTCTCCAGCAAGAAACTCAAAATATTATTCCAATCTTTAATGTTAAAATCCGGAGCGTTGACAGTATAACATAAATGGAATGATAGAAAATGAGACTTAAAAAAAACAAAGCTTTAGAAACTACAAAGAAGACTCTCTTTTATTAACCAGTCTTTTCCCTGTGAGATTTAAAAGAGGTGAGCGTGGTTTAAGTGGTGATCGCCACTAAAACACATGGAAGCAATTTCTCTGGTCCGCTTACCAGAAACTCAGAGATAGAATCTGCACCAGAGGGAAATCAAGGGAATGTGGCTGAATGGCTTCTGGTAGTTTATAGAGTGTGAGAGGAATTAGCTGCATATATTAACGGCATAATTAGCTGCCTATACAGCGCCTTGATATGAACATATATGTGCTCCCTATGCGTGTTTAGAACACACACAGAGGCAGACGGGCAGACATGCCATAAACATACATGCTCATATACAGAATGCCCACGTATGTGTGAATGTATAACAGCTTGTGAACATATAACCCAGCTTGATTTTTGGTAAGATGTGAGGCACAGGTCTCTCTGCCAATATTCGATGTCTGCAGCTGTTTGAATTTAGGTGAAGGGGGAAGCTAACCAGAGAGCTATTCCCCCCCATGATAATTTAATGTGGCTAAGAATTGGCGTGCAATCTGTCCCAGTGTGCACGAGGAAGGCAGCGGAGGACGGGCAATAATCGCAATAAGGTTGTGAGTGCTTTTATATGTTCCGAGATGGGTTGGGGAGGTGGGGGAGGGGGGGTGGGGGGGTCTTGGAGGTCAGAAACATTTCTTTTAGGTCCATGTAACACAAGCACCCCCCCCCCACAGGAGAGCTTAGAAATGTCCCTGAAAAAGGGGACAAGTTGGAGGCTGAGGGGAAAAACTACTTTAGTGAGTCAGATATCAGGTTTTCAACAACATGTGGCAACACTAATAGCGGATACAGCAGCTAAGATATCACATCTTAATTGGATTTTAAGACCTATTTTATATTTTTACAAAATCTCTGTGCGATCACCTCATTGTAGAGCCCACTTTGAATCTATGGTGCATCTGCCAGTGTGAGAATTAGAGGATTCCCATGCAGAAACAGTAATTAAGTTTAGTCTTGTTATAATTCCTGTGATTGTTTTTTTTTTTTTCTTACCTGTTGCAGTTGAAACACCGAGGATCCTGCAGGCGATCTCCACTACAATCCACCACACGCTCTCCGAGTTCCCCATGACCTCGAAAACACTTTCCCTCCTCAGTGTTTAAGAATTCAACACTTAACACTTTTGAAATAGCTGCGACCTAGTAGCCACTAAAGTAGCATTCTAGACACATAGTTGACTGTCTGGTTGGTTGGTGGCAATAAAGTCAGGTTATCCTTGAGTGCCATAGTGCGCAGCCTGATGCACTGGACGCGTTTACCTCAGAAAGGTTTGTGACTCAATGCCCCTGTTGCTCCAATAAACTGCTAATTAGCCTCACACACACACATGCACGCACGCGCACAATACGACTTTCAGCCTCTTTAGCATTCCACTGGGCATGTCAAGGTGAAATTACTCAGCTCAGGGTCACTCTTGCATCATATGACATTAGTCATTCACGCTGGTTAAAAATTATCCATAAAACTAACTCATAAACACACACGCATGTGTACGTTTTTAGAATTAGTGGTAATTTGAATGCAGCCTTGAACGCTTTAACTGAGATCATTCACCTTGCTGCCGAAACCAACCCTTTTCTCCCGGCTCTTGTTTTCCTCTGTGTAATTTCTCTTTGTTGTGTGGGTTTTGGTGATGCAGTGTAATAAAATTGTGTCAGAAACATTTTAAGGTCATAGTCACACGTGTTGCTTCCAGTTTGACATAATTTAACTGAAAGACTGATTCAGGAAAAGTAAGCGCCGACAAAATGAGCTTCAGCTTTTTGCATTAGTAAACAAAAGGCAATGTTTTTATGCTTAAAAAGTTTCCACCCTAGTATGCAGTTAACTTTAATGTAACACTGAGTCTCTGTGTGTGCTGTGATCGGTGAAACAATGCGGCGGGATACAATGCCACAAGAGCAGACAGAGACTCATTGACATTGTTACACATGCGTAGATGCAAACCCACATAATAGGTTGACACAGGTTTGGCTGACGTGTAATCTTGTTCGGGCAGAGCAGAAGCCAAAAGGAACAAACAGCCAGACACACACACACACACACACACACACACACACACACACACACACACACACACACACACACACACACACACACACACCCACACACACCCACACACACACACAAAAACACACACACACTGACTCCTGGTAGGGGCCAAAGTAAGCCAAACAAATCTCCTTAAATCCCTAACAAAGACACTTTTGTATTTTTGAACTGGTTCCACTTGTTTCCGGCTTAGATTCCAGATTATTTGAAGTATTTATGGTATAGAGAATGTACGTGAGCGTGAACACACGGTGCTGGAATATCCACTGATACCAGATGTGTGAGGACACATGACACTACTACATTTATAGGAATGGCCCAGATTTGCACACATGTATTCTTGTTAATAATGCATTCTTTTTGAAGCATCTGTAAGTTGTAACTATTTGCTTAACTTAATAAACAATGCTTTGTCCTCTGTCCTCTGCAATGCTTTGTCTCATCATCTAACTCTATGATTCAATGAGAAAACATTTCCATTGACCACATGCCTTCTAGAAATGAGAAGCACAGGCTTCAGATGATAGTTTACCAACGCAGACATGGTTGTTTATTTATTTGCTGGATCAGTTATTTTAAACACTTATTTCATCAAACCGACCGCATTTGAATAGTGGTTTAATCCTAAGTGTTTTACAGTGTGGCCCGTGTACATCTGGGGGCTCAAAGCAGGATACATTTACGGGACCCTACCTGAAATATATTCATGGAACCAGCTGCTGTTGACAGTTATAACCCCTTTTCATTTGAGGTCAGTTTAAATTATTGTTGCAATCATTATAATGAAATCATACAAATGGTCAAATTATAAAAACATTTTTTTAACAATATAATTGTGTTTGTTACACTTTCATGTGAAAAGGCCTTACTGAGAGGTGGTAAACTAGCAGCCATAGCTCTGAATAACAATAGTTAGCAATGTTGCCTCAAAGAAATATATGTGTCCAGAGCGTCCCTTCGTGACCCTCAAAGGATAAGTGGTATAGATAACAGTTGGACGGATTTTCACTCACTAACTGTACACTCTGGTACGTATGTCAATGTCAGCAGTTTGGGATCAAACTAATTATGAGATGCTTACAATTTGAGAGCTCTGTCACTACATGTTACTACATTTTGAGATGAGACTGGGCTGCTGCTGTATGTCAGAGTAACATGCTGTAAAAAAACAACATTAACAAACTACTTGACCACCCACTGTGTGATTTGATTGATAAAATAAATCTTAATTAAATGCTTGTTTACACTGCAGCGCATTGTTACACAGGAACCATACATGCATGTGCTAGGAATGAGTTGTGTGCATGCTGACTGAACTATACCCCCGTGGCCACAGGGGGCTGCGTCTACATGTATATTTGACATTCTTAACCCCTATGATGACATGAAAATAAGCCACATTAAGAACATAATACATGCTAATAAGCCACTGTTTGTTGCGAGGGGATAAGTGCTGACATTCGCTGAGTTTTTGAGCTTGATGGCGATTGTCAGCGTGTGCCAGAGGGTGGAGGGGTTTAAATAATTGTAACTGATTGCCATCCAGTGAGACTGTAAATCTAATGTTACAGTATAAATACAGCCTCATGTTTTCCTTCAGTCTGTGGCAGCTACACATGACGTGTATCCCAGCACACGTCCACGTCTCCTCTCGGTGCCTCAGCTTCACCAGGCCTGACCACCTGACCTCGCTCCTTCCTCCCAAAACGTTCACATGCCGGCTCCCACGTTCTCTCGCCTTGTTATCGGCGCTGCTCGTTTATGCCTCCTCACCTTTCTCATCCTCGCGGCTTCACACCATTCGCTCACACACCCTCCTTCTTTCACCCCACTGTGCCCGTGGGCTGTGGACCAGAGATTAGTGATGCCTCCTCCCCTTCTCTCTCGCTCTCTCTCCAACTTTCTCCCTCCCTTCCTCGACCGTTTAACCCCCCAGTCCGCGGTGGGTGTCTGGTGCCTGTCAGAACCAGTAAATACAGCTCTTATTGTAATCACAGCAGCAGCTTTATTACCCTGCTCCATCGCTTTATTCAGATGATCCCTGCTGATCACCTTCTACAGGCTATTTTATCTAAAAGCAGAAGGAGGCCTATTAAAGATACCCAACAATCTTCACTATTTTCAACAGAATGCATTGATATGTATGTAAGTTGATAAAAGGCTTATTTAGCACTTGTACAGTAGATTATGTACAGTCTTTGTCACCTGATCTCACATCATGGCGAGGCTTAATTGCTAGAGTACAACCTGGTGGTTGAGAGGTGCTCGTACATTTCAGCACAGTTCACTGTAAAAAATGAATGAAAGGTTGAGTACTTGAAAAAGTAAAGCGACCAGCTGCAAGGCTTTTAGGAGCTACTCAATTTTAGGGCTTACATGTTGTGTCACCCTAAAGTCAAAAGTAATTTCGACCAAAGTGCTATCTTAAGTTGGTCTAACTTCACATTACTATTCAGGTCTTAAACGTACCCAAATCAGTTGAGGGTGCTAAAAATGTATTTACTCTTTTGCCTTAATTTTAAAATGATTTGACATTTGTTGTGGAAATTCAATAGTAAAAGACAGCAACATTCTTGAAACATGATCAATTAGTTGTGAACAATTGGTAAAACACAGGCAACATTGAAATAGTAGGCAACATCATAGTCCTAAATTACTTGATTTAAGAATCGAATGAGATGCTTACATGTTGACACTGACCAGAAGCTAAGTGTCGTGTTTGGTTTTTTTTGTTTCGTTGCTCTGCTGCCATTTATGAGAATAATGTCAGGGGCATTATCCTCAGAGATGAAACACAGACATCAGAAGGAGCAGGAAAAATATGCGGTTGTGAAATAGATATGAATCATGGAGATGGGATTTGGGATGACAGAGACAATGTGTAATGTCCGCCTGTTTAGTGTCGAACTGTCAGTGCAGATTAAATATATCATTACTAAAACATATGTCTCTTTGTCTGCTGCATTATGTTTAATTCGGTGTAGTTGCTAACTTTTGTTGTCTGTTCAGCATCTTAAGATATGTGGGATCTTTATATTCTCACCCTTGTCTGTCTGTTCGTTTGTTGGTTTGCAGGATTCGGTAAAAACTACTGAACTGATTTCAACAAAACTTGGTGAAGGGATAAAACGGGCCAAGAAAGAACCTGTTTTGACATGGATCTGGATACAACATTGAAAGGCTTTTTCCTTTGTCATACGTTGTTTCCCTAGGTGACCAAAATGAAACGTCCTGTTAAGTTCGATAACGTTGTGGATTTCCGTGGGTGTGAAAATTGTTGGAAATATTTTGGATAATGTAAACGGTGTAACTCTAAACAATACGAATGTACTGGTTTTCCAAATTATAAAGAGAAGGACAACAGTTTTACCATGTGCTCATACAGTATATCCCAATTTTGACGAGCTGTGAGAAGTCTTGATTCTCGTTCACACAAGATGCAAATGAGTTGGCTTAGGACAACATGGAAATGTCCAGGATGTATCCGTCAAAGCCAGAGTCTGATGTGTGTGTGTGCATGTACTCTACTGTGTGTGCTCCTGAGGCCAGCTTAACTAATGTACAGACAAATAAATAATCATGCCCAGTTTCTCTTCCAGAACTAATGTTGAACTATCAAATCTTTTCAGTTTGAGGTTTTGATTTCAGCTGTGACAGGAAGTTTACATCTTCTGCAATAAGACAATATGATATCAGCCCTGAGGTCACCCAACGCTTTAGTGGTGATTGTGCTCGCAGATCGCTCTCTGTCATTTCACTTTGAACGACAGCGTTGAGACATCGTTTCCCCTCATTTTGCCTATCTCCTCTTTAGCTTTGCAGTCTTTCCTCCTTGTCTTCTCTACAGCCAACAGACACGATGAACAGACACAACTTAGCTCCTGTGCAAAATAAAAACCTCTGGTGAGGCTTCCTTTAGCTTTTATGCTCCAAGCCACTGGAACACTCTACCACTACCTGAAGATGCTGTAGTCTGTCATTGTTGATGTTGTGATGGAGTCGGTGTAGGTGTTTCTTGAAAATCAGAGACATAGACAGATGAAATGGCTTAAAGGCCACTTTAGCAAACTGGCTCTTAACATATTTATGTTGAACCAGCTCTGAACAAGAACTAGCACTCGGTTCACTTTGGGTCAAGAGAGAAGCCAGAATATTTAAACACAAGATTAAAACCCCTCTCTTTAGCCAGCAGGGCTTCATAGACATAATTGTATTTAATCTACATTCTCAATTGTATTTAATTTTACCTGTCCAATTGGCTATATAAAAAAATCTATATTTTATTTATACTTTTTGTTGTTTATTGTTTGTTTATTTTAGCTGAACACGTTTTTATGGTATGTCAACATTTGGCACGGTGAAGGAATGCGGCACAAAGTGAAAGGCCAATGACTCTTCCAAACACTCACACACACTGATAGCGAACAGAGGAGAGAACTGCAAGCAATCAGAGCTTGGCGTAGGTTATAATATTTCTTCCTCAATTTTTATTTCTGTATGAAATGAAACAGCTGTGGTTAGAGTGCAAAGTTCTCAAAGACGGAATATCTGCCCTGCCACTAAGAGTTTGCAGCACAAACCCAGGCCTCCGGAGAGATGGCGGCCTCCCATTTGGCCTGGGTGGCTTGTTTGGCTTTGCTACACATGCCTTCTGCAGCGATTCCAATGTGAAAGTAGGAAGTGGATCTAAAATGATTTATAAATATGAATAAAAGATTCAACCCAACCCGCAGTATTCTTCCCTCAAAGCATACAACCTTGGCTGTGCAGCATCGTCTCCCCATGCTAATATCTGCGATGGTTCATTGTAAACGGACAGACTGCTTCATAACATAGCTCAGCATTCTTTTAATAACATCAAACCCTTCATCATAAAAATGTGCTCTTCATTTCTTCCCTCTTTCAACTCAGAAGTAGAGAAGGAGCTTGCAGGGTATAAGGCCCGGCTGTAAAGATTTTCTGAGGAGGTCCTCTGAGACACAAGTCCGACTTTAAATAACGTTGAGTCTGAAGACAATAAGTCAAATACACTAGTAAGAGCATGACAGCGGGTATGAGGAAATGCTGTTAATGTTTGTATCTAAGGTAGCGGACAGAGCTCACCTGCCGGCTCTGGATGTTCTCCTGTAACACGGTGCACCGAGGGTCTGTTTGGAATTAAGTGAAAAATCTTGTTACTGTATTGTCCTTATGGGAGCGGTAAAATACAGTAATGGGTCACATACTATATATCGTTACCGAATAAGGTAAATTTAGAGGCAAAGGTTACATAGACGCACTATAAAAAACATCTTGAATATCTTACATGTAACTGTATATGCATGACAGTGAAATACTACACACACAGACACACACACACACACACACACACACACACAGACACACACAACGCTTTCCTTTCTCCTTTCTAAAAGGTCTGTTTTGAGTTCAGATGCTTCAAGATTTATAGTAAATGTTGGACATAAAAATAGGGATTTTTGAGGTGTAGGGATTGAATTTGTTACTGGACGTTTAGAAAAACTAAATCACATTTGCAAATAACAAATTATTGGTCTCATCAGGTTGCAATTTATTACTGTGCTCCACTGATTTATTCAGAAATTCTCTCTATAATATTTCTTAGATCTATCATCTTCTGGGTGCAACATAAAGACAATAGTTGCACTGCTCAAAAAGTAAAGTAAAGTAAAATAAAGACAAGTAAGCAGTATAGATACTTGATGGAAAATTTTAAATATATAGAATAAGATAAAAGGATGGCAGACTAAAAACAAATGTAAAATGTCAAGAAAGTCTTGGAAATCATGTCAACAACCATTTGCGCAGGAGAGAATCATTACTTCAACTCAAGCAACTGGGAAACAACAGACATTCATTATACAGTACAACTACCTCCAGCTGGCCTCAAATACTCACTGATACTTCATAATGAAATATTTATGTTGGTTTGTCTTCCCAACGAGTGTGTATCAAGGCCCCGAACCAGGAGTGAACTCAACAGCCTCAGACGCCAAAGCAGATGTGATCAGTTTTGTGTTTCTACATTTCTGGGCCACTGGAAACCAGACAAGAGAAAGCGCAGCTCCTGTTTGACTGAGGCATGGACGAATGAAGGTGAGGGATTCCAGAAAATAAAAAATGAGTGTGATTGGTGGAAATTGAACTCCTGTCTAGTTGTAGTCTTTGTCCTTCAGGCAGGTGAAACGCACAACCCAAGAGCCTGTGTACAATCCCCTCCAAAAACACAATCTCTAATCCTGTGTCTGTGCAAAGAAGGCTAATAAATTGGATGATTGAGTTCACGATCCCGGTTAAGAGAGTGGAATCATGTCTTATTATCTGCCACATTATAAATACCACGTCATTAGTAATACTTACTGCCCTCGTACTAAATTTCAAAAGAGGAGTCAACATCCCGGCGATCCCTCACATATGGCTGTGTTTTATGAGTGTGTGGTTGTTTTGGTCCGGCTGAGGGCCTTCCTTCAGCATGGTTAAATGTTTCCATGCTAACCGCAGTTGTTTGCCCAAATGAGGGGAGGCCTCGATCAAGGACGGCCAGCCAAAGAAGAAGATTGCTCCGGCGTACTTGCAAGGTTGCCTTCACGTGCCTCATGGGTACGTGCAAATGGATGCATATACAGGCGCACATGGGTGTAAATGTTGGGAGAACACTGCAGGTTGGGTTATTTCAAGAAGGTCATTAGTGTCCAGCAAGCAAAATAAAAGTTTATATTCAATTTCTGAGGCAGGAAGAGTGGAGTCAAACATCATAAAATGGTGGTTTTAACTTTATCGGTAATTGAGTAATAGCTCAAATAAAAACTATATATATACATCATGGAGCTAAGGAGCTGCAGTTGAACTAAATTCTCTCAGGGCGCCCTGAATGTCCGCCAATATTTTAATTCCCAAAACGTGAATATAAATGATTTGAAAATGTGTTATTTGCAGTGTAATGGGAATAGACAGATCTGATGAGTGAAATTCAGAAACAGTTTATTTTGGCCTCCACGTACTCGTTGGTCTAATGAGAGCGGAGCAAAGGTTCTCCCTGGTCAGAATACAACTTGGACTCTGTGGTAATAATGGCTGTAGCATGTGTATATTTGTTGGAGCACCTGTCAAGCACATAAATCACATCAAACTAAAGAGAGGACACACAGGAAGAACGCTCTCTAATGAGCACGTCCATAGCTGCACACACTGACGAGCTCTGAGTGACAACAGACGGACTGTGACAGTAAAGAAACATTATGATTTCTGGTCTAAATAACAGAGAAGAAAAGGAAATAATAGTTAAAATAAATTAATGTTTTTTGATATCAAAAGACCAAATGAAAATGCAGAAATGTTTTTGTGTTTCGTGAAATGAAGGAAGGTTCGATCACCGTGAGCATGACGTGTTTTGCTCTCGGTTTGGATTGTGTTGCGTTAGTTTCCTGTCACTCCCACCTGACCCTTCGCTGCTCCTCCGTGAACCCGCGACCCTGTTTGACCACACAGAAGCTTTCCATCAGCAGGGTCATGGCCGCACTTTAACCCCTTACGCTCGTCCTTGTAAGACTCAGCGGTCTCCCTGTGACCCCTTCATCTTGAGTATTGGCATTACGAGTTCATGGTTGTGGGGTTGGGGCGATGATTTAAACAGTCAGTAAATTAAAATATTGGGAACAAAAAATGCAAACGACGTGATGGGAAACTAAAAAATCGAAGATGGAAAAGTGGAAGAGGAAAGGATCAATTTTAGTGATTGGTGGAAGGGTAAAGGTGAGGTCAGAAGCATTTCAAAAAGCAGAGTGGTTGCAAAGTGTGAAAATGCAAAGCTCTTATTTCTCAGATCAAGGGGAAGTGGTGACTCTGAGGTGTGAGTTTCCTCGAGCCCCTTTTCCGTCAGGGTCATTTGTTCAAACGGAGGAACTTTGCACAGTAATAACTCAGGCATGTACAAAACACAGGAACAAAAAAGGGAAATGTAACATACCCTCCATACAAGTGGTTACATAAATATACTCTTCTACAGTAAAAACATTGGAAGTAACGACTATAATTGGTCTAGTTTATCTTTATTGGAACTGAAACGTTCTAGGTGTTATTCAGTGGGGGCCGATGACCTTACCTTAAAGCTAAAGTGGTTTCAGCTGGAGGGAAAAGTCAAATTATAATTATCGTTCTGCTATAATATGAACCATAACTCCAATTCCCCCAATATCTTCAGGTCCAACATGTTAGTTAGTGATTCGAGCAGCTCTGGGTTGGATCCAGAAACTTTTTTCTTCACTTTTGCAAAGCATTGCTGCAATTACAGATGTCACCACCTCTGGAATCCACCTCTGATTAAAAAAGAAATCACTCTGAAACAAAAGACAGATTTCGAGCAGAATCAACACCTGATGTCATTATCCTTTGTCCTCCTCCCATCATGCTCATCCGGACCTTGGGATGAGCAGCAGAACTGTTGTCACTTGAACTGCTCCAGTACATTAGAACCAGACTATGAGCCAAGAGAAATAAACACGCCTACAGGCCCATATTTCAGCCGCCTCCAGGAGACATGTGCCCTGAGGCTCCCCCAGAGCTGAACTGAAACATAGAAAATCCTTTACTGTGTCTCAGCATTCCCTCATGAACAAAGGTAGCTCGTAATCTTACCACCTCAAGCAAAAAAACATCACATTACATGATATTTGGCAGACACTTTTATACAAAGCAACTTAGAATTTGTGCACTCAACATCTGAGTGGCCATTTTAGGGGTTCAGTATCTTGCCAATGGATACTTCGGGCATGAAGATGGGGAAGACTGAGGATTTAACCTCCGACCTTCAGATTACCACCACCATTTAGATTTTACTTTATTGTTACTGTGCAGTGAAGGAACTTAACAGACTGACTTTGGAATAAGTTTCTCTCCATTGAGCTACACATAGGTCTGACCCTTACACATTCTGTCAAGAGCTGTGCAAAAGAAACAAATAAAGTTTTAAGACAATCCTTACTAATAACCAGAATGGCCCTCGGTAGAGCTAAGGCCCAGCAGTCCACTTAAATTTAATCAAGCTGCACCAAATCCCACACACTCCCCTCAAACATGCCAGACTTTTTTCAAGATCAGTGAATCAGCCTCTGAGAAATCAAACAAAATGTTGAAATATGCCTTATTTCGCAATGTTAAGGAAAGAGAAACGAAAAATCCTGGGTAAACAACTTGATCCAGAAGAAAGCCCATCAGAATTTGTTGGGTTCTTGTCAGATTTATATCACATCCTTCCCCCAAAGTTTCAATGAAATTGGTTCTGCGGTTTTTGTGAAATCCTGCAAATGATCTAATCAACAAAGAGTGAAATCATAAGCTCCTTGGCAGAGGTAACATTCAAGTACTTCTAAGATTTTTCTTTACAATGGATAGTTCTACTTTTGCTACTTCAGTGAATGTTGTTGCTAATGCTTACATACCTTTACTTAAAACATGATGGAGTATTTTAATGGTGTTGATTGCTACTTTAACTTTGGTTAATCATCTCCTTGAGCGCTGCATACAGCTGCTTTCAGGATGTGACAAAAACATGAACTGGCATTTCATCCTGCAAACTACATAAACATAATCAAATCATGCTCTTGGGTTTGCAGCATAAATATGATGTAACTCTTGACTTAGAACAAACATTCCCTCGCTGTGCTCACAAGATCCTTCCCATAACCTCAGGGAAATCCAGCACACTTCATTCAAATCCCCACATACCACATTCTGAGAAACAAAGAAATTTGTCAATTAGCTTGCCAGCGATGCCTGACACTGCACCTTGTCCAAATTTCACGGCCACTTTATTTGATGGAGGTCGCGCTATGATATATCCTTACAGTTCTGACCTTTGACTCCGTGGCCTCCGGCAGCCGCACACATTCTGTGAATGGCTGATCCGAACATGATGGGGGGGATTACTGCGGGAGGTTCGCCGTCGACAGCCCTGAGCCTTCACGTCTTGACTCACCACTGTCACTCCTCAGCGTGTCACGGCAGGAGGTCTGACTTTGATTCAAGGTAATAGATTCTGTGCCATACCCGATACAACACAAACATCACAATATGTGTGCACAGTCACGTAAGCACAGTAACACCGACATTACACTTCATCATAATTGGAGGAGGGGGGGAAAGAAAGCAAACAGAGTAAAACAAAACAGGTTTTACTCATTTTTATTATATATTTTTTCTAACATCTACATGCTCACGCACGCCGACATGTGCTTGGCCTGCGCTAACTGATGGTTTCGCTTGTGAAAACACACGCACGCTGACTGGTCGTTCCATTCGTCACACATGAGGAAAAAGAAATGTTTGTGAATGAGGGTTTTATGTTTAGGTTAATGTTTCTGACTCAAACTCTTGGGTTATCTGCATCGCAACACAAACAAATGATGCAAGCTCGACAGAAAGCAGGCTCAGTGTTTTAAATCAGTGGTTTGCTTTGTTCATGCTACTGTATGAGTGATTACAAAACGAGTTATAATTGGTGTAACTGGTTTTGGCAAAGTGGATGTTTGTTTTCTCACGAATATACGTCACAGTTGAGTCTCTCATTGCAGCTGGCACAAGGGTAACTGGTCCATTGGAAGGTAATTGTTGACTGATAGTGATCTACATTTAATACAAGTCTTCGTTGATTCATGCAACTGTCTGCCCCCATCTTGTCTTTATAAGGCTGCATGCTTCACGTGGACCTTCACCCAAGCTCGACAAACATCACACGCCCACAGAGGCGAAGAAAGTTCAGATCTGCTCCACAAATTGAATCTGTGCTTGAGATGTTTCCAGAGGATGACATGAAACAAGCCGGACCACAGTCTAAACAAATGCCAGACAGATACAGTGAACCCGCAGTGAACATCTCACACTGGCACGAAGACACACACACACACACACAAACACACATATATACACAAGCACACACATGAAGACAAGCGCACACAACATGAACAGATATATAGGGAATTAATACAAATCAAAGGGAACACTTATTTAGAAGAAGAATTAGCTTTCTATAATAAATCAAATATGATCACATTTTTATTTTTAGAAAGTTACAAAGTTTTATAAGATTCTTAAATTTCCCTGTGAAGAGTCATTAAATCCTACTTCTGTCCTTCACAACACTAACTTTAGCTTCACCTATTAAACTTTTGACAATATTCCATTTGTTTTAAATTATCTATTAAGCAGGTTACGTATGTGTTTTTCTATTTTTATTGAACACAAAGTGCTTAACATTCACACAGTCATTCTTATCCTGCCAATAGAGCCATCAGGCATAATTTGGAAGTTCTATGTCTTTCCCAAAGCAGCCCATGTAAACTGGAACACCCAGGATCAAACATCTGACCCTCTGTTTAGTGGACAACCCGCTCTATCTCCTGTGCCACAGCTGCCCCGAAATGTATGTGCATAATAAATAAACAAATAACAAATAAAACTGATGATAATAGTATCATAAAATCTCCAAGTTTTTTTTAAGTCCTACTTTTTCTCTCTATACAAACAGTTTACATTTGTTTATCTGCATTTTCAGACTGTTTGGATAATTTAACTGTATTTCCTGGTTTCACTTCCAGAAGCGCTGCCTCCAAAGGATCAAGGTGACACGGTCGTATAAACTAACACAGACAGTATAGTTACATGAGGAGGATCGTCAGTTTCTTTCAGGAGGATCATCATAAATCATTTGTGAGGAGACAGAGCTTCAGCCTCGCTGGAAAAAAAGCCCATTTAATCTTCCTCCAGCCTGGAGCTGTGGACGTGAGGCCGGAGTGTGTTCCCAGAAGCTCCGCACTGCTGCACGTGTGTGAAAGCTGCTCCTGATGGTGTTTGTCCTACAGGACAAGTTGGATTAGGGCTGGATAAAGTGGCCTCCAGCTGTCTTTACAAGTCATAACTGCTTGAGTGGAGCGCTCACCAGTGTGTGCGTTTTGGGGGGTGGCAGGAAACCAGCTAATCCATCTGGATCAGACCATTAAGCCACAGACAGATTCAATTAAAGGAAAAAATAATTATCTCTGCCACAATAACATAACGCAGCAAAAAGACTCAAGACTCACTCAGACGCCTTACCAGTCACAGCTTGAAATGTGGACAAATATTTATGAGTAGCACAAGAGAACGTACTGCAGTTCAATAACTGTTTTTCATTCCACATCACTTCTCGAAAACCATGCAGCAGGATCCAGAAGGGTGATTGGGATTTCATGGATGACAATCTAAGGCAACAGAAAAGGAACGCTGCTCTCTGTGCTTGGATATCTTCCTCAACCTGAACCAAAGCAGAATGTTAATAGGTTTCAAATTAACATTGCTTAGTTGTCAAAATACTTCTGAGTCTTTCCACGCAGCCTTGGCCAGCTGTGCAAATATAAATGATTTACCCACAGGGAGTATAACTTTCCTTTTATACAAGAGCCCAGTGACAGACAAGCCAATGCAGCTAGAGTTCAGACCTTAGAAATAAAATACGTGGAGGGGACACCCAATTTATCAGGACAATAGAAACTGCCAACCACAGATATGGAACCAGGGGGAGGGAATCTTTGTAATTTATTCCATATACACATAAGATTTACTTTTTCACTTTTTTTGGAGGGAGATAAGTGAAAAGTAAAGATGGTGGTGAGACTTTTATTTCTTCAAGATTTTGAATCGTATTTACGGAAATGAAAGATATGATGACAATATGTCACTTTTTGATGCTTCATTGAAAATCCTTAAAGGAATAAGTTCATATTTTCCAGGGAGTTAGAAGAGATGATTGATATAGTTCACATCGATTTCTGTCAGAAACAAAGCCACGTGCTTGCGGATGAATTAATATAAAGACCCTAAAAAAGTATCATGGTCTGGCGCATGATGTAAAAGATCAAATGGTCATATTAACCCTATTTTTTAATTTTTTAAAACGTATCCAAAGAAACACAAACATTTCAACAATTACACATACAGTATTAATACAACTATTACTTATACTACTACTAATCACAATCATAATAATACACTTTAATAGAAAAGAATACAAATAAAAACCGATGGAACTGCAAAAGGTCCTTGACGTTCATTAGAAGTGAATACCAAAACTTTGAGTATTTGACAACTCCAAGTACATAATGTCCAATTCGTCACAGCCCACGCACGACAAGAGAGGGAGTTCAGAGTCCTCCAAAGGCAGAGCAACCAATTGTTTTTCCTGCTGTAAGCCCAAATAATACTGTTCGTTTTTTTCAGAATAAAATTAATTCTGAATGGGTTTAATGGGTAAACAAGGCAGCTTGATTCCTAACAGATTGGGGAGGTTCGAGGCGACCGTCTTCCAGATTCCGAACACAGGGGAACACCCCCACAACATATGAAAAAAGCTACCAGTTGCTTTTAAGAGAACAAATAGGGTCACACCTTACACTTAGTTTTTTGTTGTGTGCTAGATGTTCATTTAACCTTTGGGCAGAGCTTCGTGATGCATGTATTAGGGTGGTATGAAACTTCTCTAGCCATTTTCAGACATGAACTTTGTCTTTCACATAAGAAGAATGCAGCAGGAAATATTAGGGCGTTAACCCGAGGTTAGAGCAGGTTTGAAAGCAGTCCATCTCAAAGAATGAGAATAAGCATTTTTCTCAAATACATTTTTTTTTATTTTGTAACTTTAACCCCTGAAACAAATGTTACTCAGGTCTTCTTAACAAATATAACAATGACAGACTTGCAAACAGCAGAGATCCACATCCTGTCTGTTCCAACAAGCCACAGCAGTTAGTAAAGCCACCAGACCGTTCAGCCATACAGCCATGGGTCCTCTGTATCCCCTCATTACCAGTCACACAGAAGGTCACTCCGTCAACCCTGAAATCAATTCCCCTTATCTCCTCTTAACCCTTTTATAGCCACTATATGTGTTAAAATGTGACAGAATGAAAGTGCTTTTCTTGCCCCCTCTTCCTCTGCCCTTTCCCCCCCGTTATCAGGCTTTATAAGCTTTGAGATAGTGCATTAAAGCCCAGACGCTTCCCAAAAGCCCCCTGTAGGTCCCCAAGGTCTGGTCAGGCAAATTGACAGCAGGCAGCCAACACAGGGTCACCTGGCCCTGCCTGTACGCAGGCCTGGGAACAAGACGTCTCTTATCAAACCTGCAGCGTGACACAGACCTGCTAACCAGCCTCACCTGATAACAGGGATACCCAACGAGCAGAGGAAGAGGAAGGGACTATAAAAAGGAGTTTGAAGGCTACAGTAAAATATGGAAAGGAAGAGTTACATCAAAGAGGGAGATTAACACAGACGGCTTTATCTGGGAAGAGATTTCACACTGCAGAGATCGAACTGTGGTACAAACCAAGATTCATGTGTTTGTTACACTGTTAAACATTTGATCTGGCTAGTAACGGTTTCAAATCGCAATTTAGAGAGCGGACTAAAGACTGTATTACGTACATCCTATCATCATCACCTACATGGGCTGCGTGTACCTAAAATTTACATTGATTGGTTTGTAGACATCTTGCCTCTGTCATGGACGTGTTATCAGTTCAACTGTTATGTTCTCTGACTTTTTTTAATCAAGTGCATAGAAAATAAACTAGTCCTTGTGTTTGAATGGAGAAAATGAAAGAACCGCTTCACTTCTTTAATTTCGTTGCCACTATAACATCACTTTGGTTTTTCTACCAGCAACATGAACGTCCTCGTCATTGATTACAAGCAATCCTGTGAGCCACTTTTAATGTTTCTATCCACCTCAACTTCCTGCAATTGAACAATCCCAAAAACAGTTTTCACACTGCAAATAGTCCGAACCGTGGTTCCAGTTTGATCCAAACCAAAACCTCTTTTGGTCGGATTAAATGTTGGTCTGTCCGTCGATGCGGATCTTGCTAAAAAACGACCGAAAGCACCAGATGTCCAAACCAAAGAAGGTCGGTGTTAAAGTGTCTTGATGCAAATACAGACTTTCTACAAGATCCCTTCCAGTGCAAGAAAAAATGGTGCTCTTATTCTTCAACCACATTGAATGAGACATAAGGAGGCCTGCTGTGATTACTGTAGAGGTCTGGAAGCCAGAAAGTTTTCATGATGGGGTCCGTTGCAGTAAACCCTCATCATCATCACCAACCTACACTTTTAACAGCCCAGTTAAGCTTTGCACAAAAACCCTTATTAGCATCATGTCCATATAGCTCAGCGCCTGACATCCTGTACCTGAGTGTGTGTGAATCATGTGTAAATCCAGAATATATGCTGCCCTCCATTTCTCTACACATAGTAAATGCCGAAATGGTTGTTGCCTGTTTGGCTGGTGTCGGACGTTATGACCAAAGACAAAGAGGGTGAGTTGTCTGAAAAAGGGAGAGGTGGAGGAAAAACAATGATTGGTCTCTGTATTATTCTCTGTGCTCTCTGGGAAACCACTATCTGAAAAGCTGCCACACAGACAGACTGACATACACTTCCAGCTCAGATTTCAACGGCCAGCCAACATCTGAACAGCGGATTATCGCAGCTTCTTGACCATTATACACCTTTTGAATGGTCTTGATTCTCTCTTAATGGCCTCCATACATTTGTAAAGCGAGGAAGTGAAAGACATGGTTGCAAAAGAAGAAAAGGGAGGACCTTATTTCACATTCACCTCCCGAAACCTTTTCACTGCGCAAACAGCTCTCAGACACAAAGCTGCTTTTGTCCGAGGAGTCTGGGGTTAAGGGAGTCCTGTTAGCGTCCAGAGGTAAGGCCACCGGGAGCCTCCGTTCCTTCTCACACACACACTGACACAAATACTCCAGCAAAAATGGGTCTCATTGAAACATTATTGTGTTCCAATTAACTCTAATGTATAAATGTTAAATGGACTCCCCAAGCTCAGCTTTGCCCCACAAAAATGCTTGTCCCTTAAACTGTTGAATTCTGGGCCAGTAATGCGGTGAAGGTTTCTCAGCCCTGTCAGATGTTGTGAAAAATGATGGTGTCTATGTATTCCTCCTCTTCTTTTAGTTCATTTGTGGTTGGAAAATGTTGCAATGAAGCACTGCCACTAACAAATGGTGAAGACCACATTTGGCTGGATTTGACAAACATGAACAGATACAAACTCAGCCTGGGAAAAGCTCTGTTCTGATTAATTAAATTGTACATATGCACCTCAAAGCTAATGGTAACTTTTGTAACAGCATATTGAGACTCTTGGGGCCAATGTGGAATTGTTTTTCATATTAATATATTGCTTGGTCTGAAGCAACTTTTAATTTAAACCTTAACTCTAAACACAAATAATTACTCTGACATATATTAGAACAAACAATTATAAGCTTCATACTCACATGGTCCTCATCAAGCTGTTTTAAAGATGAGAATTTTTGTCAAGAGAGTTGTAGATAGAAGCCAAAGTAAATGAGGTGCCAAAGCCTCCATATGCTGGTCTTGTTTCTTGCCCCCATGAAAAAAAATCCATCACTGTGCTTTGGCAACGAGAGAGAGTGAAACATAAAAGACGCTCGAGCTGTTGGAAAGGCTCCACTGTGGGTTTGGCGAGTCACAAGTGAAAATCTGACTATTTTTCATGTGTCACTCTGTCCCTCTGAAGCACAGGATGAACTGATCTTATTTCACCACCACTCACCATTCATTGCTTTCATTCAAGAGTGGTGTGGCTCCTCAAAGTGTGCACTTAATCCTGCAGCTATTCCTGCAGCGACAGAAACAAATGAGCTCTCGTTGAAAGTTGAATGGTTTTCTGCTGCACTACATCACAGTGTTTGCCAACACCTGCCTATATGAACACAACACTGATCCTTATGTGTGTCGTCAGGCGTGTTGCTTTGTGTAAGCAACACATGTTACATGTTAAACTCAGCTAGCTAAACACTTAAGTCTGACAAAGGCTACATTCATCCTAATATGTTTTTAAATGATGTATTTAAACAAACATTTATTGAAGCAGTTACACAAATGTTTAATTATGTCTTTCTCTCTGCTGGAAGTGTATTTTGTAACTAAAACTTAATAGTGTGGATGTACCCTGACTTAAAAGTCACTTTCAGACATAAATTCCAGACATTTTTCTGAGTTCATGTCTGAAAACTTGAAACAAGTTTGTCTTTATGAAAACCACAGCAGGAGATTGTCAGAGTCAGACATGCTCACGACATCAGGAAAATTATTGGAGCATTCAGGGGAGGGGGGGGGGGGGGACCTGGGTAGAGCATGCAGGAAATTACATGTACATTTTGCAGTGGAAATCACGTGTATTTGTTGACAGATGGAGAGGGAGCTCGAAGATTCGAAAATGATGACGAAAGTAAAGTAGAAGGAAATTTGAGAAATTTGAGTTTGAATAATATGGATTGTAGGTTTGTTTAATGTTTAGACTTTTATAAAGAAAATGCTGACACTTAAGTTGTCTCTTTCTTTTCAGGAACTCTTGCAGACCTTGAAGACCTTGAAGGGCAACTGAGAGAAGAATGAAAAGAAGTAGAGGAAAGAACGGAAGAAGCCAGAGAGAAAGAAAAGGAGGAGAGATGAAATGGAGGAAGATGTTCCCAAGTCTTTTCTTTGAACGCAGGAGCTTGTCACTAATCTCCTCTCTCATCCTTCCTCTCCCTCAACCATCCCTTCATCCGGACTCCCCCCACTCCCTTAACCCTCAATAGCCCTCCCTCCCTACCCTTCTCCTCCCCTCCTGCCCCTTCTCTCCTTACTATTCATACTCTTCACACAACAATTTCTTTTAGAATAAGTAACATAGACTTTTTATACAAGTTTGAACTTTTATCCCAGATGATGGTTTACAGTATGTACTAAATATGTATATATTACATATCTTATAAAAAATCTCATCTAATCATACCAGAACTCTCTGTGTGGGGCTTGTGTATCTTGAGAACCTGCATCACACTTTTCATGTGTTTTCTTAGTGGTCCAAAGGAAAGGATATGTATGGCTCTATTGAACTTGCCTGTTGTAATACCCTTCATACTAAATAATATTTCCTTCTCATTAGTGAGTCATCTGTATCTGATATATGGGTCATTGCCTTTGTGAATATCCTTTTGAAATCCCAACTCTGCAGCCTCACTGATGAAGATACCAACACATTTCAGAGCAGGTGAAGCCTTTAGCTCCCCAGTGAAGATCGCTTTATTGAAACACATATTTCACACCAGTAAAGGGCGTGAATTCCACAGCGGAAAACCAATAAGATCAGAATTTGAATTATGGGTAACCTTAGGTTGAAGGGGTGATGTGAAGCGGGTCAGGGACGGACTCTGCATAGTCCCTCCTCCTAGAACAAGTCGGCTTGCTCTCTCTCTCTCTCTCTCTCTCTCTCTCTCTCTCTCTCTCTCTCTCTCTCTCTCTCTCTCTCTCTGTCTCTCTCTCTCTCTCTCTCTCTCTCTCTCTCTCTCTGCACCTCCACGCTGTGGTGACTTAATGAGGACCAGAGCTTGGTTACAGTCACTAATCAAAGCCAGCTCTGGAAACAGACCTTTAGCTGCCCGCTCATTTCTCTCCCTCACCTCCTGTTACTTTGTCTTTCCTCTACATCATCCATACCTCTCCTCTGCTCCGTCCTTACCTGTTGCTGACTTGTCTTCCTGTTTTTCCCCTCTTCTGCCAGTCTTCTCCTTCATGTCCCACGTTCATTTGTCATCATCCACTGCGCTCTCCAGAGAACACCGGTGACGTACGAGTGTTGCTGATAGGGAGTCTGCAGGCGGCCTCAAGGATCACACAGACCATTAAGAACAGCAGAGGAGGGGAACCGAATAACTCCATGTCAACCAACCACCATGTCAACACTCACCACAAAATTATCAGAGAACATTCATAGCTCCAAAAATCTGTTTACATCAAAAAATACATATTTCTTTCTCATTAAATCCATTTTTTTTAATCTTTATATTCATCCCTGTTTGTCCTGGTTTGTTCTGGTCCAGCATGTAACGTTGTAGCCTACAGTTAGCTCATATACCTCAAACTGGAGGAGACAAGACGACAAAATGTTTGAAAACATCCTTGAAAAAGGAGGAACACGTCAAACTTAATGAAGCATCTGGCGATACACGGGATAGTTAGTAAGCAGAAGTTTGCTCCATGTTTGACTTCTTGTGTGACTCCAAGCCAAGCACATCAGCCAGCACCGGCCCCGGCGGTGGGGAGAGTTGATGATGACTTCTGAGTAGTTTGGGAGTATTATATTCTAATAAGCACATAAACTGTTATTTAGCGTAATGTTATTGTAGAAGGTTACCTTTTATGTATTATTAGATTTTTACTTTATGCAAGTGGATCAGTGCACAATCCCCTTCATGTTCATTTATGCCCTGATGAAAAATCACCCTGTGCTTCCCAGCTCGGGAATGACTTCAAAGACGCCACGCAGGATGAATAGCGTGTAACAATATCTCGTATTTGTCCGTGTGATAGAGGACAAGATCCTCTGTCTTCAATCCTCGGCCTGTTTCCTCCCGCTGATTAATAGACATTTGATTGCAGCGTCAGACGTGTGCCCGGGCAGGCCGCGCTGCTTGACTGCCTACTGTTACAGCCTGCTATGTTACAAAGAGCAAACATAAAAAGTGACAGTCAATGTTAAGCCGCCCTATTGACAGCTGTAGCCTTAACTCTCTTTAAATGCTCTAGTGTTTTATGTAGTGACCTGGGCATGGGGCAGCAGTAAAGAGACAGCAGCTGTGGTGTTACGGCTCAGCGGAGGACTGAGAATAGAAGGATCTGGTGGGGGGGTGTCCTAAAAGCAGGGGGTGGAAAAGAGAAATTCCACGATAATTGATCAGTCTGGGGAACATGATACATGCAGTGCTCTTTGCAGGGAAACAGACAATAATTTCTCCACATTAAGCTTTTACTGTAATTATTTTCAATCTGCAGGTTTGGCTGAATTTTGAGATGTGTTTTATATTTTCAGCCAAATCATTTTTCTCTGTCTTATCATGCGCCTTCGATGAGCTTCTGATATTCCAAGATGTAAATACATCTCTCTGAGAGCCTGTAGATGGGTAGCAATTTCATATTTTTAGGGCCAGTTCATTTGTTATCACTGGTGTATTACAGTGTTGTTGTATTATTGAATATTTAGTGCTGCTCTGCTCTGCCAGACGAAAACACCAAGGGGCCTTTCTTGCAGACTGAACAGGAAGAAACGGGTGTCAAGAGGACAGATACCTTATGGGTTCACTTTCAAACCTGGAACTATTACTATGGTAATAAAATTAAATTGTTATCAGGTGTAAAAACTCAGAACAACTGCAGACTCCATCTTTTTGATCCTATGATAACGAGACAGCACTGACACAGAAAGACAAAATGTATCTACCAAACTAATACGAATATGTTTACATTTGTTTAATTTTGAACAAAACTATGAAACTCTACATGGTGATTTATGTCCTAGTGTCTCTCAGCTGTTTCGGGCACCTCCTCACCTGTTTCAGCATCTCTCAGGAACATTACATGGCCACATACCAGCCCAATGACAGACCGGATCAATGAGCAGAACAATATTTGACACTGAGGAATGAATGATGAAACATTAACAGGCTCCATGTGTACTTTTAAGAGTTATTCGTTTTATCACCCAAATAGATCAGGGTTTAAGGCACAGCCAAAAACATCAACTGTGTGATGGATCTTTGAATAATCTGAGATCCAAAGAAGCAAAGGGAAACAAAAGAGGAGTAGGAAAAAGACAGAGGGGAATAAACAGAGAAAGGGATTGTGTGTCAGTGCCTTTGTCAGCGATTAAACATGTGGTCGGGAGTAAAGCACGGGGCCATATTGTTTGTGTTGTGGTTTTTTTAAGTTTCAGTGACAAAATAAACAGCAGGAGTTTTTGCTTGTGAGAAAATGTGTGTTTGCGTATGTGTATCTGTCATCGTTTTTTGGCGTGTGTTTATGAATATGGCTGCCACACAGTAACAACCATGTGGACGGACGTGTCTATATACAAGTTCAAGGTTCATGGCCTCCAGCTTATGCAGAATTGGGAAACTTCTGTAAACGTACGCTGTAAATTTCCAGACTCACCTTTTTCTAACCTTTTGAAGAGTGTATCACAAGCCACTATAACTCATTAATTAACCTAACCTAAGAAAATTGATGATACACCGCTACATCATTCCCTCGATTTACGATAACCTGCCTGCACAGCTACGGTAGATCATCGGTCTCGACTTCAAAACAGCAATTCAGCAGTGTTACCATGCGTTGTCTGTGTCTCGGCTCCTCCTGGCCAACATCACAAAGCCAGCTGAGGGTTTTTTGTTCCCGTGGCCGGACAGTGCCAGGTGTCAAACCCTGCAGATCATCCAGCGTCCTTTACCAGCAAGCTCCACACCAGCTGTGGTTCATGTGGCTCGATTCCGGCATAACCTCACAGCTGAAACCATAAAAGTAGCACAACTGGCATTTGGTTCTCATCCAACTTTATAGTGTAATGTAAAATCCCTCAAGTTCCTGGGGAAATACCTTTTCTTTTATCATCAAAAGACGAAATCGTGCTCTTCTGTTTGGTATTAATATGCCATCAGCTCTAGGTTCGTGCCTGAAGTAACAATATGAGGTTTTTGTGAGCTGCAACTGAAAAGGGTTCTTGGTTGAAAATTTGAGTCTAATGTGGTTCACAAACCTGTTAGCCTACTAATTTGTGCAGTGGAAATTATACGTCATGTCCTGCCTTATGCGTTCTCTACCCAGATGCAACCCCTCACCTGAACTTTCCCGACATTTTCCTGTTGTTGTTAACGTGCCTGACCCAGAGAAAGGCCTTACCCAATCGTCTGGACATTTTCCGGAGTTCCGGTATTAGAGAGAAAGAATAAGCAATGGCTGCGAGGGAACTGTGGAGCCAGTGCCAGCTAAGAATAAAAAAAAGGTAAGACATTTTCCAGGAAACCGAGAGAAAATGTGCCATGATATTTGACCTGAAGGTTTAATTAGAGCACATAAAATAAGCACATAAACGGAGGCAGGGAATGTCTTGTAATGTCTCTATTTGCAGGAGCTTGAAACCCACAAGTGATTATAAGGCTATTGTCCAAAGCAGTGTGTCTTCTTTGACTCGACGTCTATGGCTAAAGACTTAGTTGACAGGCCATTGAGGTGGTCCATATGTAGGTGTGAAGGCACAGGGCTCGTGATTCTCTGGAGGATGTGGAGGAAACCAGACAAAGGCTTGGCCAGCAGACCCCGAGACCCATAGAGCCTCATGGAGCAGTGGCAGATCCCCCACTGGGACCAGTTGCCTGTACCTCCTCAAACCAAAGTCTGATCTAAGGAAAACTGGCCACTCCACCATAATATGTTCAACCATCCATACCCCTGCCCCCCTCGGTCACATGGTCTCTCTTTAAAGGTGAATAGTAGTTAAGGAATGTTTCACAGCCTGTTGGCATATGACGGATTCATAGTTTGTCATCATCGTGGACAGAATGGAGATTGATTGGAAATGGGATGTTACTGTCATGGAACAACATGAAGTCATATGAGCTTTTGAGATATTTAGAAAAGGATCATTGGATTGTCAGGGTTTTTCTCAAAATGTAAGATCTGATAAAAATTGGAAAATGCAACATACATATCATGCTTTTGACTCTTGAACCAAACTTAACAGGACACTATAGAATATGGGTTACAGTATAATTAGTTATATCACGATTATGTATAATTTTCATAGCAACACGTCAATAATCACAGTGTTTTGCTTGGTGTCACACAACATTTTTATGCTAGCGTGCCATGCTAGCTATCAGTAAAATGCAACACAATTCAATTGGTTGGTGCCTCTGTTGCTGCAACGCTGTGCTCAACTTTATGCAACGCAACATTCAAACAGCCACTCAAAGTGAATGGGCAGCATTGTCATTAACTCAAAAGGATGCATGTGAATGGTGCATTTTTTCTTGTTTGTATCGGAAATCTGTGTAATTTCTTCCCTCTTTCAATTTAATCTGCAGTTTTCTTTTGCTTTGTCATCACACATGTATTAACATGCAATTCCCGTAAGGCAAATTCAAAAACAATTAGCAAAGAAGGCAAAACAGACAGAAAACATAGAAACCGAAAAAGGGTTGATCGGCTTTGGCTTGTCTGAAACATTTTTAAGATTTTCGGACTGTTAAAAAAAAGTGGAGGAAACCTGCCATCGGAGCTTCAGAGGAAAACCAGACAAGTGATTTACACACGCGGTCAAAAAAGCACTTTCACTGTTCTTTGAGCGTACAGTAAGAAATTACTCAGAGAGCAGGAGATGGACCCCTGGAGCGAGACCTCCCAAAACAGACAGATGGCCCACAGAACACTGCACCACAAATCAGATACTACAGACAGGTGTGAGCAAACAGGTAGCTCACACTGTGCATGCAAATCACTTCCACCACCGTCAATGGAAAGACTTCGTGGAAACACACAAGCCAACTGAAAAAACAAGAATAGTTTTGTTTTTAAAAAACGACACCCCGGGTGATTCTTTTATTTGGAATATTCCTGGTAACGGGAGTGTTTTATTGTGGGAAGATGCTGAACGGGAACTTGTTAATGCAACAAAGAATGAAACCATTGGGCAAGAAGATATGCTGCCAAATCTTCTTATGCAACCACAGCACTACAGTCCATTCACCTCAGCAGACGAAAGTAAATCTCACTGATTGCGGCAGAAATGTTGAAATACTTGGATGTGCTCTGACTTCTCTCCCATGACATGTCGCAGGATGGCCCTCATTTATATCTTGTGTCTGTGCGTGTGTTTGTGTGTGTGCATGTGTGTGTGTTCAAGACAAATTACTTCCATTAGGGGGTTTTCGATTGCGCAAACCGCACACTTTCGTTGTTTGTGTGCAGGCTCACACAGGTTTGGCACGGGGGTGTGTATTGAGGTGACAGGCCAGGCATCCTGTGTGAGAGCGAGCAGGTTGAGGAGCTGTTGTGAACCCTCTGAAGTCACCTTTCACTCCCAGCTGAGAGACCCTTACTCAAATACATGGGCTTTTATGCTGCGCTCTTCCCCCCATTGCTTGTTCTACCTTTCTCTTTCTCAGTCTGTCTCTCTCTCTCACACACACACACACACACACTCGACATTAGCCTTTGTGGTCTGTGAGAGAAGTCAATATGTGTCCATTGAGCTGTCAGCTGATGCTCCTCTGCTCCGCCTGGTCTCCATGGCGTCATCTAAAACAACTGACATCCAGACTGTCGGCACAGTACGGAGCAAAAACATCAGACGCCAAATGATAAACATGCACGGACTAACACATATGTTTTAATTGTGAAATCACTTCATAATCAACATTAATGATCCCTCCACGGGAGATGTATTGTGAGTATAATGATGTGTTGGCTTTACTCATGATGGCGGCAAGATGCAGTAAATCTCGAGCGCCAAACTCTGTTATTCTCCTTGAAGTACCCTTTTCTATTTCTCACTCATTTTCATGATAAAGTGAGCTGTCAGCAGGTGGTTTGCTTTCCCACAGCTGTGTGATGTGAGAATATGTCTGCGATAAATTAAAAGAACGAATAATATAAAACCAATGGCTTATGCACATTGTTAACGTGGCTCTGTGGACGCAAATCCTCACTCTATAATGTAAGTCCCTTAACTCTTGTTATCCACAGAGTAAAGGGATTTCAGAATATTCCAACGCCACATCCACACTTCTATGTTTCTGATTTTAAAAGCATCACTGTTGCTTTGGTCACACCTGATCCACACTACTCCGGAGAATTTGAGCGGCTAAAACGGAGGCGTTTGAATACGATGACGCTGTCACCCACATCTGCTTCCTGATTGGTTGTTATCACACACGACCAGCAGTGACGGCAAGTCGTTGTAAACACTTGCTGCCACAAGACAGTTCCATCGTGTCGTCGATCCAGAAAACAAATCCTTCGTCTTACTTTTCACTTTATTGTCGGGCTTTAGTAATTTCGGTAACGAAACAGCCAACTGCAGAGTGGACAAACATGCCCCAGTTTACGTGAACTTTCAGCTGTGTCTCATGGACGGGGGATTATTACTGATGCGAAGCTAAAATGATCATGTGGACAGAAATTGTTATTGAAATGTAAATGTTTTTATATGGCTGGAGCCTAACTGTGGAACTGCATTCAGTCCACTTGTGTGTATTTGGCAAAAACAAATATTTATACCGTAAATATTTCAGGTAACAAAGCAGTAAAGCGTGTGATCAGAGCTAAAAACAAGGATTGTTTATGGTTTAGGATAAACGTCTGACATGCACACACACACTGAAATGACACATTTACTCATATAACACTCAAACACGTACACTGGGGTGTTCGCTCTGGAAGATGAAAGCCAAATGTCTGGAAACTAACTTCACATCTGCATTCTGTTAAATACGCTAATAGTACCCGCACACACAACACTGAGGGTGCACACTCTCTCTCTCACACACACACAAACACACACACATTAGAAATGCTCAGCAGGCTGTATAAAGCAATTGTATTGTGATTCACTGAAACTGAGAAAAGCTGTACTCCTTTCCATGAAGTCAGAGTTGTGAGGTGTGCGATGTGTTCTGGTGTGTATGATGTGTGTGTGTGTGTGTGTGTGTGTGTGTGTGTGTGTGTGTGTGTGTGTGTGTGTGTGTGTGTGTGTAGTGTGTAGTGTCTACATCTCCACTGTCTATTAACTAGAACCATCAATGTATCTGAACACTTGATGCTCGTGTGAGTCATTTCCAGTCACACTTTTGGCTTTTAATTAATTTTGGCCAATGAAGCCCGAGAAGACAAACCGTGACTAAAAACAAACACATGCACTAAATAGTCTCCTGTTTCTTTTCATAGCCTCAGAATCAGCCAGGAGGAACATGTAGAGCCGAGGAAACTGTGTCCAGTGTTTGCCTGGTGGGCAAATTATGTGTTTCTTATTAGGTTAAATCAAATAATCAAAAAGAAAAAAAGTCGGTTTCTTGTGAAGTTTGCTCGCCAAAAACATCCCATGTATTGTATCAGTATTACTTGTGTTGTGGGAACCTGAATCTGTTTCGAAAGGCACATTCTGGGGACATATGCAGATAAAGGCACATTTGGCTAACGCTCTCTCTCTCTCTCTCTCTCTCTCTCTCTCTCTCTCTCTCTGTCTCTCTCTCTCTCTCTCTCTCTCTCTCTCTCTCTCTCTCTCTCTCTCTCTCTCCTTGTGTATGTGTTTATGTTTGTGAAATTGATGGTTTGATGCGTTTCTATTGAGCGCTATGCGTAACTTGGTGCCTGGTCAAGCCAGTCAGAATCACCCCAATGAAGCAGGAAACAAGAAATTTGTTTTACAAAATAAGAGCATCATGAAACAAACGCTGTGGAAACAAAGTCAACGATCGCTGGTAGATTTTGTGAACTACACATTTTGTACATAAAACATCTGTTTTGTTTGGTTGCACCCTTCTACATTTCATCCCTTCGTGATAATGAGATTTCAAAAATGCATGTGCCTTTTGGGCTTTTATTTTGTAACCCAGCACCAGAAGGGGCTGTGTTTTCCTGGGTGGTTTGACACTGGTGTTTAATTTAACTCTCCTGCAGCGGGGTCCCATCAGTCACATCTCCTCTGGACTTTACTGAGAGCAGGACCAACCCTCAGAGGCATTAACTCAGAATGGATATGAAACTGTTGGCACTCGTGGCTGCGCTTGTTGTGGTGACATATGCGCCTCCAGCTCAAGGTATTGACATGTTTTTGCTGTTTCGCTTGTCGGATCAGCTTTATTTATTTTTTATCTGCAGCTTTCGTTGTAAACCAACCAGAATTAAATGTAACTTATAAAATACTATTTTGGTTGTTTCCTTGGAAAGATTCAATTCTATTCATATGGCAAAAATGTCATTAAAGTTTGCGTAAAAATGCACAACTGGAAAGGAACGTAAAATCCGCTTTTCCATTTCACAACTGTTGACTCTTTGTACTTAATTAAAACCATAATGACTTTTGTAAATATTATACTATGTTTCCTATTATCCTATTTAAAAAAAGTCTTAATCAAAGTTTCCCTTCCAAACATTTTCTGGAAAACTCAATTTAAAGCCTAATTTCTATTTACATGCAATGTAAGACTTTTACATTTAAATTGAACATTCTTCTTCTTTCTTTCAATTCATTTTTTCTTCATTATCATTACCACATTGGATTAATGTGTGTGAGATTGTATTTCAGAGGGGGGAAACATAAACAAGTGGCTGCACATGTGTTTTCTTCCTTGCTTGTAATGAAATTCCGCTTCTTCACTGATCAACGTGTGTATTTGTTCTGCTCTTTGTTGTCATTACGCGCAAATGAGGGAGCAATAAGACAAAGAGCCGGGTAGTCTTCACGGCGACACCAATCACACAACTTGAAGGTGTCGCTTCTTTTATTGTGGTAATAGCTTGAGACCAGGTGTAAAATAAATAATTAGCATCGAGTTTAATCTACCCCTGACCATCTGTTAGTGAGACCTCCTGCCCTCCATTAGTTTCACTTTCAGACACTTTCTACCAAGAACATTCTTATCCCGTTTGACCTCCTCCAAAAATGTAGTATAGCCTTCTAATTTCACGTTTGATTTTCCGCCGATGTAAACTGTGGGTTTCTCAAATAGAGAGTAAAGAAAAGAAAACATAATCCTATTTATTTTTCCACATTACTCACTTGTGTACAAACCTGCAAGCTGAGGTTGTAATGGAAACTTTGAAAATCCATCATGGAGTTTTAAGGACCACACAGTTGTGTATATGACTGAAAGAATTTAAGTGTTTGTGGGATCTGCAAATAATGATATAAATATAAGAAAAGGTTTCTGTGCGAGTTTGGAGAAAGAAATCACCCAAAATCACAAATTACAACTTGTCTCATATAGGGCCTAATAATCTGTTTGAGGCTCAACATCCTTAACCCCAGACTAGGATGAGGAAAAAAGAAAGAAAGAAAGAAAGCTTAAAAATGTGATTGTTGGCTCCAGCAAACCCAAGATGAGTGTTTAAATTGGACAGCTGTTCAGTGTGCAGGGCTGTTTGGACGTATGGACACATTTCTGTAGAATTGCAGTGGCTCTGCATGCAGTGTCAAAGATAATATGGAATATTACATTTTTAATTTATTTGATTGTTGAAATAATAATAATGGTTTATCTTACTATTGTCATATATTATGAAGTATATCAGTTAACGCAGGAGATTATTACCTTCATATAATCTATTGTTTATTTTAATAGTTATGAAACATGCTTTACTTTAAATGTTTCTTTTTGTAACTGATACTTAAATGTTTTCTTTGTCTCTTAGCAAAGCCCATCAGCCTGGTGGAGAGATGCTATTGCCGCTCAACAGTTAACAACCTTCCACGGGGCTACATCCGAGAGCTCAAGTTCATCAACACGCCCAACTGCCCCTTCCAAGTCATGTGAGTATCTTTTTTCAAACTGATATCAATGTGTGGCGCTCACACTAACGCGCAGAGGTGCACGCATTCTATCCCGGCACTTAAAAATCAGGCAGGGTCCCTCCTCGTTGGACATTTCTCACCATCAATCTCGGAGAGGTGACAGGTTAGAGAAAGGAGTCGTGAACATGTGTGTACACACACACGCCCCTCTCTCCCTCGGCCTCATACACATCCACAGAAAGCAGGACGTTTTTACTGTCACATCCACAGGAAGTGCTCCGTCTAAGGAAGGTGGAAATTGGATGCAGTTTTGTTTTCAGCATGAAAGCAAGAGTTGCGGGTCCTCTAATTGGGTGTGCTTCTCATTTGCTGGTCACACACTGTTTCCTCTGCATACTGTGCTTACATACTTTCGGTCTGATCCCATTCATTGTTTTGGCCTGTACTGGCTGAATTTACAGATGGGAGTGTGCAGCAGCAGCAATACACTATGGTTGATCACAATGGACAATAAAACAGGAAAGTGTTAAACAGATTTTTAGTGAAAAACCGAGCGCCAACATTGAGACGCTGGATTTAGAATGTAGCCTGCAGCCGTAGGTTGATGGATGGACTCCTCAGCCTTCATGTACTCACATTTTTACTGCACATTAATTAGGTCGCTCAATCACGGCTGATCTTTGAGAGACAGTACCTGAATGCACACATGTTATACGTGAATAAATGCAACAGCTTCACAAACACAGGGAAGAGTCATTATCAGACTCTGATACATTCCTGTGAAAAAGCTTCCCATATGTGTCGAAGTGGCGAGGTGGTGTTAATTCGGGCTCATTGATAACAGCGTGTCGACATAGTGTCACACTGAGTAATTCACCCTTTTATCTTCAGCTCTGCTATAATGTGGGAAACTTCTCTTTTTTTCTGATCAGTGCCAAGCTGAAGTCAAACAAAGAGGTGTGTGTGAACCCAGAGGTCCGGTGGCTGAAGCAGTACATGAGGAACGCCATCAACAAGTGAGTGCGCATTAAATCAGATTGTGTGGATTGTGTGTTTGCAGCAGCAAAGGCGTCTGTTGTCTCCGACAACTCGTCTGAAGTGCTACAAGGTCACTTCCACTCTATAGACATTTAAAGTAAAGTGCTGCAAGGACACAAAAAAGTGCATATGCGCATGTGGGCATCTATCAATGGACCATTGTGGGACTGACAGCTCATGATTGCCCAACTTATATCGTAGCCCAAACTGGTTACATGCTGATACATGATCGAGTGGGAGTAGAGGCGGATTCCACTTTCGCACACAAACTGTGGGTTTTATGTGGGATGATTCCACATTTAATATGTTCTCAGTGTAATGATGTTTCATCACTGTTAGTGCAATACCCTTGTCTGAAAATACAGTTTTACTGAAAATACACTTGTTATTCACTTGGATTTGTTTTAATATGACACAAGATGACACATGAGGACACAATTGTGCAACTTTATACAAATACCTTCCTCCTCTACTCATGGACGTTAAAGCAGCTAAACATCCAAAAGTCCACAGCAATGTTCACTGTCTCCTTCCTGCCCTGAAGAACGAGGCACTTTTCTGAAAAACCATATGGCAACGTGAAGTTTATGGAAGGGATCGAGTTTCCATTCTTAAATCTGTGCAGTCATCTACTGAGCCCCTCAGCGGCCAGGTAAAACAAACTGTGTCCTGTGATCTGGAGCGAGATAAAGATTAGTAAAAAAAGTGGATCTCCTGAGCTTCCCATGTGAGGAACCTAAACAAAGGCAGAATGCTCATCAGTCCTCTGCGCTCCAGCTCCCGATGTGCACTCTCAGCGCCTGCAGACTGATCCGCCCACAGTCCTGCGGTCAGACTGTCTGTCTTGAGTCTGATTGTGGAGCGTTGACTTGTCGAGGTGTGAACAGTCCTCTGCATAACAAAACAGCTCATGCAGAGAGTCGATGGCGCTCATTCACAACGGATCAGGCCTTATGTGGTTCCAATTAGGGACAAATTTATTTACAATGTGTAAAAATGAACACGATTGTAACGCTGCACTTAAGTCAAGTAAACAAAACCGTGATTACTCTTTTTTTTTTTAAATCAGCTGAAATGGGACTCGGCATTTAAACCCGAGTCAACATTTCAACTGCCCACCCACGATCAAGCGTTTGAGTTGCAAACGTGTGCACATCACTGTGCAGCTGCTGCAAATGAGCACTCTGTAAAATTACATCTTTAGACGCCTGATTTATCAAAACAAGTCGTTTTTTTATTTATAAAATCAAACAACCACCAAAATCAGCAATAATTATAGGTCGCAATATTTTGGCTTTGTAAATGTTAAGCAGCTGCTTTCATCTGACAAGAAATATATATAAAGTCTGACTTTTGGCACTTCCCTTTGTAACCTTGGCATCCAGTCATGGCTGAACAAATACTCATTAATCTTCACTTGGTGTTTATTAGTTACAGGTTAACAGCAAGAGTTTGTCCAAGTGGATATGATGCAAAAGCTTATTTTTGACACCCTGCCAAATGTATTTGTTTCATAATCTGTTCTTCTTGTTTTTAATGAATTAGACAGAAAGGAACCAACTGTGTTATAGTCAGAACCGAATATGTTGTGACGTTGTTGTCTTCACATCTATTTTGCATTACAATCAAACTCATAACACATTTTCTCTTCTTTCCAGGATGAGGAAAAATAAGCAGGCCAACTGAAATAAAAATCCTGCAGAGATCCTCCTGAGTCACCACTGAGGATTTGGGCCATCCTGAGATCATCTGGTATGTTGTCCAGCACTTATCCCGGCCGCCAGGCTGACGCGGCCATTTGCATGGAACGAATCTACGACCCCTTCACCGTGAACACCGATCCACCAGCCTCCACCACCGTCTGTCACCATCACCACTTTCACCACTTTATAGAGGTCATAGATGTTATTAGTGTGAAGTGCAATTATATCTGTGAGTGTATGTTTTTCTCAATATAATGTATATACTTTCTTGTTAATGGACTTCAACAGTAAAGAGCTATTTTTGAAGATATCTCTCGTTCCTCTGGCCTTTTCTGTCATTTAGGGTAAAGGACCTATACCTCAGGGTTGGGTCTGAGTTTAAAAGGGAGCGTTGTAGGTCAGGAGGAAGATTTTCTCACCACCAAACATGAGGCAAAGGTCTTACTTGCAAGTAGCAAAAGAACTGGAGCCTGCTGAGCCGAGAGAAAACGGATTTATCTTAACTAAAGCTAACCTAATATGAGATCCAGTCATTTTGATTGCCTCTGATTTTAAAATTTAGTGTTTGGATTCACGTCTAAAAACTGAGGAACACAGCTGCAGAGTCATATTTCATGTTTGAAGTTAATTGGGAGCATAACATTTCAGCGGGGGCCAGCTACCCTCAGAATGATTATATACGATGTATACAAGATCCTAGTAAAAATGGCAATTCCAATGTTTTGTGATGGAAATTAGGATGCCAAAAAGGGCCCGAGCATTTCCTGAGCCGATCTGTCGCTGTGATTATGCGATCCTGTTTTTTTTCCCATTCTTAGAGAAACGCGTGAGCATCTGGAACCCAAGTATGTTTAATGTAGGAGCCGATAAATCTAAAATATGCTGGAATCCTGTATCAGTGTCAGTCAACCAATCATCAAAATATGAACTCTGTTTGAAATAACCTCTTAGTATGAATGTCCATAACAAAGAAGGGTGTACAGCAATTTTGAAAATAGTTACAGATTCAATAGTTAAAACTCTAGGCTGTGTTTTTCTACAGCAGACAAAGTAGCACCAGTACTGATAACAAACCCATGTACCTAGATGTGACTACCTTCAACTGTCATGCAGATAGCAACGCACTTTATATCTGATGTATTAATGTTTTAACAACAAAAAATTACCATTACTCACTAAGTCTGATCATTAAATTCTGTCTTCAGTCTTTATTTTTTATGTCTATCTTGCTCTTTCCCGTTCCTTTCTATATTTTTTTTTTGATCAATGAATGTGCAGCTGCATTTAGGGAAATATGTTCATCCATTCATCCAAATCTCCCCCTCATATGTGAAACGAATATGATACAAATGTTTTATTTTTGTACTCTTTTATGCATTTATATATTCAGTGCAACATTTTTAAATGAAGGAATTGTACTCTCACAATCGAGCCATAAACAGTCGACGTAAAACTTGTCAGTAAAAAGAAAAGGAAATCTTTAAAATGTTATAGCTACTCTTTTAATATATGATGTATGTTATGAGTATTTTCATAAATATAAATATATGTAAACACGTTTATTCGGCTTGGGGACTCCCTCATGATTTTAGTCAGTGTAACGCAGGCTTTTCCAGAGCCAACACACACAGCTGGAAGAATCTTACTGTACCGCAGGGTCAGAGGGTAAATCTGAAGCTTTGATGTGAGAACATGTGTTTAGCTTTACTTACAAGGGCAAATGAAAGGCAAGGAGAATGATCCTGCCTGCGATTTAACTATTAACTCAACAAGCGGCCATTAGGAAAACATTAGGGCTGAAAAGGGATGAACTTTTAACTTCCCTCTGAGGGCATTATGTGGGGCGGAGCACGGTAGTATATGTGGCTCTCTGATCGAAACATAAGGGGGGGAGATAAACGGCGCTGAGTGGCAGCACGCAACTGGTTTTGCGACATTTGCTGACCAGCTTTGAAGTCCAGTTTAAACGTGATAAAAATCTGAGTCAGGAGGAGATAGAGCCATTGATTTGTCCCAATTTGGAATGGAAATTGATCACATACTGTATAATCACTGTATGACCTGATTGTGTTCAACTGTGTTAAATGTGGGTATCACTGCGGGAATCTGCAGGTAGCAACACGTACTTTCCTCCCCTGCAATGTTAAGATTGAGCTTCACATCTCTACCACTATAAAGCATTTAAGATAATTGTTCACTGAGAATATTTGCATTAAACTTTATACGACAAATAGCTCACATGTCATTTGCATTCTATCTTTTATATAATAATGCTATGTATAATAAGAATAATAAAATAATACACACTAATCATCACTGACTGACTGTGTGGTTCCAACTAATGGAAAGCAGTTGTAATAGTCATTGTTTTCTTGGGATCACTGCCAACATACACTACTTAATGCAGGTGGCATCACCAAACCTATGAAGCCTGATGTGTAATAAAAGGCGATGTAAAAAGTTTAACTTGATATTTTATGTGCAGGTTACATATACCTGCCAGTGGAAACCACCCGAAAAAATGCACGAAATCTTTGAAAAGCTAGTAAAGCCAAATCCTTTATATAAAACGTGATGTGCGTGAGAGACAAAAAACAGTGAATGCAAACATATAAAGAAGGTTCCTTTAATCTGGAGGCTTTACAGAGTAAATTAGATGTTTTAAAGCACTAATACGTCTGCTCACTGAGTTTACTGAAGGGAAACTGAAAACATGATTAAATGAGTAATTGGCAGATTTACACCACTGATCTTCCTCAGCGCCATGTCGGTGCTTCAGGCCAACTGGGCACTACGCCTAAATAAACATATCCCAGATCTGTTCGCACCAGCGTGTTTCACACCTTCATCACCAAGCCTGAGACAAGTCATCTTCCTCTGACTCAAGGAAAATCCGGGAAAAAACTACATTGTGAAGCCAGACCTTAGTTAAAAAGTTAATTTACCGCAGGGTTACAAGGCTAGATTTTACAATACTGTGGATAAAAATAATGAAACCTGAAGGTTTGTCAACGCCATCAGCTGTACAGTCGTCACTGTACTGGTTTGCTGGAAGGCTGAGGAATGTATGAACAGGACCAAACATATGAAATTCATATTCAGCTTTGCCTTCAAAACTCAGCTGGGGTTTAGGGTTCAGCCACAATGTCACAGAAAAAGACTGACACCTTGACAGATGAATAAAGATTTGTCGTGTGAAATGTAAAAGAATGACACGTAAGTGAGCGGCCAGAAGAGCGAATGTGCTCGTTTCACTTGCACTGCATGTTCCCTCCATCTCTGAGCGTAAGGGCTCCCAGATGTGTAGCCAGTGAAATTCCACTTAGTGGTTATTCATCATGAAAATATAAAAATTGAACGTGCATGTGTGTTTGTGTGCACGTGAGCGTGCGTGAGAGGGTAACAGGGGTCATAGAAAGCCACTTCAAGAAGGTCCGAGTGAATATTGCTCTCCCCGGTCAGACCAGTTTTTAATATAAGCTACAAGGTGGTAAAGTTAAACTCGGGTCACTTTTAATATGTGTGTGTATATATGTGTGCGTGTCTGACATCACATCCTCACTCCACTCCATGGCCATTAACTTTGCTGTAGCACTACCTTTAGCCACTCTGGCAGCTGCACACTGCAATTTCAGGGCCCTTAAAATGTCACCACCCTAAAAGCTGATGCATTATGAGAACTGTACGGTGGTCGAAATGCAGGAACCTGCTCGTCACCGGGGATTGACCATGGAGGAGTAAAATGGCGCAACACTACAGCAATGAATCAGTAGGAGGGAAATGAAAAGTATTAGGCCAGTTGTTGTGCAGCTGTGATCTGAAACATGGGAAATGTTTGAACTGGCAGGACGAGGATGTGACTTCACACAGATCTGGTTTTATTCAGTGATTTGTGGTTCACTGGACGTCGGATTATATTTGGTTCTGCTCTGTGAAAATAATCTTGTTTGCTTGATGTAAACTTCTTTCACCGCAAAGTGCACATGATACAAAACATTGTATTGAAATGATGTAGTGGTGTTGCTCTGCTGGATGTTAGCAAATCATCTCTCCAGTTCTGTAGCATTTCCCGAGCCTATTGATAATAAGAGACCTGGTACTAGTTCCGCATGAAAACATTTGATCCCCCCAAAAGGAAACTTGACATTTGCTGTTTAACCCCCTCAACGATTAGCCATGAGCACCAGGTCAGCTACTGCAGAGCAGACACTCAGCTGTCATGTGGCATTGATTGATCTTTGGGTTTCTTTCCTGTTTGAAGGGTTGTTTCAACAAAGATTGAGATCTAAGACTAGAAACCTTAACCTGAGAGATAACACGATGATAATAATGGGATATTCTACCAATGTTTATTGCTGTCTGCAAAGCTCTCCTTTCCCAGATATGAAACGCCATACTAGACTTTTTCAGAAATGCACGCCATAAAACATCCCCACAAGTGTTCTCCAGACGTTGCTTTTCATGTATGAATAACACAGCAGGAGATTCTCTGGGCAGAAGCATTCACAACACCAGAAATATCTCCGGAATTGTTCAGACGAGGGCTGGTGGAGCTCGCAGGAGGGCGCTTGTAACGTATAAATTCCGCTGCGGAGATCACATGTTTTTGTTTATCACCAAAACTCTCTAATCTCATGGTCTTTCCAGGTTGACATATTCCTCTACATCTTTTACATGCATGGTACCTTCTTTTTGTCTCGGGTTTACTGTTTCAGTTTTGCGTCGTGTGTTAGAGATGCCATCAATGCGCCCACTCGCTTGCGGTGAATCCTCTGGCTAATTTCTCACTTGCTCTCACTCCGACAGTCTTCAGAGTTTTTACTATGGTGCTGAGAGAATATCTACAGCAACTAACTCTGATTTGTGATACAGCCCCTCTGGATTATTTCAGGAGATAACCTGCAGTTCAGTATGTATGTGTGAAAACAGCTTTGTAGACATTATCCATCCTCCAGCACTCAGAAGATAAACCAACTTAACTGCTACTGTGATTCTGATAGTTTCTTCACCAACACTTTAGATATCTGAGCGATTGACGTGTGTGCATCTGGAAAGTGTGAATCCACAGCTCCCGCTCTTTCTCAACCACATTCCCCTCCTGCTCCCCCCTTCTGTTGTTATTTACTCCCCTTGTCCCAGAGCAGACCACTGCCCTGGGGCATCGGCTGCACCAAAATCATCCTCCCCAAGGGAAACATTAGCAGACTTGTAGCTGTTCTGGTATCAGATGACCCGTAGCACATTTCCACGAGTGCAAACTCATACGCTGAAAAGTCTCATGTAATGATTTGTAAACGACTTGTTGATTGTGCAGAGGGGGGCCGCCGAGTGTCGTTAATTGCCTCAACACTGCCAGTGACCCGCCAGAACATTAATCACAATTATGACAAAATTACTGAGCTGAACGTCTCTGAAGAGTTTGTTCTTGCGACGGATGTTGAAAGTGACCGACATGCATTGTGTAATAACAGTGGCATGTGTGTGTCTGTTTGGGAATGAATGGAAGGCTAATAGAGGGGCCCCTATGAGCAGTTAAAATAGGCCCCCTGCAGTCCCTCTACCTTTCATGTGCTAATATTGCAGAGGTTATGAGTTCCAATACTATCCATCGCCAGGCGTGTTTGAATGAGAGGAAAACACCCAGCACAGCACAGGACGCGGGGCCTTCCCTCCACACAATAACACATTCCTCCAGTTTTCAAGTCCTGGAGAACCACAGCGAACCCCTTGATATTAGGTACGTATGACACACAAAGGACACACACACACTCGGGGGACAGTAGGAGGCCCAGAGAGAAACTGAAACACCCCCAACTTTAAACTTTACCCACATATCACACACTGCCCTGCCCTTCATCTCCATTCCTTTCAGGATTATCACCCACGTCCCAACTGGTTGATCTATGAATTGGTGGGTTTAATCTGTTCCCATGTGGAGCCCTGAGCGCCACGTGACAGCCAGAGAGAGGGAGAGAAAGACCATGGAGGATGTGACTAACCATGAGAAGAAAGAAACAATTACACCATTATCTGAAGATGAAACTGATGATACTGTACTTGCCTCATCTCCAGCACCACAGAGTACATTTTTCTTCATGAGGTCGATCGCTATAGAGACTCCTCTGTCGGGCTGCAGAGTGACTCAGCGCCTGAGCACGCTGTCCAGATGCGACAGACAGGGAGGTCTGATGCCTAATGCCATCGACTAATATTGTTCATCCTCAACCAATTAAGTGTTCCAGAAGCAGAATGAGAAATTACCCAGAGTACATCTGAATGGCATTTACATGTAAGCAATACCCCGAAATCATTAGGATTGTCGTCATTGCGAGGGGTAGATAGCTGTGTTGCTCATTTCATGATTATTACTTTAGCCTACTAACTGAACTTCGAGAGAGCGTCCTTTATGTGGCATGGTCGTAAAGCAAAACATCCACTAGAGGGTAGCGCAGTGTCGAGCATTTCTGACAACAACAAACATGTCGACATTGGAGGAAGTTGTAAGAATGTACGTGTCAAAACAACGCAAAAGCTCCTGTTAATGCTCGGGCGCTTGAAGTTTTTCGCAAAGTCCCTCCTCAGTTCCGCCATTATTGAAATTTCTTCCTCGTATTCAAGGATCTTCTCACTTGGGCTACACTGCCCCCTATGATTTCCAAAGGTACTGCTCCAATTTATCTGTTTTGTCCGTATCCGTAAGCTTTCAGAGGACTGCCTTCTTCCATTTGCGTATGCAGTGAGCATGAATGGATGAATGAGCCTTTAACCATATTATTTTATCCATGTTTAGCATCAGTAATGATTAAAAAAATGTGGTAATGTGTAAAAGACAGAATGATGCATGACTGTTGTAATTAGATTTGCCTGCTAATCTAGCTTTGATTGCAGATCAGAGGAGAGGGTATACAATTTGTTGTTGCGGATTCGTGACTCGTTAGTTAGTCTTATACAGAACAGCTTGGCCAGAACAACACCATAAACAAATGAAAAAGGGGAGTAGTATTTCTTCTTCATGTTTTGCCAATCCTTATTCAAAGCTGAGCCAATAAGACAACAAGGCCAGAAGAAGTATGAGAATTGCAGCGTCCAAACTAAACATGATCTCATATCACACTAATCCCATTTCCAGCTTCTCTCTGGTGTTTCACAACCTGCCCTTGGTTCCTTATGTACTCAGGAAATTCAATGGAAGAGAAGTGACGTTGAGAATCTGAAACCGTGAGTACAGACAGAATTTTAAAGACCAAACACCTTGCAATCTGACCTGCGCATATTTGTTTCCATCCATCTGTCTGATTTAATGTGGCCTCCACTGAATCACATATATTGTTATAGGAGAACGTAACCTCACAGACAAACCAGTTGTCTGCTGCAGTTTACATAAAACACATCAAAGAAGTGAGGAACAAAGGCTTTCTAATACCCAGACTGAGAGGAATTCCATATCAATCTGGTACGAATTGTACAATACATAAAGTAAATATTGTAAGTTCCAGTTATTGATGTCTCCAGTACAGACCAGGGGTGTCGGGCTACTGCCTGCTTATATAAGAATTATTTTAAATGAAAATAATTTATTTCTGAAATGTCAAAAATAAACATTTGGAGCATGTGTGTTTCAGTGGGCGACTTTCTGACAAATCCAGCTTGTACGGATCATAAAAGCTGCTTCCAAGCAGGGTTAAGAGTATGAGCCATGAACTTTGGTATCGAAACGAGCCAGAGAAAAAAAAGTTGGACATGACAGAGAGGGATCTGGCATGAGTGTTGTCTGAAAGAAGCTGCAGAGGCAGGTTTTTCTTCCTCTGGCCTCTTTGTGGAAGTCCACAAATCAAGATGCAGTTTTTCATTTTTTCTACTGGGACAGGTCTTAATATACAGTACAACTCTGCGCGGTCAAAAATATGTTTTCCCATTTATTTTTCCACCTATAAAGTCTGTGTACATTGGCACACAGACCAAAGCCCTAAAGTCTGTGAAAGCAAAGAAAATGAATATGAGACGAAACATAATTCAGAGCCCTTCCAGTCAAGAATGGTGACAGTTAACAGCTGCAGCTGGAGCTTTGTTAACAAGGTACAGACACATGACACATTGAGAGATGGATCCTGTACTCTGGAACATGAATAATCACTTATGGAAGTAATTATACTGATATTACCAACACAATGTGAATTCAGATAATAACAGCAGGTCTAAATTGCTCTTCAATACTTGAGAGTTTCATTCATTTGTCTGAGGGTTGCTTTCCGGTTTGTGTGTCCCCATCTTTTACTCACATGTGGTTTGGATTTGTCACGGGTATGGTGAGGACCCAAATGCAGCACAGGCAGACGAGATCTTAATTGGTAATGAACTTTATTTTTCACTGCAGTCTTAAACAGTTCTTAACAGTGGCAGGGTGAAAAGTCTTTGTTCCCAGTGATCTTCAGCGAGATCTGGCAAGGAGTGAGTCTGGTGTTGCTGAGTGGAGGCAAGGTCCACAGCAGGAGGATTACCTAGATGCAGACAGGTTCAGTGGTGAGCTGTGTAGCAGGCCGGAGCAGGTAGCAAGCAGGTAGCAAGCAGGTAGCAGGCAGATAGCAGGCAGATAGCAGGCAGATAGCAGGCCGGAGCAGGTAGCAGGCGGGTAGCAGGCAGATAACAGGTAGCAGGCCGGAGCAGGTAGCAGGCAGGTAGCAGGCAGATAACAGGTAGCAGGCCGGAGAGAGAAATGCTGGAGGTCAGGCATTTACGCAAGACAATCTGGCACTGAAGCAGAGACAGGAGCAGGCTTATATGCAGCCAGGGCTGTCACAGGTGTGGAGAGTTGGCCTGATGAGGGGGCGTGGCTAACAGGTAGAGTGGAGCAGAGACAGAGGAGTGGAAAAATACCAGCAGACAGGAGATGAGCAGACTGTGACAGGATTAATGTCAGTGCTCCAAATAGTGAGTTTTATGAAGCTTCTATGTTAAACACACACACACACACAAAAATGACAACAATGACAACAACAACAACAACATTTTAATGCTGGGATTAAATATCCCTTTATTGTGCCTTATTCCTGACTTGCTACATGCTACATGCTACACACAGACCCATGCCCATACCCACACCCACACAAACACACACACAATGACCTTGGAAAGGTGAATAAAGTTGGCAGAGCAGCAAACATGTGAATCCCCTACTCTCTCTCTCTCTCTCTCTCTCTCTCTCTTTACAAAAGAAGATTTTACTCAATTCTCTCAGCTTGGAAACTTTGGGAAATGAGCTGCTTTCAGACGTGCACCAAATTTCCCACAGGGGATGTATGTGAGATTGAACATGTCCGAGGGAGTCAATCTCCTTCTGTGTTCTTCATATAGGAAAATAAGTAAGGAAATATCCGGACCCCATTTCCCAGAAATATTCTGGAGTTATGTCTGAAAACGGCTTAATTAGCACATCTGTACAAAAGCCAAAGCATGAAAACGACTACGCTCTGTTTTACCAGTTGCTACATATGAACCAAAACAACACATGTAATTTAACTAATTCTCTCCAGCCCTTCGTCTTTGTGAAGAAATGCTCTCAGTTAATGATTTGTGTTTCTGTCAGACTACCACCAAGCAGCCATATCCGTCTTCCACAAACTCCAGCCAGCTTTTCAAGGCCACTTACACAAACAATCATGTCAACACCGGCAACCATCTTTCCTGACACACACACACACACATCTGCGGGCGCCCTCCCACCTCTAATTGTCACTGTTGTGAACAAATCTCTAGTTTTGTGTGAGCGGTGGGAGTTTCTTCGAGCCTTGTGAGAAGCGCTGCTGGGACATTGATTTCCAAACTCGTGTTTGATGGTTAGCTCGACGCACAATTGTTCATTTCTGCCGTCGACCCCCTGCAGGGTTTTTATTACTCGCATCCAACCATCAAGAGTTAATTTAAAAATGACTGTTGTCAACAAGTCGTGAACGAAATTTCAAACACAATGAGACTGAAGCACAAGTGAAAGCTGCGGTTAATATTTGTCAGATCAAAGGAAGCGCTGTCTAGGAGTTTTGAAAAATGAACTGACAATGTGTTGCATATCTTTGTCATCATCATTATGTTAGGATATCTTTGACATCATCCTTAAATCTGTTAAAACAAAAGAAATACAATGGACTAAATCATGTTTACGTGTTTAAATAATTAAACGGAGATTTGATTGTATATCTGTGTCATCCTCATAAGTTGAAGTTGTTCAGAAAAGATGAGGTGGATGTCCATTTGGGGCGAACCACATGCTCGTCCCTCATACATAAATCACTTCCAATATGTTTAATGGAAATTAAATTAAATTGAATTCTTGGGCGACAGATCTATGGTCATTGTCAGACACAGGAATGGATGGATGAGACTATTAAAAGACGTAGGACACAGATATGAGAAAGACAAGGACTGGGCATCTGTTCTTCACAGAAAAGATGATTGAATTACACTGCGAAGGTGAGAAATACCTCAGAAAAAACATTAAACAAACAGTCAAAAAGGGAAATAAACCAATATAGAAGAGACCTGGAAATGTGTGTTATACAGCAATGAAAAACACTGTGACTAAATGTGTGTGTGTGTGTGTTGTGTGTGAGAATGAGATGAGTGGCTGCATTGTGTATAATTTCCTCTGAGGTGAAAGAGCATCTCACACCTTCTCAGGCCCGTTAATTTGACTCTGGAGAGTGAAACAGTTATTGCAGTCCCGTTCAGTAATTACACTGCGGTCCAGAAAAATGCTTAAAGTTACATTCATGTTATCATAGCTGTCCCGCCCCTGGGATGGACCTGAAAATTGCCCTCAGTGCTATTTCTTACAAACTCATTACTTTAGGTCTCAGTTTATACGCTGTGGTTCTGTTGAATATGAAACTGAATCCAAATGATGTTGCGCAATCAGCAGAAACAGTAAACAGAGCAGATCTACAGCAGTCTACCTGACTGGGCTTAGCCTGTTTCATCATTCCTTCCCTAAGATGGACTTTCTCCAGATACTTGTTTATCCTAAATCGTTTTAGCTCAGAAAAAAATGCACGTCAGTACTCTCATGTCAAAACCAGCGCAACTCTTTGTCCAAATAAAACTGTGAGGTTTTTCCCAGAGCTGTGACCAGTAAAGCATGACATCTCCCGCATAGCTCAGAGATCAGAGTTCTCCGGCTCCATTTTGAAGTGCTTGTTGCTGATCTAATGATAAAAATGCACAGTAATTAGCGTGTCGAGGCTTGAACTAAACGGAGAAGACGTTTGCAGCCATCGTAGCTGCTCTGTGCAGGCCCAGCGAAGCTCTGAGCTAAATAACTTCAACTGTTTCATCATTAATCAAAGAACCGTGGGAATTTCTATTTTCAGGTACTTGGTCATTAAACCAACGTGTAATGTTGTTATGGTCCATCTCTATGTGGATATGAATGTTTGTGCCAAACTTTATTGCAGTCCATCCAAAAGTTGTAAAGAGATTTCACTGAAAATGCAAACCTCATGTTGGCCATTGGGGAAAGGTCATGGGATCACCTAAGTTAGTATCAGGATTCATCCTCTGGGCACCATGAATATGTCTGGACCAGATTTCATGGCAATCGCTAAAAGGTTGTGAACATATGTCATGGAAACTTATTACTCGGCCAAAACATATCTCATTAATTCATTCAAGGGTAAATATGAATATTCTGCGAAACAGAATGAGCATGTATAAGAGACAGATTACAAAACTTTAACCATAGAAAACGACTGTACGGTTTCAGTTATGTTTACAGAAACACACATGGCTTAATTGCCTCTCTGGCAACTTTTATCAGCAGTACTCCTTAAAGCAAATTCCAACTCGTCTTTGTTTGGTCTCCTGCTCACGATGATTAGATTGCAAAACATTTTTGGGCCCTATTTCCATCTTGGACAACAATGTTGTTTCGGAATGACAGTACATGGGAAATTCTCAGGATCATGTTAAAAACTAATGAGGATTAAAGTTGTTATGAATAAACACGTTGGTAATTAAGAACAGTTTCAGGATGAATCTTTGGCAGGCTTCAAATGTTATCCTTGTTTCGTTTTGTGCTGGGAATACACACACACTCTCACACAAACACACACACACACACACACACACACACACACACAAACACACACACACACATCACTGGGCCAGCAACTTATCTCTCTCTCTCTAGACAACTAAATAAAGACCCTGAGATGTGGAAACACTTCACTGTTTGGTCTCCCAAAGATTCTTCACAATGATGCATCAGCCTCTTCTCAAACCTGCCATGACAGACAGTGAGGATTAAGTCACAGTATTAGTATCAGTTGGCATGAAAAAAAGTAGAGGTTGTACCAGTGAGGAATTACACAGCAGAGAATGACCTCCAAAGGATGGGAACCTACAGCTTTCTCATATTCTGGGACAATGATTTAACCTACAACAAGAAGATTATGTTCTTGTTTCAGTTTTTTACTTTGTCTGCGCGTCTGGAATTAGTACAATATCTCATAAACCTACACATAGATTTAAATATGAGTTTGTATATTGAATATTATGTTAATTTGTGTTGATTTGGATCTATTGAAAGTTAGTTATGAGTTATTATTACAAAAAAACAGATAGATTCTAGATATTAATGTCACATGACCAAACTCATAGTAGAAGGTCAGCAAATCAAAAGGTAGGATAAAATAAACATTATTAAAAATGCTTTAGATATGAATATAATGTTCATGCTTCTTTCAACTGTCCTTCATGTCAGAATATCAATGCAATTATCAGCTAAATCTTCACATATGCTCACTAACGCAACAGTCCTGCATCAATGTTGCACTATTCAATATGTGTGGCTGTTGGTCTCAAGTTAACCTCAGACAGTGAAACTGAACCCAAATCAAACTCAGGTGCCTGAATTAATTTTGACAAATGACTGAAGCGTTCGTATTAACGCTCAGGAAATGACCTGCGAGACTTCAAAGTGTAGCACGCTGTCACCCATTAAGGCCACATTACAAAGCCACATGTCCATATGTGCTGTATTGTGCTAACCCCTTGTGTAGTCGATTTGCAGTGATGTCGGCGGGGGAACACAGGAGCAGCACTCACCACTGCTGCGGAGGGACGAGCTCTCTGGGGAAGCACAGTATCTGTTCAAATAGATATTGAGTTTGTTATTTTAGCTCCAGGAGGCAGAGGATCTGTTTTCAAATGTGTTGCGGGGGTGCTGGTGTGAATGTTTATTTGTCTTTCCCACTGACATCAGGCTGTTATCAGTCACTTAAGTTTAACTCGGAGGGAATCACCAGCGGCTTTACGCCTCTGATCATAATCCAATAAAACATTGCTATGCAGATGGTGGTTATAGTCCCACTGGCTGATGCTGTTTCAGCAAATACAAACTGTGATCACATTAGACGACCAAACAAAGATATGAAGGGATAATAGCGTCCACAGGGGGTCACACAGGGATCTGTGTTTGGGCCCACTAACATTCTGAAGGTCAGTTTGGTCAATTTGACAACGGACATCATCGTCCTTCCAAAGAAAATCATGAAACTTTTACATCATAAGGAAAGAAAATGCTCCACTTGAAGTAAATTGAATCGGTCTGCTATGTTGACAGCTGCTGCAGACAGAGGCTCGCATCACCAATTCAGAGGAAAGGAAACTGGGACACACTGAAACAGAATTTCATTGCAGTGTTTGGAGGCTGTTGTAAGAGCACTTTTAGCTGCATCATCTGGGATTCAATTGTATTGGTGATAATTTTTCCTGCCACATCTGGCAAATTTTAATCTTGATTCGTTGCAGAATCGATATATTTTGTAGGAAACGTGACGTCAATAAAACACACTGAAGCAATATATCAATGAACATATTGTATAATGACATATTGTGCCTCAGGAGGCTTGTTAAGAATGCACACAAACACAGCCCTTGGACCTTGAGGCTGACACAAGCTGCCTGGCATTAGAGAGGATGTTTAGATGTTTAGTCTCTGGAACCCTAACCCCTTCAGGGAGGATTGCCAAAGCAGGACCCTGAAAACCCTGCCGACCTCTAACCTCTCAGAGGGGCTCCGAAAACACGGACACATGCGTATTGGAACAAATATATAGATGTATAAACTAGAACAGAAGAGGAGAGAGGAGGGGACGCCGAGAGGGAGAGGCAGCAGGAGCCCTAGGGGGTGGAGGGTAGAAGAGGGGAAAGGGAGAGCAGGAACGGGACAGGAAGGCAGAGTGTGGCCCTCGGTAAGTGTTAAGGATAATAAAGAGGGGCTTAAGAGGGTTTAGGGGGCTGATGGTGGATAACAGCAGGACAAATGAGAGGTTCTTTCTAACCGCAGCACTCGAGTGACCCCAGCTGAATCAACAACAGCACCACGGGAAATCAGAGAACACGGGAGAGGAGGTTGTTGTGTCTCCAAGTGTGAAAATTCCTTCTCATCACAGATAACATTGATATGTTTGGTATTTGAGGTCCTATTAAAATGACTTACATTGCATGAGAGGGAGGTATTAATGGGCATAAACTGTCACTAATATAGTTTCGTATGTCATCCTTATCTGCTTTAGAGCATGTTTTTGTTTCTGATAAGTTTTTGTGCCTAAAATTAAAACCAACAGTACTTTGCCTAAATATGTGTAGTTGATTATGTCTGAGGACTTGTTGCATTTTGTATTCTGCACAAATCTGCACAAAAATACAAAAAGATTCTCACAAATCAGTCTCCTAACTTTTTAAAATGAAATTAAACAAACCGCATAAGACTAGAGTTGCTGGTAGACAGAATGTGTCTACTTTTAATGCTGAGCTCAGCAAACACACTACAATTGCCGTATAGTTATCAAACAGATGTCAGAGTGGAATCTTGTTTTATCAAATACATTTATCAAATCTAGATCAATCCATCACGTATTAGAACCATTTTACATTGTGTGAGGTTGAACTATGCATAGATATTATTCACATGAACTATTCCCAGACCATAATGACAATCTCATTTATTTGAATTGTCGTTGAATCAGCATCAATGCTTCACATCTTGACAGCGTCTAAGTTGCCAGAATCACAGTGGCCTTGAAGTACAAATCACAACAACACATTACAAAACAAAATAGCAAATCACAGAACACAACAACAAATCACAACACACTGTGTCAAAACACAAGGCAACAATTTACAATATATAACAGAATATCACAACAAATCAGAAAGTTTTGTTGTGTTTTATGATGCGCAGTTGTGATTTGTACTTCAGGGCCACCGTGATTCTGGCAACTTAGACACTGTCAAGATGTGAAGCAATGATGCCGATTCAACACACACAAAAAAAAATTAACACATTTTGTCAGCACTTCCTTCTTGTAAAAAACTCCTGTCCAATCATTGAAATCATCAATTAGAATTTCATGCTGTTGTGTTTTATGATTTTATGTTGTGTTTTCCTATTTGCAATTGTTTTTTATATTGTGATTTGTCCTGTTTTCCTATTTGCTGTCGTACTTTTCCTATTTGCTATTGTGTTCTGTGATCTGCAGTTGTGATTTGTACTTCAGGGCCACCGTAGAGAATAGGTCTGTTACCCTTGAACGAGGGAGGTGATCAACAAAAGAGTTCAGTGTTTGCTGCGCGCCAACTCCATGAAGCAACGAGAGCACGGCCATGCCAACATTCATTGAAACCTCTTTCAACTTTCTACTTGATATACACAATGAGAAGGATGTATTACTTCACACCGGACAAGCAGGCTCGCACAAAAAAAGAAACATCTGGCTTTAATTTCTCCGAGAGCCAAAATGTTGTCAGTTTTACTAAAAGCGTTTTGCATCCAAACAACAGATGCTACAAGTGTTAAATCAGCTGCTTCTTACTAGTATTTGTCGGTCAAACCCATTTCCATGTGAAACAAAGCATCAGAGCCGATGAGCAGGTGAGACCTCCCACAGTCGTGTTGATGCAGTGCAACCGTCCATAACACAGATGAAGTAGTAATAATAAATACTAAAATAAAATTCTGATTAGGCACAGACTGTCTGGAATGGATTGCTTTTTCATTTTTTGCGCTTTTGCCCAGAGCATAGTTGCTTTCCTGAAAAAGAAATTATTATAATCATTTTTCATTTTTAGACAGTTTGTTTGAAAGCTCTGGTGTATGCCCCTCTGCAAATGAAGACATGAGAAGTGACAGATACATTTTCATCGCCTCTGAATATCTGTGAAAGAGGAAGAATCTCTGGTTGCAGATTTTGGTGGCATCAACATTCGGCCCAGGGGATGAATACAAATAAACAGAGCTATATTTTTCAGAGGGCAGTCACACATGCATGAATGTATCAGTAGCGAGCCTTCGCGTCCTGGTTCACGTCCAATCAGCACAAGCGAGGAGACAAATAAAAGGTTTCCTTCCTGTGGCGAAGCAAATCACAGTGTGGCTTCACATGGAGATAAGTTTGGTGAACTTTGACCTGCGATATTCACTTTGCATTCAATGCCCGACTCTGATGCTGGCTTTGTGAGCAAAGACTTTTTCGAAAAGGATGTAATATGTTGAAATCAGCCTGTTTGTGATATGAATCTCTAGGCTGACAGAATTATTGTCTATATTGATTTAATTGCATATTTCCCACAAAAAGCTAAAAGTTAAATAGATAGTCTACCTTTGACGACTGTTTTTATAGTTTTTAAAATTGTGACAAATAAAAGTCAATAGTGATTAATAAGGATTCTATACAGCCAATAGCGTTAAGCCTTATTCAATAATTCATTTGTATTTAAGCTCTAAACCTCAAACCTACTTAAGGCCCAATAAGTTTGTTTCCTCTGTTTCCTCTGTTTCCTTCTGCGGAGGTCTCAGCACTCTCGTTTTCAACCACCTGAATGTGTTCTAATGCCAAGGGAATATTTTGATGACGTTAGAGCATTTCTTTGTAATGAAATATGCTGACCTTGCTGAAGGAAAATACCCAGAACATTTCCTCTCCTCAGTGTCACCCGCACACGTTAAAAAAAAAAATCGACATTAGCACCTTAACAATAGCAGCTGTACAATTTATACTGTACACCATGACCACCATGGATCATCTCGTGTTTATACAAAATCTGCCTTGACAGAAATACTAAATTAAATGTTGTAATGATAAAATATGTGTTATGTTGAATATCAAAAGTGCATGCAACACTCTCCCCACAGGGAAAACAAAGCTTGAGTCTGTGATAACGCAGGACTTGCTTTGATTGATAATGTGCAAATTCTCCCCAAACAAATATGCATCTAAACAAATGAACCAAAACCAACTGACACAGTGTGAACATGAGGATTTATGAGGCTGGAAGTAGTTGATCACTTTTTCCATTTATCTTTATTTTTCAGTGTGCAAAGGAAGCAATGTGAATGGGCACATAATCGTGGTCAAACATAATTATAAAGTAGAACGATATTTACATGCAGCAGAGATGTGGCCAGATTCTTCCCAGAAACACTGTGTTTACAGTGTGTGAAGAAGAGTTGCATTCTTCCGTCTGTCCCCGTTTTCCTGTTTTTCCTGTACATCATGTATCACTGTCCTCAGGAGTTCCCCGCTTGTCCACTCTGCACAGACCCCGGGGTCATCAAACATGTGGCAGGATAACAAGACCCCCCATCCACCAGGATCATTGCTCCCTTCAGAATAATTTAAGAGTGAAGCAAAACTTGCTTGGGACAATAAAATAATGCCCTGGCACAGGAAGCCCAATAACCTGTGCTGAAAGTGACAATGAAAAAAGGCTTGACCTTAAAGCCCTGCTGCTAAACTTAGACTGCGGGCGGAGAGTGAATGGGTACAGGAGTCATGAGGTCTGACACCAGAAAGTTCAGTGCTCGCATAACTGAGATTCAAGTTAACCAAGATGACAACAAACAGCCACAAATCATAAGTATGTTCTTAACAGAGGACACATAATAATAATAACTCAAAGAGCAGGCCTGGGATTCAAGTTTTTGTCACTCATACAAAAATATATGACTGAACAGAATGATGTTCCTTAAGTGCAAAAACAGTGCATCATAATATTGATATTAAAACAGAACAAGGCAACAAAGATGGGTTTTGCATACAACTGGTGATTAAGGTGCAGCTATGATTGGCATGATAAATACAATAATAATAAATTAAAAGAAAGGAAAGTAATTAAGAAAAGATCATAAAAAAAAAGATAAAAAAACAGCAGAGCCAATTATCAATTTAGAAATACTAGTGTGGTAATTGTGAATAATTATGTAATATATGTTCAATACATAATATATAAACAGTATGTTGTCACTTTAGCTGTAATGGTCAAACTCAAACTAGAAAAATATTAGGTATATTTGTAATAAAGTATAAATGAAAACACTATTACTGTTAGTATAATATTGAAGTAGTGATAGTAAAAAATGTAATTGAATAATATCAATAATAAGTAAGTTATTATTAGTGAACCTTGCACAACGCCAGGCTGCCTGCTCCCCCCATGCTTCCAGTATTTGTGCTTAGCTAATCTTACTATCCATGTCAACTCTTTTCAACCTTTGGCAAGAATAAACGTGTTTTCCTAAATGTTTGTGTTACAGCACACGTACAAGCCTTAAGAGGAAGAAACCTGCTCTAAACATTTTCCCCGATGCACTTGCCAACCTCTATTGTAATCTGAGGTGGGTCAATTAACCGTCCTTGATACTGAGCGAGGAGAGCCAGGAAGGAAGGACATTTAATTGTAAAGAGAGGAAAGGGACATGTATTTTCCGTGGTATTAAATGTGTGGAATAATGATACAAAGGATGTGGCGGAGGAAAGAGGACACACAAAGGCACAATAAGAGGGAGAAGGAAAGCAGGCATTTTACGATTTCTATATTTGTTCATTACTTTTCTCTCTTCCTGGTCTGAATGCTCCCCTCTGACCTGTAGTAGCACGGAGAGCATTTATTTTTCCTCCCTGACACGACTCCTCTGCTGATTCTCCGGCCCAGAGCTGATATCAAATGTGGTTGTATAGTGGCTAATGATACGCTCTTGGCTCTCAGACATGGCACTTTATCTTTTGCAGAGTCGTTGATGGATTTTCTCAGTGATACAACTCATTTGTCTGCATGTGTCTTTGGTGCATAGACATAAATCCACCGTGCACTCCTGGCAGGAGATGTACAGCTGCTTCAGCCTCTCCAATAAAGGGTCACGTGGTGGTCACAACCTTTTCTTTGTGCTTACTCAGCTAACCCAGTGCACTATTTATCCATTGATTAGACACATCAAACATTTCTAATAAAAACCTGCTGGGCCATAGATTTGCCAAATCGAGAAACCAGAACCTCCTAGAAGAGGTAGGACTATTTAGGAGAAAGACAGGGAATATTCATTAAGTGACTGCTGATCTGACGTTTGATTGATATCTGTGAAAAGGATTTGGTGTTGCACTTCATATAGCCCTCTGCTGCACTGGTTTGTTTTAGAAGAATGATCATTGCCTCCCATCTTTGTGCAGCTGGAAATACTTCTGGGTCCTCGATTAAATTTGAGTCTCAGAAGACGTCAGCGTGTTTGCTTTGGTCCGCAAAATAAATCAGATAATCCATGCAATTTCTTTCCCTTTTTTAGTTTTTCTCATTAGATTATTTTTTTTAAAGGTTGCGAAAGTAATTACATATGTGTTGGATGTTTGATTAGAAGCAGAATGTGGATGAGATGTGTAATAATAATAATAATCGGAATAAGTCTTTCTTTATACCCACAGCAAACCACAACGACGGGCAGCGTGTTACGAGTGTTCGGCCTTCGTGTTGTTGTCCATTGATCGCAGCCACTACCACGAACCCTGCGGCTCTGTTTGCTCCGGGCTCCATGGCATCGGGGGGCTCTTCTAATCACGCTGAGTGAGGACAGGGGCCGAGTCGGTGACGCTAAAGGGTAAAGTGTGGCAGAGGGGCAGGACCAGAGGAGAAAGGGGCTAACAAAGCTTTCGGCTAATTTATGACGGGGGCCTGGTTCCTGGTCCTCGGTCATGTGAGGGCGCCCCGACTGGGCTCAACACCTTGTGATCTTACCCTGGAGTAAATCAACCACTCATAGCCCTGACAGACCCAGAGCGGCCAGGGCTGCTCTGCTACACTCTGTAGGCCTGGTGTAAATCAGCCGGGCGTCAGGGAGAGAGGCCGAGGCACACTGAGGGAGAGATGTACAAAGGGCTCCCTTGAGGCCATCGTCCTCAGAGACACAAAGCTGTCTGTCTCTTATCAATGCATGTTGTTTTTTTTAAGATTTCAACAAAAGACACGCTGACAGACACAAAAGCAAACTGCACGCCCACAGACCAGCGTAACAACTTAACAATATAATTAAAATTCCAGTTTCTATCAGACCGAAAAAAGATCCTGAGATTATCTATATGTCTAGTAACCATCAGTAAGTCTGTCTTTTATCATCCATGGGTCTATGTCTAAAAACGGATCTTTCTCTTTCCCCAACTCCTCTTGTCCACAGTTGGCTGCCAAATGAATATACTGTAATATAGTGTGTGCAATATTGTTATTGCAAAACCTTCCAATTCCTGTGTAAAGATTGCGTTGTTTTTTTAACTTCCGCTAAAGATTATTTGATGGTATTTTGGTAAATTAAACACTGAAATGACAAATAAGCTCAGGCATGCAGGAAATAATCCTTGTTATCTAAACAAAAACAATACCATGCCGCAGTTGTGGCTCCTGAAAACTATATTTACATTCAACAGAAATAATAAACTCAATTATGAATTTGAACTGCATTAGGATAAGGTATGATAAGATAAGATAAGTTAAGATAAGATAAGATAAGATAAGATAAGATAAGATAAGATAAGATAAGATAAGATAAGATAAGATAAGATAAGATCGAATAAGATAAGATTAATTAGTCCCACAATTTGCAGGGTTGCATCAGTAAAAGTATAATTAAGCCAACATTCCATGTAAACACAAGAAATATTATCATATAACAGTGTAAGCAGAGAGTAACATATTGCACATGAACCTAACTGTAATATTTATGCAGCAAGTTTCTTGAAATGTATTAGTGGTTAATCACTCAATCCCTGTTTCATCAAATTTTCAATCTGCTGCAAATAATCTAAGCAGAGTTTTGGCAAAAAGTGTTGAGTTGCTTCCTGTTCCCAGAACATAAAGAGTGTGTCTCAATACGCTGACAGGAAGAGAGAGCCTTGAACTCGGAGTGTGACATAACCTTTGTCTCTCAGCTCGGTCCCACTCACTGATCCGCTTGGCCTCGACTTCCTCGTCCCAACTCTGATTCCGTGTTGATAAAGAATAAATCATAATCTTTTTTATCTCTTTTCCCTGAAGTGAGCTCGGCCACGTCAGATTTCAAATAACAAGTTTATCCCCCTCGCATTATTATTTGTTATTTTGTGCATGATTTCTTCAGCAATGTGCGGCTTGGTTCAGCACATCATCGTCACTAAACCCTGTTGTTCTGCTCCATCACTTGAGTTTACTGAAAACCTGTTTTTTATGCCAGTGAAGTTAATTGCCCAGTGAGCGAGATCCCTGGTGCGCAGCGGTACCCCTGTTAAAGTTCAGCATGTTCAGCAAACATTTCCGATGATGCTACACATGTTTCTGATTGTAGACAGAGAGAGCAAACACACAACAAACAATAGAGCCGTTCAAATGTTCTCTGGTGATGTATCCCATGTGGGAAAAATGGCATCAAACCTATCGAGCACCACGGGGTAGCGGCGCATGAGGAACGTGAAGAATTTTGACTCTGGGCGTTTAGGAAGTCATGGGAAAATCACAGCTCACAGCCAAATCAATCTGAGGGAACGGAGCAATGTTACCTCAGGTGATGATATGTGTCAGAGTTAATTTACTTTAAGTCTTAATTCTTGTCTGGTTTGAGGAAAAGAAGCAGAGCCCAGCACACTGTTACAATTTATTGTAAGAATAAAGATCTCACGGGCGTCATGACAGAAAGAGGCCTGGAGAGAAGTGGGCTGAGGGGGCGGACGGGTGGAGGATGAGGATTCACTTCACTGTGTTTACAGTCCAATGTTCGGGCACGGCACGACATAGGACAAGTGGCCATACATCACTTTGTGGGGATTACACAATCACACATTCAGACACACACGGACGTGTGTGGGGTGTAATTTGATTCCTGAGAAAATATTTTAACTACTGACTGTAACTTGTTGAACATAAAAGTCGATGTGCCAGGACAAGGGAGGGTCATAAACTGTTGGAAGATGAAAAAGAACAACTTAAATTTTCCCTTTTTTCCTGTTGTTGGAGGAACAACAGTAAAAGGAACAAACTATAAATGGTTTGTATTTATATAGCACTTTTCTAGTCCTGACAAACACTCAAAGATCTTGACAGTACAGTTTGCCATTCACCCATTCACACACCTTTTTTTTTTATGAGGGGCAATTTAGGTTTCAGCATCTTGCCCAGGGACAAGGGATCAAACTGCCGATCTTCTGGTTGGAGGACAACTGCTCTACCCCTCAGTCACAGCCGCCTAAAGTCCATCTATCTTCACTGTCTACTCCCTGTCTTTTGCACAGATGAACAGCACCTATCCGGAGCGGATCTATCAGCAGCTCTGCTGATGCTTTAACAGTTTGTGGCTCCACTGGAAAAACATACACCGTGCAAAATGAAGCTCGGCAATGTAAAATCACCAATAGAGTCATCTCGACATCTGCAGCACTGTGTTCTCTCTGCCGGTGTCAGTTTGTGTTTCAGGTCGTGCTCTGAGTCAGGACACTGCTGCCACTGTGTATCACCAAAACAGTCCTGATACCACTGTTGTGGTCTGCAGCTATCACTAGCTGGAGTCCATCAAGCCACATCCAAGAAAAGACCATATTTAGCACTGCCGAGCAATGTATGCACAAACACACACACACACACACACACACACACACACACACACACACACACACACACACACACACACACACACACACACACACACACACACACACACACACACACACACACACACACACACACACACACACACACACACACACACACACACACTACATTGCGGTTCTGGGGATTTCATGTGACCACACAAACCTCGTCCTGATTTCTCCTGCTGTGGTTTGTTCCAGCTTTGTTTGAGGTCTGCTAAACACACAATTCTGTGTGAACTTGCAGTAATGTGTCGACACAACCCGACCTGGACGACGCAGACGTACAGTATGTATCTGTCCCGGTCATTCAGGTGGTTTCCTGTGCAATCTTGGAATCAACGTAAAAATCCGATTTTATAGGGAGAGAAGTTTCCTCGAGCTCACAACACTTTTGGACAGTTCACCTCCGAAACTCATTTTCCTCAAGATGTTTTTAAGAGCACAGTAGTGTGCGGTGGCTGTGTGGTTATGTGCTCGCATTACCTACATGAGCACACACCTGCTGCTGAGTGAAATCACAAGCAGATGCATTAGACATCCACTGTAACAGTGCTCTGATGCACCCGGATGAGAACCCAGCCCACCCCTGTAATTACTATCAGACTCAAACATGTACTCACTGGGACAGGGCAACACATGGGAGACATTAGCACTGCCAATATGACCACACACATGTAGGGTACAACATGGCTCATATATAATGTACATTAATATCGACATGATGATGCTTCACTCACGTTGATTTATTAACCAGGCTGTGGCAGGAGAAAACATCTCGGTTCCTGCCTCCTCCCTGTTCGACCCTGTGGCGTTCACTCAACCCCTAATTAAAACACCAAGTGTTCCGCTTTACCTCGCAACGCTGCCAGCTTCACCTGTAGAAATGTGGGTTCAGCATGTGTGTGTGTGTGTGTGTGTGTGTGTGTGTGTGTGTGTGTGTGTGTGTGTGTGTGTGTGTGTCTAGATCGGGACCTCTCGCTCTCTTTCTGTGGGCTACATGTCTGCCAACGATTATATGAAGTTGCAACAGAGACAAGATAATTAGATGTATGTAATACAATGATGTAATAATATAATTATATTTGTGTACTGTCATGACATCTTCAATCTGCATTTTTTATCTCACCTGCATTTGAAAAAAAAAGATATTTAATTTACAATTTGTTTTTAGGAAGACTTGTTTGAAAATGTAAAGGGCCTTTATTTAAATGGGCTTGACGATTTGAAATACACCCATTTACAATAATTGAATTCAGGAAAAAAGCATCAAATTCTCAAATTTGTGAATCTGGATTAAACAAAGGAAGTGTACAAACAATCATTACAATATATTACCAAAATTAATCGATTAATTAACTGTGTCAGGTCTCACTTATTTTTACAACTTCACATATTGGTTTCACATCTAATTATATCCTGGGAAAAAGTAAATTTTTTGCATGTGTAAATGTTTCTTGTAAAGAAAACCGAGGAAAAAGGAAAAAATTAATTCTCTGGAGAAATGAATTGTGATGAAATCTAAATGCCCTGTAGCAGTGGAAATTTTGTTGGGGTTAATGCTGCAAAAAATAAAACAAAACCAGTCTGACTACTCTGAGGAGCATCAAATCGTACATCTAAATTTTGAGAGAGAAAATGACCACAAAGGAATCCTCACATTTCACTTGTTACCAGGCGCACACACACACACACACCACAAAACACACTGGCACTTCAGCGAAGACAAAACTCTTCATGAGAATGTTAAAAATCCAGAAGTGCAAGGATACGATAGAAATTAAATTCAACAGCACAGTTCGCAAGGTCACAGCAGACACTGGTTACATGTTGTTCTATCAGAGAAGAACCAGTTTATAAATAATCCTGTGGAGTAACGAGTCATTTCCATCTTTTCAGGAATATTGTACACCTTATAAACCGCTGTTTCAGCTGAAGTGAAATAACAATCCATCCATTATGTATACTGCTTATCCTCTAAGGACGCTGGGGGAGCTGGAGCCAATCCCAGCTGACATTGGGCATGTGGGCGAGACGTGGGGTACATAACACAAGCATTCTCACTCCCATTCACACCCACGGTCAATTTGAAATTTCCAATTAACCAGATCCTCACTCTGCATGTCTTTGGACTGTGGGGGGAAGCTGGAGTACTCTGAGAAAACCTACATAGAAAAAAGAAGAACATTCAAACTCCATAAATTAAATACCCTGATCAATAATAATAATATTAATAATGATGATCATGGAATACAGCAATGGAAAGAAAAAATCCTCTCCCATAAAATTCTGTCGAAAAAACTGACGTTATCCTTGAGACAAAGTCTCTGAAGAGGAGGATGGTTCACAAGAGATGTAATGTATTTACATTTTTTATCCAAAAAACCAACAAATTCAAGGCAAATACACTTACACAAGTATGTGGTTTCTGTGGTTGGCCACTTAACATGAAGCTAGTGCTGAATAACCTAAAACATACAAGGGATATTCACCAACTTGTCTTATTTTCTACAACAAATAATGATAAGAAAGAAACATTTTGAAAATTAAAAAATCTATCAGGTCATAAAGGGGACCCGAGCTACCCCATCCCCTGGATCTAGGCCACTGATCCGTGCAAAAGCTCCTAGAGGTTCATTAAAAGTTTTTAAAAAACAAAGGCAATAACTGAATCCTTCGAGTTCTCTACATCTCTCATGTACACAATGCCCAGGTAGGTCAGAGCCCAACCACGTAAAGAGTTGGGGGGCTTCAAACGAACGGTAGAATATGTTTTTCATTGCTCTAAGCCCGGCTAAGCCCCACATTTGATTGGTCATTCAGAATGAGTGTAATGGGCGAGCAGGGCAGCTTCATTTCAAACATCTTGCAGAGGTTGGATGTAACACATGTTCAAATCACACAGAGATGACAGAGTGCAGAGCATGTATCACATGGTGCGCTCCAGCTTCTCATATAACCTCATTTAGCCATTTATACACACAAACACTCGGCATGTTTTGGAACCATAACTCTGTAAAATAAGCCCAACAGGCTTTGCACATGTAAACTCAATCCCGTAACGTTCCTTCTCTTAAAATCGGGCTCTGCTTGTTATTCTGCTGTCGGGATGCAGAGCAGCACAGAGCAGCAGTGTTAACATCACGCCGGTGCACCTTCTGGGATTTACACCCTACCCTCCTGCACCCTATAAATCTACAAACTCTACAAACACACAAAGTAGCAGGATTCATGGCATGGGCCCCGTCAGTCTCACACATGAATGCAACGCACTCACACACATAAAGTCGAGACGGACAGCTTTGCCACCCACTAAATCCTGCAAGCTCGGTGTGGTCTGTTGGCTAATTTGACCTAAGTTATGATGTGCAGAAAACACAGGCCCGTACGAACACATTATCTCCTGCTCCTCTGTGATACAGCGTTGTCAAGTAGCGCTTAAATACACAAAAAGGAGGAAGGTGAAGACAGACAAGAGTTTAACATTCCTCTCCGCAGCTCAACCTCCCAGTCACAACAATGCATTGGTTTGGTTCCCACCGCACGTGATTCATCAGCAGCTCGATCGTTTATCTGACTTTTTTCTCTGACTCCCATCATTGGCTCTTTTATATCAACTGTCCAGAAGAAAACCGACAAAGAACAAAACTGTGTGTGTGTGTTGGCTACCTGATCCCAGCTCTGCACACTGCAGGTCTTCTAATTAAACTACAAGGCCTGTTTTTTAAACCTTAACACACTTTCCTTTCGGCTCAGTTCTTTTTAAATTCAAACTCCCTCCAGTGTCTCTGGTGAGGGTCCACCGAAGCTGACCCACATTTACTAGTAAAGCAAATAAAATAAACCAGTGTCTCCATCTTCCTTCCCTTTCTCTGCCAAAGTTAACAGCAATATCTCCCCCTATATAGATGCGTCTGTTTACACCTATAACACTGTTTGGAAAGATCGCTGGCCTCTGCTCGGGCCGAGCAGTGCATGGCGGAGGAGATATTTTAATTAAGTCCTGCATTTATTGTTGCAAGACACTGGAAATAAACTTCCTCTGAGATGCAAGAATTCGGCACGGCTCGTATTTGAGACATCCGAGAGGCGCCGGCTCTCCAAACCCTAAATCTAACAGTTTGATGGACATCATTAAAGTCAAGAAGAAACAGTCACATTATGTCTATCATTATAAAGGGCTAATGTTGAGGCTTCAAGACGACCTTGTGTCTCGTGTCTCAATTACAACGAGTTACTACATAACACAATCCTGTAACTACATCACCTTAGATACACTCGCAATAACGTTGGCAGAACTGGGTTCAGGAGTTATGCAGCTATTGCAAACAACTTCACATTCTTTATTTAAAATATTTGTTATCTAATGTTTTTCATGATTCTTGAAATTGTTTTTGTTAAGTCTTTGTTGTGTGGCTTTTATTTATTTGCAGATGTGAACGTCTCATTTTCTCGTGTCTATCTTGAGAAAAAAGGAAAAGCTCAATGAGACTGGCTGATCGAATAAAGATTAAGCAAAAATAAAGCAAAATTTAATTTGAGCGGGTAGTCCTCTAACCAGGTTGGTGGTTTGATCCCAGTCTCTGAATGACGAAGTGCCCTTGGGCAAGATGCTGAACCCTGTGTTGCTCCTGACGGCTGTGCTGACAGTGTGTGAGTGATGCACATAGATGCAGTGTATGAAAGTGTGTGTGATTGGGTGAATGGTAAAACTGAACAGTAAAGAGCTTGGAGTGGACATCAAGACTCTGTATTAACACACATTTATCATCTTAATTTGCAGAGGAGTAGCACTGCTGACATTTGGATCATCTTGATGGATAAAACTGTTTATGTAAGGTCTGGCTGAAGTGCACCCTGACTGCAACAGAACAAAAACCCTCCCAAAATTCCTAGCTCCGTCTCTGACACCTACATCTGCCTGGTTCACAAAGCTGATTACGCAAAACACAAAGACAAATAGATTACATGTCCAAATCTGGTGCAGCACATTTCCAATGCACATTGTTCATTTATGTCCTGAACTGCCCTGCCTCTGCTGAAATAACTGGTTCCGTGGCGCCACCTAGAGACCGCGGGCTCCTGCGGCTGTGAACCAGCAGAGGGCGCTGTACAACAATCAGTGGATGTTGAGCTCGAGCACCGGAAGCCAGGAACCGTGGCAGAGGAATGTGACATAAACGGAGTCGGTGATGTTTTGTAACTAATCGTACTGTGAGTAAATTCTCTCATTGTCTCGTTGTCACTCGGTTAAATGTCCCCACCGTCCCCCACACGTCCCCGGCTGCCGTGTTAATGTCCACCCGGGTTTGGTGGAGGCGACGCGGCTGCTCGCCACAGATGAGCAGCCGATGATGCTACTCTCCCGGTTAGCTTAGCATGCTAGCATAGCCACATAAACAATGGACCCCTTTGAGGGAAATTATTCTTCTTCTAAGAACTTAATGTTGACGTTATAGATGTATGTCTACCCGCTTCTTGATGGGTATTTATAGGTGAAACTTATCATTATACATGTGATTTCTACACTCACTCATTCACGTATTAGCTTAAACTGGTGATAAAACAGTGAGAACAGGTATTCCAGACCATAACGTTAAATATCTTATTCCAATGCAGTTTACGTGAAGTCTTCAGGTGCAACACACATTAACTAGGTCCAGTAATCACGATATATTGTATTTGCACTCAGTCGGAGCGCAGAGAAGACTCACAGCGTTTGTTGACAGGAGTTTGACCCACTGACTGACTCTGCCTCCAGCCGCATCAACATGCCTGTGAACGGTTCAGAGGACCAGGTGCCCTCCGGTCTCTCCAGCCCGGCCAGTGCTGCTCTCACCCCGGGAGCAGCCGAGGAGGATGGGGCTTCAGGAGGAGCCTCGGCCGTATGCTCTCTCCCTGAGAACGGCCAGGGCTCCGAGGCTGCTGCAGCCTATCCTGCCAACACTGGACCTGGAGAGAGCAGTGGTGAGCCATGCAGGACTGTGGAGCCAAATAGAGAAAAGTAACAGGTTTAAGGACTAATCGTAATGTATTGTTACCTGTTTGTAGCCGGCAAGAAGTCAGGGGCCTTGTTGCAGATCGACCGACAGCGTATCCAAGCAGCGTGTGCCAGCTCTGGAGCAGATGAGCTCCAGGGCCTCGGTGTGGCTGTGTATGATCAGGATGTCCTGGAGCAAGGTGTCCTGCAGCAAGTGGATGAGGCGATACAAGAGGCCAGTCAGGCTGCGGCCAAAGTGGAGGCTGAGAAGGAATACCAGTCTGTGCTCGACGATGTCAGGTAAAGGAAAATAAATGCAATAATGTGGCCTGTAGATGATCGATCATACTGATTGGAGCAGTGGTAAATGAATAACAATTAGTCAGTTTCTCTTGGAATGACAGAAGCATAATCACCTCACATCATAATTTATAATATATAAACATTTGCCAGCGTTGTCTCACAAAATATGCAAATACATGATAAATCTAACTCTGTCTATTTATGGTGTGTGTTTCAGGTCCGTTACAACATCTCTCAAACAAGTCAACAAGATTATTGAGCAGCTGTCTCCCTATGCTGCTTCCAGCAAAGATATCAGTCGCAAGATTGAGTCTGTCAAACGACAGAAGGAAAATAAGGTAAAATACTAAGTATGACAAACAGCTCAAATAACAGTATACAGTTATACGTTATAATGTTATATAAACATGATATTGATAGTAACTATAATGATGATGAAAACCTAATTCAGGAGAAACAGCTGAAGAAAGTCAGAGCCAAACAGAGGCGACTTCAGGCCATTCTGGGAGGAGAGGACACCCTGAGGGTTGAAGCTGAGCTTTTTGCAGAGGTTGATGAAGAAGAAGGTTAGTTTTACATTTACTGTTAAAATGTTGTTTTTTTTTCTCTTTACTGTTGTGCTTCCATTCAGCACGGTTTACCTTTGAGACCTGTTGGTTTCTCTGTGATGCTTGTGTTGCCTTATAAAACAAGTAAGTCTTTCGTTAGAATTCAACTGATCTGTGATGTCAAAAAGCAAAACATTCTGAGCGGCCATCAATAGACATTTAAGTTTCTAAGAAAGTGCAATACATAAACCTGCATTTGTGTGTGTGTTGTACCAGAAGCGGGGCCGTCTACACTGGGCAGCATGCTAATGCCCGCTCAGGAGACCGAATGGGAAGAGCTTATCCGGACGGGTCACATGACTCCTTTTGGAACCAGAATTCCCCAGAAAGAGGAAAAGAAGGAGCCCCGGAAAGTGATGCTTGCTGAGAACTCTGCCTTTGACCAGTACTTGACAGACCAGGCCCAGTTAGCCACTGACAGGAAGAGAGTTCCTCTTTTGAAGAAGAAGAGGAAGTCAGGACTTACCCCTGACAAGGCAGCCACAGTGAAAACCAAGAGAACTGTTACCCTTAAGGATAAAAAACTAAAGAAGCGCATGCAAAAGCTGCAGATCACTGCTCTGAAGGTCCATCCCAAAGCTCGTTCAAAGCCTGAGCTTCAACTGCCCAAACCAAAGAGGAAGCCTCGCACAGAGGGAGAGGAGAGCGAAAGTGATGCTTCCGAGTACCTGCCCTCCGATGAAGTCATGGATCCTGACCAAGAGGAAAGAGAAGCCATGGAGGAGGGCTTTGGGGAAGATGATGATGAGGATGACTATCAGTTGAAACCATACAAGAGAAAAACTGAAGGGAGAGGGGGGAAGAAAGCAAAGAAAAAAGAAGATAGTGAGGAGGAATACTGTCCTGAGAGTTCCGATGAAGAGAAGGAGGGGAAGGGTAAACAGAACAAATGTAAAGACGATGGAGATGTGGAGTACTACAGACAGCGAATAAGGTATGATCTTCCTCTTGCTGCTTTGAACATTGAGTTACTTTTAGCATTCACTTTTACATAAATTAAGCAACTTTATATATTTTTTACATTCATTTACAGTTTGTAAACAGCAGATTTCTACTTGGAGTTACGTTTGGCAGCAAAGATGCAAAAAGTTTTCATCTGTGAGTCTTCTAAAGAGAATCCCTGTATATGACATGCTCGACCAACCAGATTGAGCCTCTAACTTTGTCACATATGTAATGGCAGTGGTGCAAATGTGCTATTGTTATTCCCTTTGGTTGGGGAGACGAGCAGTTGTTTTCTGCTGGCTCCGTAGTGCAGAAGGAGAGTTAATCCCAGATGAGATTGGCAGCTGTTTCTTGACTAAGCAAATTCACTCCCTGCTCTTCTTCTCTCTCTGCTCGCACACTGGCCTAATTATCCTCCTGCACATGGTTTTATACACGCACTCACTCTATTGCTCAAATTAATGGAAGAGCAGCCCTAATGAGATTTCATATTTATAGCTGCCAAATAAATTGTGTTGGCATGTGTCCTTTTTCTACACTGCAGTGATTGAATGTCAATTCAACTGCATAGGCACGGCATGGATGGTGTGGCGAGCTTATATGAGGAATGATATTATTAGAGCGGGTGGTATTTGTAGTTGGGTGGGGGGGCGGAGCGGGGGCAGAAAAGTGTAATTAACTGAACCAATGCTTAGTCTTGACTTAATTAGAGAGTGTGGTCTCCCAGGCCCAGCTAAAGGACCAGATTCGTGGCAGGGTGACAGGACCAGGCCCAAATGAAGATGGATTCTTATCCTCTGCACCTCACACCTTTCTGGGGAACTCGCACTACTAATTGTCTGTATCAATCTTCATTTGCTGCGCGACGACTGTGCCTCTAACTGCCCTCTCTCCTGCACTATTAAAACTGTTCTCCTTTACATTTCCCTTTTAGCTGTAGATGTTCCACTGCTCAAGGGAAAAACAGAACCCACATCTCAAAACACTTGCTGTCCATACACCTGTGTATGTAACTCTTAAAATAAATCAGTGAGTGCAGTTGGTGCAAATGGAACATCCATCCACTCCCTGTACTTGCTCACCATGTTGAGGGTTGCATCTAGCTGGATCCATCCCAGTGTGCTTAGGGCATCAGGGTACTTTATAACTTTGATATATCACTCGTGTGTCACATGTCTTCTATCTACACAGAAAGAAATCTAACATGAAACATCACTTGAAAAAATCTCACTTTGAGCTTAGATGATCAAGAACCAAAACCTAAGTTCTTGATCTTCTATCGCAGAAATTTACCTGTGTTTTCTAATTCATGTTAAACCCCAACATCTTCACTGGAACATAGAGTAATTTTTTTACTAATTAAATAATCTTTAATCCTTGTGCCAACAGGAGGTGGAGGAGACAACGTCTTCGAGAAAGGGAGGAGAAGAGGGAAAGAGGTGAGGAGCTCACAGATGACAGCGATGCAGAGTTTGATGAAGGCTTTAAAGTTCCTGGTTTCCTCTGGAAAAAACTTTACAAGTAAGTTTGAATTAAGAGTATTAGTTGTATGTCATTTTATTTTGGTGTAAAAGCCAAAACTATAAACATGTCCATATGTGTATATCGCATTTTAAGGTACCAGCAGACAGGTGTGCGGTGGCTGTGGGAACTCCACTGTCAGCAGGCAGGTGGCATCCTAGGAGACGAGATGGGATTGGGCAAAACCATCCAGGTCATCTGCTTTCTGGCTGGACTGAGCTACAGTAAACTGAGGACCAGAGGATCCAACTACAGGTGCACACACGCAAAACAAACTGTGGCCAGAGACTGTGTGTCTGTATGATATGAATATTTGATTAGGGGGGGATATCTGCTTGAGAGTGTTCATCTGAATTATTAAACATGTTTCAATTATCAGACTCTTCACTTTCTTACTGCAGGCACCAGAGAAAACACGGACACTCTGTAGGTGTGTATGTGTTAGGGCAGAGTCCAAGGCCATGTGAACACTTAAAGTGAATTTTTGGACTCATAAAGTGGGAGTGAAGCAGGTGTGGGACAACAAATCAACCGTGGAAAACCATGATGCAGTGATTTGGTTTTTACTGCACAAACGACACTCATGCACTTAAGGAGGTGGAGCTTCAGTGATGGTCAATACTCTGTCTACTATAGACGCCCACAAATTGATTGCTTGCAAACTCAATTATGGCCCAGTATCAATAGCTTCCACCAGGCAGAGGTTCATACAAGCCCATTAGTGTCTCTTTGCGTGTGCACATGTTTGTGTTTGTTTGACAAAGCTCTTGTAAATCTTCACCGAGGAGTTGAGCGTGTGGTCGCGCACCTTCTTTGATTCATTTGTAAGGCACAGTGAATGAGGGGAGCACTGGAGGTGAAGTCTGTAGTAGGACAGTCAGTTTCCTCTATTTTTATTTGTCAGAACGCATCAAATATTGTAAATACACATCAAGCACCTTTACATACAAGGGAAAAGCCTTCTTTTTTTTTGATTTTTGTATAGAAATGATAACTGTCATATGCTGAAGTTATTGAAAGTTAAATAAATCCTGCATTGTCTTGTTACGCATCTTAATCACAGGTTTGGAATTAAGCATGTCTCTGCCGTGTGTTTGGATTCAGGTATGTTGGTCTGGGTCCCACCGTCATCGTGTGCCCAGCTACAGTCATGCACCAGTGGGTGAAGGAGTTTCACACCTGGTGGCCTGCTTTCCGAGTGGCCGTTCTACACGAGACGGGCTCTTTCACCAGCAACAAGGTAGATGAGTGTTTGTGCATGTTGGGTTTTCATATTTATAATTCATAATTTTTTTCCTCTGGGGGGCACTAGAGGTCTGTTCATGCAATATTACCTCCTAACCTATTCCCCTCTTCCCCTCTCTGCTAAAAAAAACAATAACAGAGATGCTCTGCCTGAACATTGCAGGATACTAGAGATGGTTATGAATTGCATTGATGAAAACCTTTGCTGATGAGGGTTTTTTTCTGTTGCAGTCAAAACTCATTCCAGAGATCGCATCCTGTCACGGTATCTTGATAACCTCATATTCAGCTGTGAGGAATTTGCAAGACGTCCTGCAGCGATACGATTGGCACTACATTATACTGGACGAGGGTCACAAGATCAGAAATCCAAATGCTGGTTGTACCACAGCCTGCAAACAGGTATCGTTCACTCCTTTCATTGACACACACACAGTTCGACAGCTGAACCTCAAGGGCCTAGAGAAGACGTAGTAGTGACTTTTGCTTACTAATAAATGTTATATAGGCAAATGAGAAACATAAATGTGCTAGATCATCGCATTATATTTTGGGAATATATAATAAACATGTTCTATTCTCTGTCTAGTTCCGTACTCCCCACAGGTTCATCTTGTCAGGCTCCCCCATGCAGAACAACTTGAAGGAGCTGTGGTCTCTGTTTGACTTTGTCTTTCCCGGTAAACTGGGGACATTACCTGTGTTCATGGAGCAGTTCTCTGTGCCAATCACCATGGGTGGATACAGCAACGCCTCACCTGTACAGGTACCGGAACACACCCTCACACACGAATGCACAATTAGGATGTACCCCTTAACTACCTGTCATTGTGTTTTTTTAACAATGAAGGATAGAGGTAAAATGAGGAAGACTATAAAAGTTAAGGAGTAACTTAAGACCATCCATTAGAGTGTTGTTGGGATTTATCTTGTTTTTAGGAGTGTGCAAGTTAATTTAATATGACAATTTTCATTAAAAGTTAGAGGAAAGTTTTTAAAGTAACAGTCGCTGCATAAATAAAACAAAAAACTGCATGGTTTATTTCTGCTGTGGTCCAACGTGAATAGAAAGTTGAGAACAGGGATAGCATACATACAAGACGTAATCAATTAATCCAGAAACCCTATAAAAACTAATTGTAGCATAGGGAGGGAGTAATGAAGGGGTAAAGTGTCACTTGATAACAGTATTCATGCACATTCACATACACAGTTTTGGGAGAGCTGGATGGAAGCAGGTCAGAAGGAGTGATGGAGGAACAAGACAGCCATTAAGTGCAGGGCAGGGTAATGTAGGTCCATGCAAAGGAACTTCAGTACATCCCCAGTGTGTGTGAGGGAGGGAGAGGCTAAAGTGGAGAGCCAGTGAGCTAAATTGTAGCCCTTTGTCATTAGTGTTCAATCGTTAATAACCCACTGACTGTATGGATTTAATTATTTAAGCCGGCTATTGATGCTTCTTCCGCTGTCGATAATAAAAACCTTTACTAATTATTAATGTTATTAAATGGTCAGAGAGGGCTAAGCCCTGCTGCCTTATCCTCCCCTCGAATTTCTCTGAGCAGAAAGACTGGCTCTGCGCAGATGTTCTGCTCGATGTATGAGCGAGGAGATGTTTGTAAACATGCGCGTGTTTCGGGTGGGGCTACGTTAGCATGTGAATGTGGGATCAATTACTGAAGCCTACATTTGCGCTCCCATGTGAATCCACTCAGCAGCTTGTGCGGGGATACCTGGATCATCTGCTGCCCTCCTCTTCTTCCCTTCCACTCTAACCTCCACCGAGCCCTAAACCCCACCACCTTATTGTCCCCTGCAGCATTATTGAGCCTCTTTGATCCTCTCTGTAGACCCCTAGTGAGTTAATGTTTCAAATCCTAACTGGACTTTACCACTGACTCTGGGTGAGGTGTAGCAGGCCATTTGCAGCGGAGTCCAAGTGTGGGGTGGGGCCGGGTGTTTCTAAAGCTCCCCTTCTGTTTGCAATGGAGCTGGCCTGTAGCACTGATGAAAGAGGAGGGCTCTGTCCCTGGAGGCCAGCAGCACTCTGATCAATGTTTAATGGCTCGAACTGCTGAGAGGGACAGCCTGAAGGGAGGTGATGATAGAGGGCGGAAGAGGGGCTAAACGACAATCATGCCTCAAGAAACATGCACGCTGACAGGTGTGAGTGCTCGATTGTTTGACACGCTGAGCTGAATGCTTCTTTTGTTTGTCTGTGCTAAATCTGTCGCTGGTTTTCAGGTCCAGACGGCGTTCAAGTGTGCATGTGTGCTGAGGGACACCATCAATCCTTACCTGCTCAGGAGGATGAAGGCGGACGTCAAGGACAACCTCTCTTTACCTGACAAAAATGAACAGGTATTCATCACACGCTTAAAGGCATTTGACCCTTTATTGAACAGCCTCTCATGCCTGGATCTTTTAGCTGGGGAGGTGTTTATCTGATTGGATGTGACTTTATGTGCCATGTCTAAGGAGTATTTGATGAATGTTCATGGCCCTTGTCAGGTGAAGCCAGCTAATAAAGTCCCAGCAAAGTAAAAGGCGCAGGTATTCATTAAGGTGGCTGGTCTCTGGTCTGTCCTCGTGGCTGACGCTGGTTGACTCCTCAGTCCACTTCAGCTCATTAAGTCGGTCCCAGAGGAGAGCAGTGGCTCCAAAAAACACATTGCTTCCCTCTAATTTCTCTTCTCGCACGCTGCACTTCATCAAGGGGCTTTAAAACGGATGCTCACCTCTCATTACACACTCTTACACTTCCGTGTGTGTGTGTGTGTGTGTATGTTTGTGTGTGTGTGCGTGTGTTTAGGTTCTGTTTTGCAGATTAACAGAGGATCAGCGGGAGGTGTATCAGGGCTTCTTGGATTCCAAAGAGGTCTACCAGATACTTAGCGGGGACATGCAGGTAAGCTACTTTGAGACAAACAGATTCACTGTGTTCAGCCAAAACTTTATTACGAAGACAAAGCAAAAGACTTTTACTTTTCTATCCCACTAACTGATTATTTACAGTTCACTCCTTTGATTGAAAGTAATTTGTTAGTATTTTTACTCTCACTTTTACACTTCAAAAAGCTCAGTGGCTTAAAATCTTTTTCGCCATGTAAATTTTGTTTAGCTACTAATAGCCTGACTTTAGTATTCTTTAAGATGCTCTCTTTAAGGAGGTTGTGCAGTTTGTCTTCTCACATTAGCCAGACCCTGGAGAGAGAGGCTTGACCATTTATCACCACTGACCAAATGAATGCGGTTGGAGAGCCAGGAGTCACCACAGCAGATTGTGCACACACGCACACACACACGCACACGCACACACACACACACACGCACACACACACACACGCTGACACACACACACTCTTACAGTCATATTTCGGTGGTCACTCTCAGTCCATTAACCACCATTACTAATGCAGTGACCGTTGGGCCTTCATCAAGGAACTCAGCCTTTATTGTCAGTAAATAAATTATGTAACTTCTTCCTGTACACTAAAGTAAATTAGTTTATTTGTTTAAAGGTCCAACGCTGTTAAATGAGGTCAAATTTACGTAATTCTTTTTTTTTTTTCTGGTTTGTCACCTGCCACCAGTTTTGTGTGGGTGGAAGAAAAGGTGTAATTAAGAGGCTTTGTTCCTTTTCTTGTTTTTGTGCTCTTTAGGTATTCTCAGGTTTGATAGCACTACGAAAGATCTGTAACCACCCTGACCTTTTCTCTGGCGGCCCCCGGATGCTGAGGGGAATCCCTGAGGATCAGCTCACTGAGGAGGAACACTTTGGCTTTTGGAAACGCTCAGGCAAGCTGATCGTGGTGGAGTCACTGCTGCGTCTCTGGTTCAAACAGAACCACAGAGTCCTGCTCTTCACTCAGTCTAGACAGGTCAGGAACACTCCTCCGATTCACCTGTCGATCACTTCACAACATACACATCTATATTTAGATCTGCTTGTAATAATCACATCACGACATGTCATTCCTTCTCTACTTCCAGTTCATTTCGAATTATTGTTAAACATAAAATGATTATGTGTGTGTGTTGGTCTACGTGTTTCTGCGCGTGTGAGTGAGGGAGTGAGAGAGGCCCCAGCTGTTGCAGTCAATACCAATGAGATTATACCTCTGAGGGAACCTGACACCCTCCCTGTCGGTATCTCTGTCCATGTAATATTAATCTGCTCTAATCCTTTTAGAGATAATCCAAACCTCAGCCCCTCTTCCCCTCTCTCTGTTCCTCTCCTTCGCTCACGCAGTCTCTTCTGTCCTGTATTTGTCTCCTTCTTCCCCAGATGTTGGCCATCTTTGAGATGTTTGTGAGGGAGAATAAATACACGTACCTGAAAATGGACGGCACTACCCCAATAGCTTCCCGTCAGCCGCTCATCGCTCGCTACAACGAGGTAAGGATTAGTCATCCCTAATGGCTCTGAGTGTTTCCCATGAAAATCCCATCCTGAGGGAGAAAAAGGCTCCATGGAACCCTCCTCACCCTGAGGTGGAAACACTAATTGATGACAATCTGTTGCTCAAAATGAACCATCCTGTCTCAGTATTGTAATACAGATATGGGGAAATATTAAAATTCGTTCTAATAGTTCATTTAAATCTTTAAATGAAAGATTGTAATATTACTAAACTAATAAACAGATCAAACGTACCTACAGTGTTATAGAATTAAATGTGTTACTATTTAATACATTTAAAGGCATACATTTTTCTTTTCTGCAGAGAGAATAAAGTAAGCAAACCCCAAGATTAAATTAAGATGTTAGATTATTTTCAAATAGGCTTTTATTTGAGAGAAAACAATACAGTCCTCGTTCTTTGACATCATATACATTTTTTAGTTCATAATTTACTAATGAAATGTATTTTTAAAATTTGAAAGTAAATATAAGAGTGACTATTATTCTTGATTTAATGTCCTTTAATCACTGACATTTTTGTCCCCTTTGCCTTTATTTCTTACAGGACAAATCCATTTTTATCTTCTTGTTGACGACCAGAGTCGGAGGTCTGGGAGTCAATCTGACTGGAGCCAACAGAGTCATCATCTATGACCCAGACTGGAACCCCAGTACTGACACACAGGTGAAGAGAAGCACACACACACACACGCACACACACACACACACACACTCAAACCGACTCTTACAATAATTCAAATCAAACATAAATCTCCATTATTTCTCTTGATTTTTTTTGTGTTCTTAAAGGTATTTTTTGTTTTTTCATTAGGGAACCAAATTTTCTCATTATAGTTTTTCCCTTCTCACTATGCTATATAACCCTAACCCTAACCCAGAATCTTTTATTTGATCGTATTGTGTTTGTAGGCCCGGGAAAGAGCCTGGAGGATAGGCCAGACGCAGCAAGTGACGATCTACAGACTGCTGACTGCCGGGACCATCGAGGAAAAAATCTACCACAGGTCAGACACCAGTGTTTTCATGTTTGGATTTAGGCACTGCTGTACACGTGTTATTAAATCTTAGAGCTTAATTAGAATGGCTGTCAGTGGAGTTCATACATTCGCTGAGGACCAATATTTAAATTAGGTGACATCTGGATTTTTATTTGGATCTTGGAATTGCACGCGCTCATTAATATAAGTCTCCTGAACATGTTGTTTTTTTCATCTATATCCATCAACTATTTCCCAAATAATTTTCTAATAAGACATTTAAAAAGTGAGTGAAAAAAAAATCCTGGATCCTCCCCCTGATCCGCAATTGGCACTAAAATTTAATGAGTTCTTTCCCAACACATACTGCATCCTTCCACCAAGTTTCGTTGTTTTCCAGGCGTTGTTGTGTAATGCTGCCAACAAACTAACTGACAGAGAGAAAAACGTACCAACAGACAAGCAGATGCAGACAAAAACATAACCTCTTCAGTGTGGGTATGAATGAAAAGGTTTCTTTTAATCCAGCCTTCTCTTTTTCTTTTTTCTTTTTATCCAGTCTTGCATCTTAGTTGTCTTTCTATTGACTTCACACGTTCACGAGTATTGGTAACAATATTCATTGACTTGACTAATTGCTCGCATCACTGCCGTATTACTACTTGCACTATATCCCAGTTCTCAGTAATTGAAAAGCTTTCCAGCATCATTAAATGGCCAATCCAGGACTTCTAAAGCATCGCTCTGTTTGGTCTGTGTCTGTAAAGTGCTTTCAAAGAGCGAGTAGGAAGAACTGCAGGGATTCTATTTTGATGCCTACAATTGTGCGGTTAACTAATTTTCTCATCCATCAGACAAACTACTCTGTGGTGGCAGATCGGGGTTTGCCTGCTGAGGTAAAATGGCAAATTATACACAAGTATCTAATTCTGTGTTTTATCTGTTTTGATTCAGGCAAATCTTCAAACAGTTTCTGACCAATCGTGTTCTGAAGGACCCCAAACAGAGACGGTTCTTTAAGTCGAATGACATCTACGAGCTCTTCACTCTCACTGACCCAGATGGAGGTCAGGGAACAGAGACCAGTGCCCTATTTGCAGGTATGTGGGTTAAAATGTTTGGGTGTTTAGACATTTTATTGTCCTTTCATTCCAAACAATCATTAACGTGATTTAAAGCTCATTTTCTAGTTATGATAATTTTCTAAAGCTTCATGGATTCAACTGACCTGGTTTTGTTTTGACCCTCAACCAGGTACCGGCTCTGACGTCAAGGCACCTAAGAAACCCGAGAGGCAGAGACCATTGCACGCATTAAACCACTCCAGCCGTACTCGCAAACACTCCTCAGCAAACCAGAAGGAAACTGGTGCAGACAGCAGACACTCCTCATCAAACATTCCTGCATTAAGGGACGGAAGTACCGCTCTATGCAGACAAAACTCTCAGGGTAAAATAAATGTCACGACGGACACCAGCCAATATGCCGTGGATGTAAAGCCAAGTCTTTCAACTGACATGCAGCATGGAGAACAAAATGGCAGAGACTGTGAAGCAGCCCAACCAGCCAGCAAAAACCCAACCAGCAAAAACCCAACCAGCTCTCACCAGCACAGAGCCTCTTCCCTGACGAGCCCACAGAAACACAGGGAAAAGACAAAGCACTGTGACGCCGCTGACTCAGGCAAACCCAAGCACAAACACAAGAAACGCAAACACTCCACAGACGCTCGGTTCGAAGGCCGGCGCATCTCGCACTTGGTGAAGAAAAGGACTTTTAACACAGAGGAGAATGGAGACAACGAGCCTGGGGACCAGAAGAAATCAGACGATTATGTCTTGGCAAAGCTCTTCAGGAAGTCCGGTGGGTGTTTTTGTGCACCAACCATTCTGCCATTGCTCCCATAGTTTGTTAATAAGTCTCACTAACCATTAAGGGTCTTTTTTTTTAATTTATTTTCCATCTGCTTTGGTCTGCTTCAGGTATCCACAGTGTGATGCAGCACGACACCATCATGGAGGCGTCCAACCCTGACTATGTTCTCGTGGAGGCAGAAGCCAACAGGGTGGCCAGAGACGCCCTGAAAGCCCTGAAGGTTTCTCGCCAGAAGTGCCGGCTGCCCTATAACAGACCCCCCCCTCCCCCTGCGAAGTACGCAGCCACTCACACACTGGGCCTGTTTAGAGCTTCACTTATCTCACATGAAACACGTCTCAGTTTTTCTCTTGTGTGTTTCCTCAGGAAACGGTTTGGGCAAAAGAAGAATTCTCTCCTGGTTGAGCCTCCAGTTCAGTCCGTCGGTGCTCCAAGCAAATGCAAGGTAAGAGCAGCGTTAGTGTTAAATATGCACAGTATTGTTCTGTCAGTTATTTTGCATTGGTGATTCTATGTGGTGTAAATTTATCTGCTTTCTCTTTTTAGGATGCTGCTATTGTAAAGAAGTCCGTGTCAAAGAAGCCTGGTTCGGGGGCTCATTTCAGCGGGGAGGGGGCAGAGAGTGATCCAAACTCCGCCCCCCTCTCCTCCTCCTCCCTGCTGGCCAACATGAGAGTCCGTAATCACCTCAGCGTGCCCTCCAGCCAAAGAGACGAGGCGGAGGAAGACGAGGAAGGCTCCGGAGCTCCCGCGACGAGCTCACCCCCACCTCCGCCCACCGAGCACGACGAGCTGCTGGTGGATGTGCGGAACTTCGTGGCCTTCCAGGCGAACGTGGACGGCCAGGCCACCACCCAGGAGGTGCTGGAGTATTTCAAACCAAGGCTGACGAAGGAGCAGGCGCCCGTCTTCAGAGAGCTGCTGAGGAGCATATGCGACTTCACCAGGACGTCGGGTCAGGGAGGCATCTGGAGACTGAATCAGCACTTCCAATGAAGAAAGACTAAACTGTGGTTGATAACCAATACAAGCCTGTAGAGTTCAAGCCTACAATATATTTTTTATTAACTTGTGTCAAATGAAAATGTCTTTAAAAATGCAAAAAATCTAAATTGAGAATAATATCATATGAGAGGTTGAACAATATTGTGTGAAAAGCCATTTTACACTACAATGATAAACTGAAGTTAGTGAATTACCTGTGAGCTGAGAACTGAAGGGAGAAGTCCGTTTGAATGTTTAATTTATTTCTGCTGCAGTTTGAGTTTTGTTGTTAAACTTTTGTTTCCGTTCATTGTTGCTTGTTCCTGCTTATACTTGAATTCTCTTGTTTTGTATTTAAATCTGTTTCAACTTTTAAAAATTATGTACCTCCTCAACTGCCTCATATTTCCAATTTTCTAATGTGCCACTGTAAAATGTGACAGTGTAGTGTGCCCTGTAAATACGACCAAATCACCACAGGTTCTGGTGGGTTTTTTATGACTGACTTTTCATAAACCATTTACGGGATGAGAGCTTTGAATTCTATAACACATTATTCCCTGTTATTGAGCTATGTTTTATATTTATAAAACATAAAATTAAAACAATGCTGTCCTGGATATGTTGTATGGAATACAGCTATGTAGCTGCTGACATGTTCCTGTTAAGTTATTTGGATTGTAAACATGGATTCAAATAAAGAAAGACATACTGGAATAGTCAGAAACATTCATTACAAAATATATGCTATGCCTTTAAATAGAGGTTTCCAGAACATGGAGAGTTTTGGACCTATATTCCCAGTTTGTGTTAAATTTATATATTTACCATAAGAGATATGAGTACATTTATTTGGATAAATTTGTTGCTAATTTTTCTAGAGATAACATTTCAGTTTAACTGAAGCGTGGACAAATAGCCTAACTGTCATCTGGAAATAGGACAGGAATCTGGAAAAGAAAAAGTTGTTAACAGTCTGTAACCGGTGGAGATGAGTGTTACTTCATTTAGTGGTAGTCATCAGAGGCTGGAGAGGAAAAGGCGCTGACAAGAGGCACACACACAGACACACACACACACACACACTTCAGCCCTGCTCTCTTTTCAGAGTTGTCTAGACCAAATATTGGGATAAAGTTATCAACCGTTATTTGATTTCAATTTTCTCCACGCACCTCACCGAGGTCATAATAACAACTTTATTTTCAGTGGTGCATAAATTAATTACGCGCATTTAATAACTAAAATATCATTATATTCCCCCTTTAATAACATAAACGCTGCACGCCAGGGAAAGCCTTAATAGCGCGGGGCCCTGTAACTGGCCATTATCCGCCTGTAATGATATTACAGAACCAATTACGCGCCATTAGAAGGGATTTTCTGCACTTTATGTGGTTTAGTCCAATCCCGCACTCCTCTTCTAAATTTCAGCTGCTTCTCGAAGCCTCATTTTGCCTCCACCTCAGAGACGCATGGCGTCTGCGCTCTCTCGTCCCAGATGCGCTTTAAAACTAATTGAAAGGGTCCCGCAGCAGATCATTTATCTGAGGAAGCGTAATAAATCGCAGGACCCCTTGCTGTGAACAAAATCAAAAATTTGGCCTTGTGAGTGTTCAACATGCGCAGCCCCTTGTAAAGTGGACCCCCTAACACACCCTGACGAGCAATTAACCCGCCCGACAGTCAATCTAAAACCCAAAAGCAGTCATCCTCCTTTTTTTAATATATGAAAGAACCAAATAAAAAGTGCAGCGGGTATGTGCGCATGTTTATGGTTAGGGAATAGTCCTGACTCTGGAATAACAATCACTGGTGATGAATTTTTTTGGCACCATGAGCAGAGCTGCCGTTTGCCACCCTGGGTATAACTCCCCATCTCCCCTCTTCCTCTCCGTCTTCCTCTGACACACACACACACACACGCGTACACACACGCACGCAAACACGCACACACGCACGCACACACACCAGGAGTTGGGGTGACAGAGACAAAGCCCTGATAATCCGATTAGGACCAATTAGGCGTGAGATTCTGCGACACTAGCTGAAAGCCTTAACACTCTGCAGACAGTTATACAGTTATAGAGACATCTGGACACTCCCAGAGAGAGAGGAGTGTGTCTGCATGTGTATTTGTGTGTGTATGTGTGTGTGTTTGTGTGTCTGTCTGTTTGTGTCTCTGTGTGTGTGTGGTTACAGAGAGATAGAGAGAGACAGAGAGAGAGAGAGAGAGAGAGAGAGGGAGGGAGATGTGGACACTCCCAGACACGGAGTCAGAGAGTCAGAGGAAGTGCACTCGCCACTTCTCTCCAGAGCGCAGACTGGCTCACATCAGTTTCCTCCGTGCAGGTAGGATGCTCGTCCCTCCTCCTCAGCCTCAGCACCGCATCTCTCACAGTCCCGCACGGTGGCGCCTCCTCCTCCGCGGGACGGTTCTTAAAACATGTTCCGCCTCAGACGCGAGTGTGTGACATCAGACCCGAGGCTTTTTTTGCGCTGAAACTTTTGTGTGTGTTCCAGGTTTGGTTTCGCAGCTCGGAGACGCGCCAGGATGTTCTACTTCCACTGCCCGCCCCAGCTAGACGGGGAGTGCTGTCGCTCCAACACACGTAAGTTTTTCTTTTTTGTGACTCTTTTGCGTTTTCACAACCTCGTTTTTATCCAGTCTCTCCCTCAGATCGCTCTTAAAGCCCGGGCTCTGTGAACTTGTGCGATGTTAAGGTTTGCGTAATTGCGCGCACGGAGTGTGTGTGGTGTCGGTGGAGATCCGACTACAGGCCCGAGCGCGTCTTCTTTTCTTCTTTAATTACATGTGATCATCTCGAATGAATAATGAGAATAACACAGACCGTTAAACGCACAACTTTGGCGATTTTATGCAAAGACAAATTAAAACGTTTCCCATCATTAAATTAAGAATTCAAACGGAATGGTTGGATCTTTCATTTATCTTTTGTAAACATCTGTGTCATTTTTTTCTTTCCCACAAACTGTGGGAATAAAGGGTTAAGTGTGTTTTCCCCTCTGCTGTCAATCTGCTGCCTGTTTGGCTGAAGCGCTGGTGCTTTGGCCCTAGGGCAGAGGGGGCGTTCTGTCCCGGGCACAGATGTTGGGTGTCATGGCTCTTAGTCCGTCATGGTTCCCCTCAGACCCCCAACATCACAGTTTCGTTTAATGGAAATAGAAAATGTGCCAGGGAATAAATTCCCCATCATTCAGCCAACATTGTTTTCCGGCATTTCTATTTTATTAAAGGCATGAATCCAAGGTTGTTGTTTGTTTTTATCTATAAGACATTATCTGGATTTCCTCATTTAAAAAAAAAACATTGAATCATCAAACTTATTTAATGAAATGAGCAAATTCTCCCTCATTAACTTTTTCTTTTCTTTTCTTTTTTAACAGTGAATTCCAGCGGCTTTGGGAACCACGCCCCGGCTGATTTTGACGATGGATTTCTCCGTAGAAAACAGCGCAGAAACCGAACAACGTTCACTTTGCAACAGGTAAATATTCACCAAAAAAATACAGAGAACAAGAAACACCTGACACTTCACTCACAGTCAAATACGCACGACGCACAGCTGCTGGGGACTGGAAGTAAAACAAGTGGCAAAGTTTTCAAAATAAAGCAGGGACTTCTAGTTAAATATGACCTTTGGAAACTTTTAGAAAATACTAGAGAAATAAAGTAAATCACATAATTGCTTCACACGTATTTCTTAAATATATAAGGTGAGAAAACCATAAGAACTGAACACTTTGGAAGATCATGCGTGGGCATGACTGCGAAGTGACCTGAGTGTGTGTATGTAGGTCATAGTCTATACACCTGCAGTATCATTATTATCACTATTATTTTCTAATAGTCTGGTATCCCTACAAAAGGTGAAGCTTTATTTTTCTAAAAACATGGACCTGGTGAGGATAAAAAAGAAAGAAAGACAGAAAGAAAGAAAGGAGAAGATCAAATTTTATTTTCATATAGCCCATATTCTAACATTTAACAGCATGCACCTAACCAGGATAAAAAAGACAGAAGAAAGAAAGAAAGAAAGAATGAAAGAAAGAAAGAAGGAAGGAATGAAAGAAAGAAAGGAAATTTCAGTCAGAAAAAGTCACAATTTGCCATATAGGGCTGAACGATTTGTACAATAGGTTGAGGAAAAAGAAAGAAGGGAAGAAGGATGATACTTTAAAAGGAATCAACTAACCGGTCAACAATCAATCGACAGTGAACTTGTTGTGTTTCGCAGCTGGAAGCTCTGGAGGCTGTCTTCGCTCAGACCCACTACCCGGACGTGTTCACCCGGGAGGAGCTGGCGATGAAGATCAACCTGACCGAGGCCCGAGTGCAGGTAAGTGCTGGGCACGTCTGACCAGTGCGAGAAAGAGAGAGAGAGAGAGAGGGAGAGAGAGAGGGAGCGAGAGGCTAAATGAAGCCACTCTGTCATCCCGCCGATGCACTTTAATAACATCAACATAATGGTGAATATTAGATTAGCTTGATTAATCGGTCATTCATAATTAACCAGCGATAATGGTCCTCGCTAATTTGTCCGCGCGTCTCAAAGGTGGGGATACATCACGCGTCCTCTCCACAGAAAGAGGGAGAAACCTGCAGAAAGTCCCTTTTCTCCACCTGCCTGACTCTGACACACACACACACACACACACACACACACACACACACACACACACACACACACACACACGCACCTCACACACGCACTTCAAAACACATGCACCCTCAACAACAAAAAAAGTAATAATAAAAAATAAAAACCTCAAATTTGGCAATTTATTTTCCGCCTGTGCCCCCTGCACATGCGCTCTTGTAAACTTGGCCACGCTGTAATTCAGTTAAGTGTCCTGTATGTAATTTCCTGCATTCCAGATTTGCTTTTGGGTTTTTGTTGTGCGCGCAGATCTAATTGTGGGAAATATAATAGTTTGCCTTTTGTTCCCCAGGGTCATCTTACTATCGCTTAAACCCAATGGCAGGGTTGATAATGGAATCCGGCGCTGTAAATTAGGGATTGTAAACAAATTATTCCCCCCTCCTAATCCGATTACCGCATTCCTATTATTAAATCTGAACATGAATCCACGGCAGTATGCAGGGATATTAAACTTACATTATTATTAGAAAATAAATTTCCTTTCTGTTGTAGTGTTGCTGCCCCCCACCCTTTTTTTTTTTGTAAAGTGTCAATGGGCCTCCCCCGCATTAAGAGCACACCGCAAATTGAGATTAATGGAGCAATTATAGCCCATTCAGAGGCGGGTGTGTGCGTGTGGGGGGGTGCGACTTCTAGCTGGAAGGTGCAGGGGTGAGATAAGTCCATTGGTTGCATTGTTGTCCTGCCACCAAAAATGTTGTCCTTTCTTTATGCCCGATGAATGCACGCGTTTTGTTTGGCTGTTGACATCATTTGTACCTCCCCATACAATGGCAGGGCTGCAGAGCACATGCACACCAACCTCCCATTCACACATCGTGATTAATGCCTGCTAGAACCAAGTCCTAATCGAATCTGATGTTGTCAAACAATCACTAAATAGGGAAATAAACGACTTCATCACGGCCGCCTCTCTCTCGGGCAGTACAACTGTCAGTGGGAAGTCATTAAAATATGATAATGAAAAATTGCTCAATTAAATGTTGTTATAGACGGTGACCTTCATTCGATTAAGACACCAGAACTTGGGCCATGTCTCCTCGGCTGTGTGGATGGTGAAGTTTTGGAGATAAGTCAGGGACTGTGGGAAAATGACAGTGCCTGGTGTGGGGCATTCAAACACCGGCTGAGACATACAAAGAGAAAAAAAGCAAATAGAGCATTTGTTTAATACATGTATCTGTTTAAAAGATAGATAAAAGGCATATATATATATGATTAGGTGTCCTTTAAGTTTGTATTTCTTTGTCTGTGATGTGCAAAAAAAAAAAAAAAGCAAGAGAAATTAAGAACGAGGAAAGTGAAAAATAACTTTGACATGGATGGAAAATTACATTCAATGAATGAAATTAAAATGTGTCATAAAATGCAGCAGGATTCCAGATTTAATTTGTAATTCTAATTAATTGTTTTTGCTTTTTCCCCCCCATTTCTCTTCCTTTTTTTTTTTTATTAATACAGGTTTGGTTTCAGAATCGCAGAGCAAAGTGGAGGAAGACGGAGCGAGGGAGCTCTGACCCCGAAGGAGGGAAGGAGCAGATGAGTGAGGGCACTCCTCCGTCTCGCAGCCTCAACTCTCAGTCCCCGGTGGACCAGAGCAGAAAACAGAAGGATCCTCTGGAGATGCAGCAGAGGTGAGAAAAAATTTAAGATAAAACAGATTGAAGACTTTGCTTTTTTTGCTGTAATTGTCATGAAACATCATTTCCATTTGTGGGAGACGGACACGTTGCTGTTCCAGAATTCCAGATTGATTGATAGAAATAAAAAAGAGGTCCCTTTTATCCATAACGGCTAAAACAAATATCTGAAAGCATTAAGTGTCTTTCGGAAGTTTACAGGATATTCACTGTTTTAGTTTTTCAGCTCTTAAGTGCAGAGTGTAGTTTGACAAATAAAAATGTAGTCGATATTTCTATAAATGTGTAATTTGTCAGTTTTTAATTAAATAGCTAATTGGAAACAGTATGTCGGTTCTCTCCAGCATGAACAGGACTGTGGGTCCTGGTGGTCCCTTCTTTCCGTCTTGTATACCAGGCTCGCTGCTCAATTCGGCCACCTACGCCCAGGCGCTCTCTCAGGTCGCCACCCTCAAAGGTAAATATGATCCACAATAAAGAGATGAAATCACGATGATGTATAAAAATCAGATTTGTTAGTAACTCCGTCACAACTCCCTCTTCTGCTGTTTTCCAGGTAACGGCCTGTGCTCCTGCTGTGTGTCTGACCCCATGGGTCTGTCCTTCCTGCCGCCCTACGGTTGTCAGGGCAACCGCACAGCCAGCGTGGCCGCCCTGCGCATGAAGGCTCGGGAGCACTCGGAGGCCGTGCTGCAGTCCGCCAACCTGCTCAGTGCGGCAACCGGGCCCAGTGCCGGCGTGGGAGTCCTCTCAGGGGTCGGCGTCAGCTCGGTCGGGGTGGCAAGGCCCTCGGTGGGACCAGCCATTGAGGGGCCTGGCTCCATTGGAAGAGGAGGAGACAGCGCAAGTCCCAGCTCGGCCTCCAAGGTCCAGGTCCTGGGCGGTAGTCCCGACAAACACCCTCAATGCTCCAAGGATCCACTGGAGAAGAAGTGAGGTGCTGGACGTAAAAATGGATACTCTGAATCTCTGTGATCGTGCCTGTTATTTCTTCTTTACTCGACTCTACTCTGGTCGTATGAGCAACTAAGCACAACTACTGACTGACTCCAGAAACATGCGAGGAGAGACTCTGCTGAAACAGTGTATGGATGCAAACAATGAATATTTATTTGACAGTAAATTATTATTGTTTGTGAGATGCTGAATACTTGGGGCCTTGTTATCCCCATTAAAGCACAAGTGTAGTTTTGGATCTATATTTGTCTTCATGCACTCTTGGACTCTATTTGATGGACATAACATAGATGCAACGTGTGTGCAAAAAAGGCCTGTTTGATAATGTGAATTTAAGTAACCCTGATACGGCTCCTCTTGTTTTCTTAAAGAGGACAGATGCTTACAATGTGAATGTTAATGCATGTGAACTGTGAGTGTAGAGCTGACGGCAGGACAGTGAGGATTTTTGCAGGCAATATGATGTTTATTGCATCAGGTCGGTAACGGGCTCAAACAATCGTCTCTGGTTTCTTTTTTCTTTTTTAAAGTGAAAGTGCACTTTAATATTAATCAGCCATTTCCAGTGTAAATGTGTACATGTGCCAGAATACAGTATGTCCACGTGGGAAGCGCAGGCAGGCTGAAGCCGACTCAGCGACAGAGCGGCTCTGTTAGCACATCTGTAGCGCCGGCAGACAGGGAACACACCACTCCTGTTGTGACATGTTCTTTAAAACAATTAAAGATGTAGTCGCTCATGTTCCTCTCCTGTTGCCTCTCGCTCCAGCCATCTGTTCTTATACATTATTTATCAGCCTCTCTTAAAGCTGGGAGGGGAGAGCAATCCTGACTCTTATTATTTATTTACTTTTAGGAACGCCGGCCCCCCCTCTCTACCTTCTCTCCCTCTCTGAGCGGTTTTTAATAAACCCCATTAACAATGATATATGCTATTTATTAATATTGAATTTACATTAAAAAAAATATAATCTATCATCACCTCAGGGTTCCTCACACGGCAGTTCATCACAGGCAATACATTTCTTGATTCATTATTCCTAAATATCTCCTCTCGCCACAATGACTCCTGAATAAAGGCTCAGCTGATCACACAGAGAATACTTAACCGCAGAGCACACAACCAGTAGTTGGGCTGATTCAATTTGTGTCCTTGAGGATCTTCGGGAAATTACTTTTGATAGTCAATAACACAATTAAGTAAACTACACAAACATTACCATGAATAATTGATAAGAAATTATGTATTACCATGAAGTACTGGTTCAATAATTGATGAGGCGACACCCCGGTGACACAGAAGAGAGAGATAATGTCAGACGTCGTGCCAGGTTGTTCACAGAGGGCCGAGCGCCCATCCTCCTTTTCACACCATCATGTGTGCATGTTGTAAATATCCTGCAAATACTCCAATAAAGTGACGCTTTCAATGACTCTGAGTGGCCCGCTTGTAACATGAGCACTTTTCAAAATTTTACGTGATTTTTATTGCATGAGAACACGACATTTCCCAACACACACACACACACACACACACACACACACACACACACACACACACACACACACACACACACACACACACACACACACACACACACACACACACACACACACACACACACACACACACACACACACACACACACACACACACACACACACACACACACACACACACACACACACACACACACACACACACACATACACATCATAATAAAAGTGGCACATTTATTGGCACTTTTTAGGTTCAAAGATAAAAATTTAGCCAAAATAGACTTTTTAAATCCAAACCTATTAAGGCCTATTTTTATATATTTGGTATCATAATATTCTAGGCCTGTTATATAGCAGATACTCCATCTATTCATGCCTCAAATAGTATTACCAAAACCACCATGTCCTAATATAATGATTTTGCTTCTGTTAAGAGAACATGTTAAGCCCCGTGACATGGCATCTAATGATAACACAATACAAATCAGCTCCTTTTTCTAAAACTGCACCAATATGGACGACGGATTCCAGCCAACTCACACAAAAGATGAGAGAAACACATTCAATCTCGACACAATTGAATACAGCAGTTGTGGAATTTAATCATTAGCCAAAACAAAGGATGCTGAAGTTGTAATGACTCCGATCATCATTAAGTTCGACACGGCGCCCATAATTCACTGCTTTAATATTTCATAAACAAGTCAAGTTGGTGTTGACATTCAGCTGTGCATGTGGCATCATTGATAATTTTCTGTCACCTAAAAAAAGTCCTGAGGCGGTCTCGCGGAGCATTGTTATATCAAATTAGCTGGAGAGCGGCCAGAAAAGCAGACAAACATGGTGAATATGGGCAACAGCAGTTGAACTCTGTTCTTACAGTGCAGTTAATGGGCTTCTTTTGTTGCAGTAATGAAATATTTGCAGGGGATGTGGGGCAACGTGTCCTGAAACAGGGAGACGTGCTGCACAGGCACTCATCTGCAGACAATGTAAGGCACACAGAGAAACACAGTATATGCTAAAGAAAGACTGGCACATATGTAGAATTGTTTTGCTCGACATCGGGTGCATCACCTACATTTTTGAGTATTCAAGGTCCCAGCTCCCAAAGTCAGACATTCAGTGCATTCAGGCCTCAACACCCCCCCCACCCACACACACACACACACACACACTCACACTACAGTATCTGTGCTTTTAATTCCTGCAGCAAACCTGATCAATAACTCAATCAATTAGAATCAATTAAGCTCATCTCTGAATGGAGATAATACAAACAAAGCATATCTTAATGCAGTGTGTAATGTGCCTGTCTGCTGTCTGCCACAGAACCGCAGCCCGGCTCCTTACTCAGCACAGCGAAGAGCATCCTCAGCGTTTGTGATCAGTGCTCACGGCAGCCCTCAGTCACTTCACTTTGCAACCGGGCTAAAGCAAAGTTGACGAATGTTCACTTTGCAAAAAAAAAAACTCAAGATATGTATAAAATCAAAATTTCTGTCCAGGCCACATGGAAGTGAAGGTGGGTTCTTAGTTTGTCCACTAGAGGGACTTGGTGAGCAGGAAACTTGCCCCACAACAAGCTTCATCTCAAACCTCAATGGGGAAATTGAGCACATCGGATCAACACACACTGTGTTATTTTGGCTGAGGGAAGACTTTGTACATTTTTATTAATCATTCATCAAAACAAATTTTCAACAAGTGCTGAGTATCAAGGGCCCGACAAGTGAAAAATAAGATGATATATCAGCAATTTGCAAATTGCGGATGATGATGTTTGAGATCTGTGGAGCTTATTTCATAGAGTTTATGTAGAAATGGATGTTATTGACATTCAGAGTCCAGGAAGAAAAAAAAGGGGGAAAAAGATGGATTAAAATTTAGAAGGTTGCGTGGGTGGAGAGATGGAGGTTTAGAAGGGAGGAAGGAGATTAGTTAAAAAGGGATTACCTCAGCCTTTCCCCAAAGTTTGGTGAGCTGTATGCAAAACCATCTGTGTGTGTGTGTGTGTGTGTGTGTGTGTGTCTGTGTGCGCGTGTGTCTGTGTGGGAGTTTGCAAAGGAGTGCGTCACCATTAAGGACATGTGTGTGTGTCCATCATCCTGCCAGGCCGCGGCCCTGCACCCGCCAAGAAACCCAGGAAACTATCTGCTACAGCAATCTCCTATTATAGCAGCAGGGGCTGTAAGGGGGGATGGAGCAGAGGGGAGGTGGGGTTACTTTTCAGCTGGGGGCAAGGGGTGGGTGGGTAAGATTTCCATCGTTTAATAACAAAAAGATAAAATGTGACAAATTTGCCGTCACATGATTGTATAGTCGAGACGAAGCTTCGTTCAAGTCGGTGGGGACACTTGTTGACACTTCATATGGTTCTTGTCGGTGCTGTTCAACAAAGATGGAGGCACACCAGTGTGAGGCAATTGGGTTATTTACGTCTCCCAGTGGGGGCTCCTGAACTGCATTCCCAGCACCCCACCCCCCCACACAGTAATAACACACCTTTGGGAATTGGGCTTTTTTTCTCCTGGTTTCGACCCCACAACCCGCCTCCTCTGCTGTTGGGAACATTTCCCTTCAGCTTGCTGACAGTTAGCTGTGTAGCTGCTAATGGCCGACAGCTTGCTGTCCATATTTATAAATAGTTGAAAGGCTGTTTGTTTCATCCGTCGGACACTTGACACCAGAGGATCTCGCAGACCCACATGCTGCAGCCCAAGCCCTCTTTCCGTCCCTCCATGGTGGACACTGTGGGAAAAGTCCTCTATTTCTGTCTGGGGTCCGGATCTGAGTTCTGCTGCCTACCTCTGGTCAGACGCTCCAAATCCTGACAGTGGACTATCAAGAGTTTTTTTCTTTGGATTTATTTTTCCGTAGAAAGAGGCAGAGCTGCCAGTGAGGGCTCGTATGAGGTGACAGGGGAGGATCAGATCTGCAAGGCCTGTGGAGACGGAATCTTTTGAGGAGTTTAACCTGGAGTAGATCTCAGATTATGGATTATAGAGCTGAAAGGTAAAATAAGAACCCAATCTACACCATTTTTAATGTTTTGATGACACACATATGAGGAAGACCTAAGACAAAAGTTAATATCCTCGACCTTGCATGCATTTAAATTAAATCTTAAAAGTTTAAATTAAAAAAAAATAAATAAAAACATTTGACATTCCCTGCTTTAATCACCGTACCAAAATACATTTGCTTTCTAAAGATTCTCTTAAGCGGTTAACTCCATTCTCAGAATTTTATTTTATTCTCTTTATGTATAAATATAAATCCTGGTCGAGTTCTTCCTGTTCTCCGAGGTGACAGATCTGTTACTGTCCAGTCTCAGACCACCTGAAAAGCACGGCTTGTTCGGTGTCAGATATTTGAGTCAGAGGCCCCGTCACAGGACAAAAATAAACCTGTCAGATGCAAGAATAAACAGAAACCTCCCTGACAGCTTGGCGGGAGGTGATTGTGACGAAAAGGTATTTATTTAGTCCCAGCTACTTCACTGTCCTTACAAAAATGTCCATAAACTGAACACAAATGTGTTAAGATACATTATTATTATTTTAAAAAATGTTAGTCCTTTAAATTTTTTGATTTTAGTTTATAAATTATATTTTAGGTGTATGTTTCATTATATTTCATTTTTATACTTTATTTTATATTCTTAATTGTTTGCTTGTGTGTTTTTTTAAATATTTTTGAGCATGGCGAGAAGGGAGCCTGTGACACCAGAATTTCATTGCAAGTCACTGATGTATGTAATTGTTGTGCAATTTTGTGTTTTGCACAGGTTTTGTGTTTTCTTGTGTAAATTGCTATTTCAACTAAGTTAGCAGCCACAGTAGAAAGTTGTTGCACAAACCTCTTTTCATTTCTGCACCAGTTTTCTGTGCTGCTGACTTAACCAGGCAGTGTGGTGTGAAGCTGTTCTATAGACGTGTGTGAGATGATATTAATGAACTACTGGGTATTTAAGGTGGTGCTGCCGGGCAGCTGCAGTTAATTTACCCATGACGTCGCCTTGATGCCTCTAAATATAATTTGTATTGAAAGCCCAGTACAAGAGATGGAGTATGAGCTAGAAAGGTTATAACAAGTTGCAGAAAAGAGTGGTTTGCATTATATGGTTTTCAAATATATAACACTGCAGTTTTGAAGACACCCCCCATATACAATGGAGAGTGAGGGGACAGAGAGCGACAAGGAATAAGTCAACAGACTGAAATACGTCACAGCGCTCGGCCATGGCCTTGCCTGCTTCAGATTTACAGATTAGAAAACATTGATTTTAAATGTTTACTTTATTGATTTGTTGAAAAAAAAAACACAAACTTCCTAATTAACAATCGTATTTGGTGCTCTATACATTTAATTTGTAAATGTTTGCAATATTAGTTTTCTTAAGTCAATTTAAATACATTAGCTAAAATGACTTATCTCATTCCAACATTCCGGGTTTTGTTGTTACTTTTCAATTTCAAACTCCGATTTTACCTCTGAAATCTCAATGTAGTAGTACTCTCCATCTGCTCTCTCCATAACACCAAATCAAGACTTATTATCAATATAACAGTGGACTGTTTCTAACAAAGTCAAACAACTTGCTGGGAGGCTGATTTAAAAGTTTAACATTTCTCAAACCCCTTATTGATGTGACATTTTGAGTTTGTGTGTGTTTGTCTAGATTGATACTGTGCATTCTGCTTACCCAAAATAACTCACGTGAGGCTGTCTTTCCTGTGCCTATAGCAACAGTGTAGTTTTATTTACAACATGTCCCTGAAGGTCACAGTGATTGAGCAGGAGGCTTTACAGAGCTGTTTTCAGAAGCACATACAGTACATCGTTGTTTAATCCGAGGGGGGGTCAAAAGACCCTCCTCAATAAGGCCAGCTATCTTTAATTGGGAACAACAGCCAAAGAGTTTGTTTTTAAATTAGAGAAAACATGTTTATCTTGGATTATCAACATTTTTCCTGTAGGATGATACGCTTATAAGTGTGCATTGGCTGGATCTGGGCTAACACACTTTTCTTTTGTCCTGCAGAAGAACAACAGATTCTAGGATCTTTTGTACAGATGCCAACTAAAAGGCTCGATGACTTAGGCCCGACCGGCTGAAGAAAATCCAGGGGCCCTGAACTCTAGGTCCTGCAGCTCCGCTGGCAGACATAGCGTTGCATTCTGAGGTCTGTGTTTGCATGAATGACTGAGCAATTGAGGACAGAGCTCTTTGTTTCCGAGCCGGCATCATGACCTCAGTTGAGAAGCGCCGCTCAGGCCGAAAGAGCGGCCGGCATCGAAAGAACAGCGATACTTCGAGCGGTGGGTCGTTCCTGGATGAGACCGACCGCGAGGTCAGCACTCTGACAGATCGAGCATTCAGGAGCCTCTGCATTGGGGATGAGGCTGTTTATAACGACTCGGACCTCTGTTCCTCTTCACCCTGCGGCCAGAGAGACAGACAGCTGGCCTTTAGTCAGGGCGGCCAAGACAGGGACAGAGAGGACAGAGAGAGAGAGGAACTTAAGAGAGCCGCCCATGAGAGCTTCAGCGTCAGGGTGCAGCAGTATGGACAGGAGCGGATGCATGGAGGAATGTGTAGGGCTGAGATCCAAAGAGATCCGCAGTGGGAGGCTTACGGCGAAAGGACACGGGGGAGGCTTTCTGCCACATTCCAGCAATCCTTTGTGGAAACCTCCCAACAGGAAAGATCTCTGAGGGAAGATCAGTTGTCATTCGGCAGCAATGGAGCTACAGATTTAGGTTCGCAGCAACGCAGGAGCCGCTCCAGAGTGTCCTCCCTCATCAAAGCTTTTAACTCTGACGGACAAAGGGATGGAGCAGGGATGGACGGTAAACTCAGAGAGTGGAATAATGAGACAAGCTTGGACAACTCAGCCCTGATGAATATCCAAAGAGAACTTTCCGAATTCTCTTCATCATACCAGCAAAACTTTAACAGTGATCATTTCCTGACAGGTGGTCAGTTCACGTCTCAAAACTCCGGATTCTACTCCTCTGAAGTAGCAGCAGTGGCTCACACAAATTCTGCATCCACTTTCATGAGCTCTTCCCACAGTAAACACAGCATGTCCACGCAGGTCAACTGCAACTCTAATTTCTTTATACACAGTGAGTTCAGTCCCTTCAAGGTATGGAGGGATCACAACAGGTTTCCGTTTCAACAACGGGACGTCTCAGGGTTTATGCACTGCTCTGAGTTTCCTAAATGGTATGAGACACCCATGTACAGGGAGCTTTCGCAGGAGGCCCGGCCACAGGGGCCTTACAGGTTTGAGGAGAGGGGTATTGGAAACCTGAGGAAAAACATGGTGCCAATGGTTCCTCCCACTCCTCAACGCTCCACATCAACATCTACAATTCTGCAGAAAGCTTCGGCTGTGGAGAAACGCAGCGAGTCCGAGTTGGCAGGTCGTTATCCCCACAGGAAGCGGATGCAGGGTCTGGGAACTAACAAGCTCCCGCCCCCACGCCCATCAACTGCATCACCTACTCTGGAGATGTCTCGACGTGTGCGGGACACCATCAGCTCCGTGAAAGCCCTTCAGCAAAAAATCAAAATGATGGCCGAGCAAAACATGGATATGGAGATGAAAGCAAATCAACAAGCAGCACTTTGTATCAACGATAATTTAATTCCTTTTGGCAAAAGTGCAGTAACAGCGGCAGCAAATGTTGTCAGAGGTAACACAAGCCCACTCAACATCAGTCAGCTTCTCACACCCGCAGTCTACACAAATCAAGAAGCAGGGACGTCAGTGGTCCGAGAAGGTGAGGTTTCACCTCAGCTTGTGGAACATGCTCCGGTGCGAGCTGAGAGCAGGGGAGCGACTCCTGACATTAGGATGTCCAGCTACAAATCTAGAGCCCCAAGCCTCCTCTTCAATCTCAAAGACAACAGGAAACGAGTCAAAAACACTTACAGCCCAACCAAATTCAAACAGCCTTCTGCGCCGGAGCCGAGAGACACTGTGATAGATATCCCAGATTATCCAGATCCAGACATTCAGTTTACACAGGTAGAAGAATTCAGCAGGACAAGTGCTGCCTCACATCAGTATGCAAACCAGTATCAAAACCCTGGATTGTCGCTTGAAGCACGAAACCCTCGTCCTAAAACAGCACCTGCAGGCCAACATTCAGAATACACTTTAGGTGATTACCAGACAGCTCAGAGTCAAAGTGAGATGGTTCATCATCACTCCACGACCACTGGCTTTACACCTGAAAACTACACAACCAATCAGCTGGCTAATGGACAGTATCGCCATGAAGACTTAATGTCAAATACTTCCTATAAACAAAGCGTGAGAGATAATGCAGAAAGTCTGGTAGGGAATGAATACAGGCTTCAACCATCTTATACAGCTACAGAGGCACCAAGAAAGACTGTCAACAATCCGACCAGAGAATATTTCATAAGTAGGGCAAATGCTGAGCAACATTTTAATGAAACAGTGGGCTGGGAATCCACAAAGGTGGATAGATATCAGCAGCCGAAAGACAACAAACATGATTACAGTAATGTGTCCACACAGGATAGGTGGAGACAGACAAACAGCCAAGACACAGAAAGGCTCGGTCTGAGAGCAACTGTCTCTCCATGGAAACAAGAGATAACTGCTTTAACAGAAAAAGAGAAACATGCGCAGGCTTACCAAAGAGCAGCCCCAATAAAGGAGGAACTACATTTACCCAGAGACAAATACAGAGGCGGACATCAGCAAAGTGTAAATGCAGAACTTGAAACAAGAGAGTTGAGGCATATTTATGGTGCAGGATTGGTCAATCCTAACATTTCAAGCCAACTATCCAAATATGCTCCAGAGATCAGTAATGCTAATGTAGAAAATCAAGAATATTATGGACAACAACAAGCTGGAACAATTAAAGACAAATATGCACTTCAAAAGCATCATGGACACAGTGAAATGCAAAATTATTTGACACAGAATTATGATAGGTATACTGTTCCAGAAAACCAAAATCCACACATCTTTAATATAAGTAAAGACAAAACTGTGTGCACGCAGGAAACAAGTCAGAGAAAACAATATATGCCGGCTCCAAAAGGACACGCAATGCAAAGTCTCCAGCCACTACAAGTCACAACGACGGTTGGAGATAATGTGCACAAAAATGCATTATCTAATCCTGACAATGCAGCTGAATCCACCATCGCACTAAACCAAGTGAAGGATAGACAGTTGGCTGAGGTCAGTGCTGGACAGGCCACAGCAGAAATCTCCAAAGAGGAGCTGGCAAAGGTTCAGCACCAAGCTCAAGTGGAGCCAAACAAAGCAGAGTCGGCCAGGTTAAATTTAGCAGGGCAGACTGGTTCAGAGAAAGTCAAAGCACAACAGGCCAAAGCAGAACTGACAGAGCGCGAGAGAGACTCTCCGGCTAAAACAGATGAGAAGAAAAAAGGAGAACAGAGAGAAAAACCAAGAGAAAAACATCCAGAGCATGCAAGGGAGGAGCAGACGAAGGCCACAGAACAAAAGATAACAGAAGAGACAAGAAATAAAAAAGAGGAAGCAGCGGCCATGCAAAGGAAAGAGGAGCAGGTCAAAGCTGATCGAGCCCGAGCAGAAAGGCTAAAAGAAGAACACATGAAAACTGAACTGGCACCGACAGAGCAATTAAGAATACAAAAAACTACACAGGTCAGAAGAGAAGAGGAAGAACAGGTAAAAGCAGAACAAATTGAAAGAGAGCGGATAGAAACTGAACGAACCAGAACAGAAAAGATCAAAGCAGAACAAGCTAAAACCAAACAGGAGAAAATTAAGGTAGTTGAGATGCAAAAGTTCAAAGCAGACCACATTAAAGTTAAGGATGTCAAACAAGAGCAATTGAAGAAAGATTTGATTAAAGCTCGTGTAAATTCAGAACAAACGATCCCAGAGTTAAATAAGGCCAAAGAGCAGACAAAAGTAAAGCTAGCTAAAGCAGAGCTAACAAAAACAGAGGATCTGCAGGAAAGGCTAGTTAAACCTGGATCAAAACTAGCAGCGATACAAACAGTCAAAAATGAGCCGGATAAAGTTGAAAAAGTTAAGACAGAGTTAGCTAAAGCCAAAGCAGAACTTGCCAAAATAACAGAGAAAATGAAAGGAGAACAAAAAGAGAAAGTCAGAAAAACCAACATCGTAATGGAAAAGGACCTTGCAAAAAAAGATGTTGATTTAAACATTAATATGAATAAAAATGAGGATTATAAAAACCAGGATGGAGCAACACAAATGCATCAACTGAATGAACACTCACTTGACAGAGGGGCTGATGATTTCAACAGTTTGAGAGGAAAATATGGTTTCACGAATGCACTTTCAACAAACAGAAAAGAGGAGTTAACTGCAAAAAATGATTCTTCGAATGATGACAAAGAAACACCAACTATATCTCCTGCCAAAGCTGAGACAAATGACAAACAGAGTCCTGCAAGTGTAGATGCAAAAGCTAACACAGAAAATAAGGAGGAGAGCGAAAGCTTTAAATCAAATGAGGAGACAGAGGGTAACTATGTTTACAGTGAGTCATCCAAAGAATTCAAATTATCCAGTTCTGATAACCTACCCACCCATGTAGATAACGGAGCAAATTGTGACACTGTTACTGATAAAGTAAAGGATGAAAGTGTTGAAAAGTCAGAAAAATGTGAAGCTGCGAAACTCACTGATGTATCACATCAAAGAGATTCTGATTTGACGAAACTCCTGCCTCATGAACGAAAACCTAAGTCAGTTGAGCACAGTGTAGGTCCAGGTAGAGATCTGCATTTCACCCCTCCCAGAGCATCGACACATAAAGAGAGAGCACAGACCAAGCAGGAGATCCTGACTTCCAGGATAAAAGCTCACGCTGAAAAAGAGATTTCAGCAATAAGAGATGGGTTCATATCGAAAAACCCTACCAGGCTATTAGCGGGTAGTCAGAGTCTTAACATACGACAAAGGCCGCCATCAGAGGAAGTGTCTAAAAAGCATGAAAGCACTATGTCCGGTAACATTACACCAAAGCACCAGATGGAGCAATCAGGAGTACAGACGGAGACAGTCAAGTCTGTGCCAACACCCAGTTCTGCTACAATACCAGTGAAGTCTGCAGTAACCACTGGTCAGTCAGTAGACCATTTACAGAAGCAGGTTCCCAAAGAACCAGTGAAAAGCAATGACAATGTGCAAGAACCTACCAAAGATGCAGAACCGACAGGATGTGATCCTAAAATCACAAACAGCGGCTTGATAGAAAAACAGAAGGAAGAAAGTCAATCTGGAGTTAGATCACTTGTGCAAAGTGAAGAGCAGGTACCTCTGGACAACCGTGGAAAGCAGAAGTCCAATCATGGAACCAACCCCGGAAAACAGAAAGATGGGGTTAAAGACAATCTAGCCATAACCACCGACCAACAGAACAAGGAGAAAGAGGATCTCTCGAAAGCTACATCTCTGGTCAAAGCTGAAAGCTCAAAACCGATGACATCAGAAAAACCTGAGGGTAAACATGAAGAACTTCACGAGGACTCAGCACCTTCAATAAATCTTTTCGATCAAGATCAGAACAAGACCCCTGTGGCTGATGACAGCTTGCAGATCATGGGAATCATGGTAATTGTACGAGACAGAAAGCCATCCGAGAGTGATAACACCAACCAGGAACGAATAAATACAAAATACCAAGAACACAGTAATTCAGAGCTCGATAAATGCCATCCCAGCTCAAGTTTAGAAGTACGTACAGGAAAAGATTCTCCCAAGGAAAATAGCATAGCAAAGGAAAAAGAGAGAGTTGCGCAGGAACTTCTTCCCACAGTTGGTGTGATTAATCATTCTGAAAATGTTTCTGAGAATGTCCCTGTAAAAATGACTTATCTTCAGAAGAGTACTTCTATAGATGCAAAACCTCAAAGGGAAATGCGACTTCAAGAACCACTGGCTGAAAAAGGCTTTCCATCCACAGTCACTGCACCTGCTAAAAATAAAGTATTGGCTGACACTCAACACCCTTCCAACAAGCAAGACATGAAAGACAAGGGACAGAATGACTACTCAAACAAAATGCCCAAACAGAACCTGGCAAAGGACACGAGAAAAGATGAAGTAAAGAATATTATAGAAGAAACAAATGATCAAAAAACACCAACAGCACATACCGATGACAACTTCAAGGGTAACGTGGAAAACACAGGAATCAAGAATGATCCCAACAAAGCTGATGCAGAAGCTCTGGTAAAACCTGATGTCCAGCAGATATCGACAGCAGATGTGACAACTGTTATAAATCCATACAAAAGCAGCTGCATAGATGGCGAGAGTGCACCCCTAATGGAAGAAAAGAGAAATGACCCAACTCCACTCAAGCCATTCAACAACACCACTCCATCTCAGCATTTACCTGAAAACCAAAACAAACCGGTATCCCCAAGATTCGAGACACACACTCAAGTGGAGGATGTTGTGCATATAGACAGCATTGCCATCAGAGTTGTTCCAACGTGTGCAGTAACTAAGAATGACAACCTGAATACAGCAGGAAAGAATGCTGCCACAGTTGTCCCAGCTGATGTGGTTGCAGCTACTGAACATAAAGAAGTTGCATCTTCAAGTTCCGAAGAAAAGGTGAACTCTTCAACCAACAAAGAGAGAATCAAAGACCTCACTCCTGAAGACAAATTTGGAGTACAAAACGTGTTGTCCAGTGTGAAAAAACTGTCTGATTCATTGAAAATCAGCAAACAACAGGACAGCATCAAGCTTACCACTGAAAACACTCAAGCTGAAAGTCAAAGGTTTGATGAAGTCAAGACTAGTAGGAATTCAGTGGATAAATCAAGGGAACAAGCCATAGAGGGAGACTACTTTCAATTGCAAGGCGTAGTAGACACAAATATTGCCCTACACAATAGTGCCAATGATGGAGAGACGTTAGGTGGTGTTTCAAACGAAATGATACCTCCAGCGTCACTGAACAGGACTTCTGTCAATGAGGAAGTAAAAAATGAGGCTTTTTCTTTGAATCAAAGTAAGAGGGAAACAATGGAATTGAGCACAGTAGGCATCCGAAATGCGATTGTGGAAAAGAAAAACCGAGAAACGGAGACTTCAAAACAGAGCAATGGTCCTACAGAGAGACAAGAAGTAGGTCAAGCTAATCATTTGAGAAAATCCAGGTTATCAGCAAGGGAGAGACAGAGCTCAAGAAATGCATACCTAGCAAGGGACAATGCTGTCAAGGAAAAACCCGAAGTTAAACCAAAACCAAAGGAAAAAGTATCCACAATACCTGAAATATCTGCACTTGCAGACTATGCCAGACTAAAAGTAATTGTTCCAGAGGAGGAGGAAGACACAATTCAGGAATTCCCACCCAACAAAAAGGAAGGATTCTTCCCACTAATACAGTCTCGTCATAGCAGACGTCCAGTGTTCACTGATGACCCAAAAGATATCACTGTCAAAGAGAAAAATTTGCCAAATAAGACAGAGATGATTGCCAAAGTGAACAGAGAACCCAAAGCATTCGTATTTCCCATTACAGAGAAAGAACACCTAAGGACAGGGATGTTCAAACTAGGAGATAAAGACAAACAAGAGAAAATGGTCTTAGATGCCCCAGGTGCATCAGATGCTGGGGCAAAGAATACACAATGCGTCAAACATGAAAAAAAGTCGACAACAACTCATCTCAAGAACCAGGCAGGAGAAGAGCAAGTTGCTGGAAGTGATACTCAAAGACAAATAGATCAAAGGGTTCCTCAGGCAGTCAATCCTCCATTGCAAACAACAACCTCATCTTCTGCAGTCAACAGGCCAAGAAAACCGTCTGCATCCCAGCACCTGAAGTCCCTTGTGAGCTCTTATCCAAACGAAAATCATGAAGAAATCCCAACTCCAAGAAAAGAGGAGAAGTTAGAAAATAAAGTGGCTAAGTCTGGGGAAGAAAAACAAGAAAGAACGAGTCAAGGAGGGATTGCAACTCAGCATGAAGAAACCACACCAAAACCATCACAGGAAGTACTAGTGCCTAAAATAGAAGAAGAGAAAAGAACAGAAGATATGAGAATAAAACACATCATGGAGGAGAGTAGAGCTTCTCTGGCTGAAGAAGAGAGGAGAGCCACTCAGAGGGAAGAGGAGAGGAGAGCAAAGGAGAGGGAGGCCATAGCTAGTAGGATCAAGGAGCGGCGGGAAAAACAGAGAGAAGCAGATAAAAAAGAAGAGAAAGAAAGAAAAGCAAAACAGGCTAAAGATGACAGAGCAGCTCGAACAGAAGAAGAGAAAAGAGCCAAGCCAAGAGGGGGAGGCAGGACAGAGGAAGAAATCGAGGGGTCAAAGAGTGAAGACAGGAGGAGAGCCAAATTGAGAGGGGAGGCAGGTTTGCTAAAAGACAATGAGGAGGGGAGGATGCTGAAACAGCAAGAGGAGGAAAGAGCTTCTCGAGAGGATCCACAGAGGAGAGCTTCAGTAGAGGAGCAACAACGAAAAGCTGCACCAGAGGAGCAGCAGAGAAGAGCGGCTCTGATTGAGGAGCAGCAGAGCAGAGCGGCTCTAATTGACAAGCAGCAAAGGAAAGCTGCACAAGAGGAACAGCAGAGGAAAGCTGCAAAGGAAGAGCAGCAGAGGAGAGCAGCTCTTATTGAGGAGCAGCAAATGAGGGCTGCACAAGATGAGCAGCAGAGGAAAGCTGCACAAGAGGAACAGCAGAGAAAATCTGCACAAGAAGAGCAGCGGATGCAGGCTGCAAAAGAGGAGCAGCAGAGAAGAGCTGCACAAGAGGAACAGCAGTGGAAAGCTGCAAAAGAGGAGCAGCAGAGCAGAGCGGCTCTAATTGACAAGCAGCAAAGGAAAGCTGCACAAGAGGAACAGCAGAGGAAAGCTGCAAAGGAAGAGCAGCAGAGGAGAGCAGCTCTTATTGAGGAGCAGCAAATGAGGGCTGCACAAGATGAGCAGCAGAGGAGAGCTGCACAAGAGGAACAGCAGAGAAAATCTGCACAAGAAGAGAAGCAGAGGAAAGCTGCACAAGAGGAGCAGCAGATGAAAGCTGCAAAAGAGGAGCAGCAGAGGAAAGCTGCACTAGAGGAGCAGCAGAGGAGAGCTGCACAAGAGGAACAACAGTGGAAAGCTGCAAAGGAAGAGCAGCAGAGGAGAGCAGCTCTTATTGAGGAGCAGCAAAGGAAGGCTGCACAAGAGGAGCAGCAGAGGAAAGCTGCACAAGAGGAGAAGGAGATGAAAGCTGCACAAGAGGAACAACAGTGGAAAGCTGCAAAAGAGGAGCAGCAGAGGAGAGTGGGTCTGATTGAGGAGCAGCAAAGGAAAGCTGCACAAGAGGAGCAGCAGAGGAAAGCTGCACAAGAGGAGAAGCAGAGGAAAGCTGCACAAGAGGAGCAGCAGAGGAGAGCTGCACAACAGGAGCAGCAGAAGAGAGCTGCACAACAGGAGCAGCAGAAGAGAGCTGCACAAGAGGAGCAGCAAATAACTGCTGCTCTGATTGAGGAGAAGCAAAGAAAAGCTGCACAAGAGGAGCAGCAAAGGATAGCAAAACAGAGAGAGGAGAAGAGACTCGCTGAAATTGAGCAGGAAAAGAGAAGAGCACAGGAGGAGGAGGAGGAGGACAGGAAAGCTGCTGAAAAAGAGAAAACAATTATGAAACTTAGAGAAGAAAAACAAGCCAAAGAAGAGAGGACTAGATCACTTGAGGAGAGCCAAGCAGAGGAGGGGAGGGGGGAAGCACAAGAACAGATAGCTCAAAGAGAGGATGAGATCATGGCTAAACGGAGAGAAGAAGAAGAAGAAATGTTTGTGTCTCAGAGAGAAAAAGAGAGAGCTGAGGAGCACAAAAGAGCAGCACAAATGATGGATGCTCTCCAGTACTACGCCATATCCTCAACAGAACCAGAGCGGAAATCCAAAGAAAGACAAGTACAATCCCCTTTACCTTCCCAACAAAAACACCATCCATCAGTACCTGAGTCAACTGAGGACTCAGGATTCCCCAGTCGGTCTTACAGGCCACATAGCTCTGCATCTCCAGCTCCTTCTCTGCCCCGCTCCAACACCTCCTCTCCTGCTCTGGGAGGCAAGCTCTCGATGTTCAGAGTGAAGGATAACACATTCAGAAGTTCTCCTTTCACCAAGTCGGTCAAACCACGCTTCCATAAGAACTTTGGAGAGGACCTCCGTGTGGGTTCCCCCATGGAAAGGGTGTCAGAGAGAGAAGAGGAGCAGGGGATACTGAGACATAGTGTTGGAGTTCACGTCCGTCCTGACACAGGGTCAAACAGACATGCTGGTATCAAAGAATCTTCATCACAGGATTACTCTGCCCATCTCCCACATCATAGGCCATACTCCAGGAGGAGCATTGTTCTGGATGAAGATGACTCCCGCTCGGTCATGAGTTACATGTCAGAGGATGTGGAGAGTTTTGCTACTAGTGCTGCTGACCTTGCAGATATACGAGGCTTGTATGACTTGGATAGGCCGGAATCAGCCTGTAGTTTCAGCAGTGATGTGTCTCGTTCAATGGGCAGGCCTCCAGTGGTTCCCCCAAAGAGCGACAAAGCCTTGCGCAGGGCAAAAAGGTTAACTACCCGGAGGATAAAGAAGGAGACGTGCAAAGCAGTAGAAGACGGCCCTGCTGGAGTTGAAAAGCCTCTTCAAGAAGTCCCTCGTCCTTCCTCCTCCACTGAGGTACACTCCTCCAACAGACATGCTGTGGCTTCCCCTCATTTTTCCTCTCCCGTGTCCCTTGCTCATGCTCCAGCAATGGAGTCTGGCTTGCCTTCTTCCCGCACAGAGCGCACATCATCTCACAACGCTGTCCACACTTCCCCTAATGCCTCTGGTCCCAGCTACCTCCCAGTTGCCTCGCCTTTTGCTACTGCCTCTGTTATCCTCCCCGTTGCCTCACCTCATGCTACTGGCCCTGTGTCCCACACTGCTGCTCCTAAAACAGTTTCTCATGTTTCCTCTTCTCCCACTCTCCATCATGCCAACCATCCAGCTCCAGTGACACAGTACCATGTTGAGTCAAGCTATCCCCAGTCCTACCCACTGACCCAGCGCAAGGTGCTGCAAGACCTCGACTCTGGTCAGTATTTCGTAGTTGACATACCTGTTCAAGTGAAAACAAAGACTTTCTTTGACCCACAGACGGGAAAGTATGTTCAGCTGAATGTGCGTGAATCGGGCAAGAGCACCTCCCAACCCCAGTCCCAGCCAAACTACTCTCAGCCCCAGCTGCAGACCCAGTCGAAGTTGCAACAACAGCCCATCTCCCAGGCCTCTCCCACTGGCAAGCCCCTTATGCTTTATCAAGGCTACCATGGGTATTCCCAAGGTTACCAACCAGCAGCGGTCAACTCCATGCCCCCCCACAGCTCATCAGCCCCCATGACCCACCAACAGAACCAACAGTCTGTCAGGGAGAACCACAGCTACGGATATCCAGCCCCTGAAATGAGACAGTACTCTGAAGGGCATCGCTACAGCCCGGAGAAGACACCTTACATGGACACAGTTAATGATACAGAGAAAGCATATAACACAGTTTACAACACACATGGCTCATATGAGGCGTTCCCAGAGTGTGACACAAACAGCCAGCTTGCAGGAAGCTCTGTGTGTGAAAATGAAAACTCAGCCCACTCACGATATCAACCCAGAGATATTATACCTATCACTGAACTGGAAGACTTTATGGAAGTGTCTGACTGGTGAGAACACAGACTGATTAATTATGTATAAATAATGTAAAGCAAACAAGAAGCCAAATAAAGTATTTGATCATATAAAGATATGCAAAAGAAACGAGTAAAAGGATTGTTACATGCAGTATTTGAAGTGACTTTTTTCAAATGAATGAAGTAATAGCTTTTTTGAGATGCTGTTAAATTTCTGCTGCTGATTGTAGAGATTCATTGTAAAGCTATTTATTGTGTTACAGAGAAGTTCACCATTCCATTAACATGAACGTGAGAAGCTGAGCTATGTGTATACAGTGTGATCAGTATCACGGAGCCTCGTAAACCTAGAAGGAGGTTCCCGTACATTAAACAGCAGAAGAATGTCAACAGTGTTTAGTAGGTTGGAGAAATGTAGGTCTCTGCTATTAACAGTGACCTATTTAATTTTTCCTTTTTTTTTGTTGAAGAAATTCTTCTTTTGGAATTTTTGATGCATGAGATATAAAGATCTGCAGATGGTGTAAAGCATCATTTGTATATTGAACCCTGTTATTAAGGTTTTGTTTCATACAGTAGTCCATTTTGGAAAATTGGAAGTTTGTAAGAATGTTACTGTGTTGCTGTGAAACAGAGTAGTGTGTAATAGACTTGTTCAGCCAATAAAAACAATCTTAATTCAATCAAACAATTGGTCATCACAATGACTGTCTAACAGAATCTGCCATGTAAAAGTTACAAATAAACAAGAAGGTAAAATAAAAGATAATTGCGGAAGGATGATTTTATTTTACAACTTAAAGTCGGTAACAACACTAACTGCCACTGGCATCCTGCTCATGAAATGTACCTTGGGTCTGAATGACTCAAAATAAAGAGTTGTTTTACTGAGAGCATAACACAATTACGAAGTGTTGTTCAGAGAGCACAATAATATGTCATGAGAGATTCCAGGAACGTAAAAGGAGAAAATAACATTTTGGTGATGCCTTGTCTTTTATTTCCCTTGATTCACAAGCGCAGATTAAATGTTCCTGACAGTGGTGAGAAATGCCTGCACACACTCCTGTGGTATTGTTGTCCCCCTGAGAAGCAGTAACTTGCTTTGACCACTGCAGGGCAGAGAAGAGTAATCTCTCCTCTGAAGACTTGAACTTCAGACTCATGCAAAGGAAAACTTGAGGGAAACCCCAAGTGAAATACACACTTAAGATGATATATTACTTCTCCGATGACACGAGAATTATTATTTTGGCATTTTTACACATCACCCACAATTGATAAAACATGTACTGCGGCCTGAATTTAATTTGAATGTACAGTACAAATACTCTCTTTTCAAAAACAAAGGATTTAGTCAAGGTTTCAAAACGACCGAACCACCTTATCAAAGAAGCCGCACATTTTCCACTGAATCTATCCATCCTACAGAGGTCATATGTAGGAAGGGTTAAATCTGTTGTGTAATTCCATTTGGCTTTGGCAGAGCCCAAAGCGCCAGCAGAAGCCCTGCCTCAGCAGTTTGGGCTGCCCAATAAAGCAGCAGGCTTCATACCACTGGGACAGTCTGACAACCACAGCTAGAGACAGGGCCATGCCACTCTGTCCAGCAACCAGACAGGGAGAGGTCCCAGCACACACTCACACACACACACACACACACACACACATCCACATAAGTGCATGAACACATGTATGCAAGCAGAAAAACAGCTTACATATATGAAAACCAACATTTCCTCATTGTAAACATTATTGGGAAATCCAAGAGGAGTACCAGTTGATTGTGAGAGTAACTTGGGTAATGGAAATGCATTTTCAGCACTTTGTTGTGTATGCCCCTCAAAATGACACATAATGACAAGGGCTTTGCACACACACACAAACATACATACACACACACAAGCCACAAGACTTGACCGTCGCTTTAGGAGCACTGGGGTTTTGGGCCGGGGTCCAAGACTCCTCACAGAAACACAGGAAATTACATTTCCTACATTCTGCAGGACACACAGAAAGAGGGAGAGAAAGGGAGAGACGGACAGAGAGAGAGAGAGGGAGGGAGAGAGAGAGAGCACTGGGAGAGTGAGTGGGAGTTTCTAAGTGGGAACAGAACATTTACTGTTTCATATTACACAAAAAGCAGAGAAAGAGGAGAAGAGTTAATGGTGGGTAAGGGGTAGTGGTGGGTCGTGCGGTCCGGCTCTGTTTTGAATGTAGCTGCTGGTTGAGGTGCTGTGCAGTTCTCTGGGTTTATGGATTCGCTGACTGTGGAAAATGTACTTCTCTATAGTGGTCCTTGTCCTGACTAAGGCGCTGGTCACAGGTAAGTTTACCTTGTCAACAACAATGTAAGAGAAAGCGAGCGAGCATGCAAGTAAGAGAGTGTGTCTGATGTTCTAACCCGGTGATCTAACATAAACCACAGTGGAGCCATAAATGTTGCGTTTATTATGAAACTTTGGTATGAAAATAATGTCAAAAACATCACCTGATAGTCAGCGGTTCTATACAAAAGTTGTAAGCCATTCTTTCATTATGGGCAATATTGACGTAGCAATCACAGCAAATGTGGCTTTGATTAAAAGGAAAGGAGTTGTGGAGTTGAGCAGTTTGTTCTCTGTGAGAAAACCTCAGTATAATAATAAGCATTCCGTACACTGCCATAAAGTGGACTCACAACTCATGTGCCCTGTAATCTTTTGCTTATTTTCAGTTCTGTGTATGTCATGTTAGTTTGAATCCCTTTATGTTGTCACATCAAGCAGCGGCGGAGCCTGAGGGAGATTCCCCACCTCACCCTGCAGGAAAAAAACAGCCAGAATCCCAGATGGTCCCTGTTATCTTGTCGCTTTTCTCTTTGCTCTCATTCGTAGAGTAAAGCGCTGGAGATGAATGTTTCCCACCTGTAGATTTTCTCTGCCCGTCTGATCACACATATTGTGTCCAGACCCAGTGTCTCTGCTAGAGACAGACCTGACCTAGCTGGCAGCAGAATCAAACACAACTACCTCCTCCAGGGTTTGTGCTTTCTCGCTCTCAGTCCTCATCGTTTCTCTTTGCTATTACCAACCAAATTCCCCCCCAGTGACAGAATGACATTAACTGTATAAAAGGCAAACTTGTGATAATGTGAGCTGTATAAATCCAAGTGGCCATTGTGGGTTTGCATATAAACTTACTTGCCGCAATTATGTGCAATTGAGAGGAAATTAAACATGTTGCAAAAAATGAACTCATGACTTTTTCCGTGTGTGGCACGCAACCAACTTAAAAAGCAAGGAGGAGTCCCTATTGTTTCGTAAAATAGTACTTTATAGTTTGATTTGATTGTATTTAGCCATAAAACAACATGCAACTTAAAAACTCAAAATATAATGGTGATAACGTGGATAGCACGGTTTGCTAACAGCCGGAAGGTTCCCAGTTCGAATCCCTGCTGCCTGGCCGGGGCCTTTCTGTTTGGAGTTTGCCCCTGTGGGTTTTCCTCAGTTATATTCTTTGTGTCTTTTGTCCACAGATGTATGTCACGCTCTCAATGTGACACTGACCCCAGGACCTGTTGTCATGGTAACAGAGAAAGACAACGTGACCCTGTCCTGCCTGGTATCTCACAGGAAGAGGAGCAGCAGTGTTCTCATCCTTCGCTGGTTCTTCTCACCTCTTGCTGCTCCGACTCTCCTACCTCCTCCATCCTCTCCATCCTCCTCCTCCCCCCCAGCCCTGGACCCCACTCAATTTCTGATCGTGAAGATGGGCATAAAGAAAATGAAGCTGTACGGTAACTACACCCGTCATTTCCCCCAGCCAAAGTTCCGCCTGTACGAGGAGGCGGAGGGGGAGCTGTATCGGTTGCGGATCTTCAGCGTGGCAGGGGCGGATCAGGGGTTCTACACCTGCAAGGTTCAGGAGATCCGCAAATTCAGAAACACGTGGAGATCATCGTCCAATGGTACCAGCACCACACAGCTCACAGGTAACTGCAGGTGTGCTGTTACACATTGTGCTCTTCACGTTGCCAGTGGAAAGCTGCAAGGCCACATTTTTGGCAGATGTTGGGGTGGAAATTGAGAGATGGAGGGGTGGAGAGTTGAGATCAGCTGCTGCTTTTCTATTTTCCTGCTCTTTAAATCAAGCCAAGTGGTTGGAAGTCTGAGCCCCTTTCTCAGCAAGTATTCTACGTGTCCTTGATCAAGACGTCGGAATCTGACTGTCTCCTTGTGGAGGACAAGTTGAAAACAACAACACAAATAATGTTAGTATTTCACCATTTCCAGCAGAATTAGGGGTCAGATTGTTATAACCTTTTAGCCTTTTGTTTGATCAAATCCAAGACAATGTATTAACTCACTTGATTCAAGCAGGCGAGAAAAGAAAAAACGCATAAGAGGCTGCATTGTATCACCCACTACACTTATGATTTTGTGCAACGCTTAGCACTGACAAGAGAGAATCATCGGCAAAGGGGATTTCTGTTGTTATTACTTTGAAATGTTTTCCATGGAATACTCCTAGCTGTCCAAGGAATTCCCTCACAGCCACACACATACAGTGTGGAGGCTGGTGTCTCCATGTCGTCTGGCAACAGAAATGCCTGAATAAAGGAAAAGCAAAAGTTTTTGTTAAAGGATAAGGGGCAAGAAGAAGTGTCTAGCGTGTATTCTTCGACTCTATAGTGCTGTTATTTGCTGTAAGTACAGCCTATATATGTTTCAGCGTGACCCCAATCCTCTGGCATTTCCATCTCAAAACAATGAGCTCACACATCCAAACCACACTCAACAATATCTCTCTGTGTGTTTGAGTGAGCCTGAGGAGTAAAAAGGTAGAGTGTTGCTGAGCTGGCTAAAAAGAAAAAGCTCTGAGACGCAATAACCTGCTTTCTCTCAGAAAGTCCAAAGACTCAGAAAAACATGACGTCAGCACTCTGGGTTCACTTTTATGCAAACCTCAGGAGAACATTGACTTGAGGATTCAGTTGCACTGGAACTTATTTAAGTCTGCATCAAATTTGGAAAGGAACTAACTTTAATCAGATGCAGAAAAATCTTTTGAGATTTGACTGGATTCAATGCAGAGGACACATCTGTCAGATTAAGGATGCTGCTAGGTGGAGCTACGTTACAATCATTTGCCCACTTAACCTTTCACTAGTTCTATGCCTGGCACTTTAAGTGAGACGGACCCATCTGGCAACGCCCTGCCCTACATTCAGGGCAACGTCCCTCTAAGGAAGCCACACGACCTCAGGCATCTCCGACATGCATCCACCACAGAACCAGAAAACACAAGAGCTGACATTATGAGGGTAAACAAACAGAAAACTAAGTTGAACTGTCAGTGAGATCCAGGGAAGCCCTCGGTCTGCAGAGCTCAGAGCAGAAGTTACACACCACTGAGATCTCTGGACCACTCTCACTACAAATGTGTTTCACAGCGGGAAGATGGCTTGTCCTCTCCCACATCTTCAAATCCCAACTTCAGACCTAATGATGGAACATATGATGGTTCATGGCTCTTTATGAAAACCTGTACCTCTCTTTGTGCAACCGCCTGTGCAGACATCTGTATAATCTGGATGCTATTTTGATACCGACAGCCAACCTGTTCACCTCAGGCTGCACGCGCAGATCAGATGCAGATTTACTTTGTGGTTACCCACACTGGGCAGATACGTGGTTTACTCACAGTAACTGTTAACAGCTCAAATGTCTGTTACTTAGGGACTCTTAGTCATCAAATTAGACTCAGCTACAATTTGTCTAATTAACAATTCTTTTTTTTAAGGCTACTATTATTTCTCTTTAAACAGTGGATGGTCAAAACTCAGTAAAAATAGAATCAGTAGAGAGCATTCCTACGCCAAGGTCCAACAGTCTCCTTAAAATAAAATTTTGCTTGGATCTGCACGAAAATGAAAACGTTGAAAGCACTCTATCTGTAGATGTTAAAGAAATTAAAATAAATACTCTGGATTGGTTTTACTTAATAATATAAATGCAGACAAAAACATCACCTCTTGGAAGAGATAATTATACTTACATATATTTAACATGTTGCCCCTCAAAAAGCACATAATCACAGGGCTCTCATATGTCATAAATGTAAACACCCTGTCTTCTTCTGTAGGTTTTAATTTGGTTAGTGGAAGTCACGTGAGCAGACTGGGCTCCATCAATTTTAGCTCACTGACCTATATGGGTGACAACAGCCTCCTGAAGAGGTTTAATAGGCCCCCAGCAGCCCGTACGTATGGGACAGATCGGAGTTAATAATGCCCATTTGATGGCCTGATAATTGCTTAGATTGCTTATATTGCATTGCACGTTCGTCAATCTAGTCTTTTAACTCGTATCTCTGGCTGCTAGATACATATTTTAGATAAAAAAAATGATTATAATGAATTATACAATTATTGTCACTGTTTTTGATGTCTGGTCACAATACAAAAATCCTTTGTGTTGCTCCCTGACAATGTGCCGTCTGGAACAGGCCAGAAGTCAATTAGAGTTAATATCTTATCATTTCTTATTAATATGTGTATCAACCTGTGTTTTAAAAGCCGTATTAAAATCTCATTAAGGGTAGAGGAGAGACACAGTAATTTATGTACACAGCTTCTCTCCTTGTTAAATAGCCCTGACCTATACACAGCCCATCATTCATCCGCACAAGCTGATGACTTCTTATTCACTCTCGTGTCACACAGACACAGAAAACTGCAACGTTAAACAATAGTGAAGTGACCATCAGAAGGAAGTGCGTTTTCAAAGCAACAGGGAATCTCTAAAAATTCAAGAACAGCGGGATTGTGTGTGTGTGTTTGTGTGTGTGTGGTGGGTTTGGCTGATGCTGCAGCAGACTCTCCCTTCTCGACAGCGGTTTTGATATTTCTGGAAACCACTGAGGCCGTCTGCTGTGTTGGGACAGTTCCCTCAGACAACAGCAATTTACAAAGATTTTTTTGTCTGGACTTGTCCTGTTTGCTGACTCCGTCTTCAACAATTGTTTCCCCAGTGCACTTTACTCTGGAGGACGGCAGCAGTGAGGGACTGTGGCGTTTATTTGCAGGTACAGTTTTGGTCTCTGGCTTAACTTATATTTAGCGTTACAAAATAAAAGTCTGAAGATGCTGCTGATGATACTTTTCTCATATGATCTCGTCACCTTTTGAAGATGTGTATCTGTGCGCTGTGCTGATCTGCTCACTGGGCCTGTTGTCCATCTTCCTGTTCACTCTGGTTCTCACGTGCCAGTACTTTCACAGACGACACAGGCTCAAAGGTAAATTTCCATTAAAGTAACTTTGCATCTCTATCTTTGTCTATTGTGCTACTATGAAAACATGATTTTTTTTCTGCTGTTTTCTCTGTAGCCAGTTATCTGCTGGTCAAGTGTCCAGAAAGCAGGTACATTATGCTCTTTATCACATATTTCTGGTTGGACCCAATATTATTAGACAAAGTCACCTTGGGCTTTGACATCTTGTGATGACATTTTAATGGGTCAAATTAATAATTGATGGATCACAAAAATAATCAGAAGACTAATTTTAAAGAAAAGTCCATTGTCAGGCACAGCAAATTTCAGATTGTTTATATTGCATTACTTAAGTCTACCTTTGTCTAATTGATAAATTGCTAATGAAAGTGTGAGTTTCAGTTGAATTTAGTGGTAACCCTCTTCTCCGTACAGCTCAGGAGAGACTGTGACCAGCTCCAGCAGTTCCTCCAGCTACTCCCCACGAGCGCAGAGGAAAGACACCAGACGGAAACCTGACAGAAGAGTCCCAGTAACGCCACCTAAACTACCTGTAGAGCCTCCACCGCACATACCAGCCAAAGGTAACATGACTTTTTGAGAGTAGGAGGCACGAGGTGAATCTTTTATTCCCTAAGAGGACAATTGAGTCAATCGTTCTCAACCTGATAAGGTTTAGACTCAAATCCTATAGTTTCAGAGTGGATGTGAGTTTGGAGAAGTGTGGAAGGTTTTTTCATCTAAGATTGTTTTATTTAAAGGCTCTCAGGGCTGGGGAGGCAAAAAGGTCCAGTTGTCACAGTCGCCCCAACCACACTAAAGTTGGGAACCATTGTGGCTGACAATATATTTTAAGCAGCATCAAAAACAGATTTAATTTTAATATGTACAGGGAAACTATACAGAGGGCACTTTATTTGTTTAACCTGAGTCTTGCCTGCCTGCCGAGGATGGTAAAGTCTTTATGGATGTTTTAATAGCCCCCGATACGTTATGAGACATTTCCCCGTGCTGCTGATGATCACTTTACGGTGACAGACAATCAGTTGAAAGAAAACGAGAGAGAGCTCTCCTCCTGATCTTTTCGATGCCATTCAATTTCCACTTTATGAAAATAAACTGCGATTTAGTTACCAGCACTAACTATGTGATGTGGGACTGGCTGAGATGGGATGGCCGAATTGGAAGGTTTTTCCAAGAAATACATTTTTGGTAATTTGGGTTTAAAGGCGATGGCTTCTCCCCTCCTCCCATCAACAAATCCCCAATTTAATATGAACGTCCAAGTTGGTGGTTACCACGTAGCAAGGAGGAGACAGGTTCAGCTTCCAGTGCTTCCATATTTTTGCGTTGACTTTCTATCTCAGGTTCCTGACACACTGGAGGAATTAGAGTCCCATGGAGCTGAGGCAGGCTCCAGGCCCTAAGAAAAAGGAAATTAGCGAGAAAAGAAAACATGGATTAAATGAAGGTATCCAGCAAATACAAAAGCAGAAAAGGATATCTTCAGCATAATTCTATTTCCATGACGAAAACATCAGCAGAGATTTGGGCAGACAACAGACTGATAATAAAACTTAATACTGTGTTGGGGTAAAGTCCCACTGGGTGTATCGCCTGAGGTTAATTCAACACGGACAGAAACATTGAAAATGTCAGAATAAAGCTACTGCACCTCGACTATGTGAAGTATAACACGGCTGTGAAGGATGATTTCGACTTCCATCACACAGCCATATTTGTGAACTCATTCCCCCTGGCTGTTGTTTTGAGTCAATTAAGGTTGTCTCCGTTTTTTAGTGCCTGTTGCTGCAAAGAGACCTCAAAAGCCCAGAAGGTTAAAGACTCAGCCGAGGAGATCTGCCGCTGTAAGTCTCTTTATTATCACCCATCATTGGGGCTCACTTATTCCTCTGTTCACCTCTGGCATGACTCTATTTATGAATATTTGCTATTATTTATTATTATTATATTTGTTAATATGTATTTATTAACGTTTCAACGATTTTTTTTTCTCATTTACAGAGTTGTTATTGAGATTCGTACAAGAGGGAATTTGTCTCAAGACTGCATGATTGTCTACAGGAGTTTATTGCCATCGCTTCATTCAGTTATGAGCTTGATAATTCTATTTAGCTTTATTGCTTCTCAAACACAATTATTTATTTAGATTGCTTCATTGGTTTTATATCTACAATAAAAGTGTCAAACAAGTATATACAGAGGAAAACTGCTCAAACTAAGGCTCATCAGCAGCTCCACCGTTGCCATTCTTGTGATTTTGCATTGAAATCCTGCTACGGAGATGTGAGCATTTCTTCTGCACGCACATACTGATTGAATTAGTGCAACGAGAAGGATCTGGGGATGTTGGATAGGAATCCGGTCAAACCAAATGAGTAAACTGAATGTTCCAAGAGGTCCTGTGAAGCCTGTAAACACATATTTTCTGCAGCTAAGAAGCACCGTGGAGATATTTAACACAGACAGTGAAACGATTTTACTGTTCTATGAGAAAGATTTAATGCAGAGAAGATGTATAGAGGGGAAATCGGTAAATGTTTATACTTTAAAAATAACAGTTTCCAAGCCTGAGACCACTTTACCATTGAAGTTAATGGTAATGTTTGGACCCCACTGCATTTCAGATTCTGTGGTTTAAGCACCCACGAGAATGCCCGGCACCCAGGTGTGCCAGCATATACAGTCCGGGACTACATATATATTTATTTTATAAACAGTTGGTGCTAGAGCTGAGCTCTAAACCCTAACCAGCACGTGGAGCGTCACGCCGGATGATCTAATCTACTACCATAAAGAAATAAAACAATGTAAAGAGAAAGCAAATTAAATTTAACTGGACAGGCCCTCAAGGAGTAACTACTTCCGCAAAGGCCCAACAGTCCGCCATGCCTTAATTCACTAGATGGAGATTATTATTTGGCAGTTTTTAAAAACAAGATCTATAAATTATTTCCTGTGAAATCAAATAAAATCAAATGAAAATGTTGCAAAACTGCCGTTCTGGATGCACACCAAAATGAAACGAGTTCTTTCTAGACTCCAAGTTTCATGGTAATCCTGCTTATTTACAGACAAACAAAACAAAAACATAACCTCCGTGGTGGAGGTACTTAGTAGTTCCTGCAGCCTATGGTTTAGGTTAGGGTTCATGCAGGCTATGGTTCTTGCATAAGGTTTAGTTGGGGCCCTGATGGTCGGGCATTCAACTGTTGAGACCACCCACTGGCAGTAACATAAGTCGACACCGCTTTTTTCCCCCTCTATTACATTATCGAGAGTTTCATTCCTCTTCTCTTTTTCCTCCCTCTTTCAGCCTCGAGTATCACAGGAGGACAGTCTGACATATGCAGAACTGGAGCTGGTTCGACCGAGGCCGGAGCCCCAGGCCTCCTCCGCCACACCGGACCCCGACCCCTCAAGCCCGGACACTGTGTACGCTCAGATCTTCTTCCAGGAGAAGCAGCTGTAAACACAGCAGCTCGGTACCTCCTCTGGTGAAGGCAGAGATTCAGCTCTGACCGAGTGGCATCAAAAAGGACTATAGCCTATTTATGAACTATCAATATGGCAATTAGCTTTTGTTTTTTGGCTGCAAGTTCGCTACAGCTGCTGGTAAATGAGGCTTTTGTGTTTCCTCCCGGCAGTTTTTTTCCAGCACAGCAGTTTTTTTGGGGTTTTATAATTCAGTTGTTTTGTTTGTTGGCATCGTTGGCCTGTGAGCCAGATGTTTATAAGAATGTTGTTACTGGTAACTATTCTGTATAAACTCAGGAGACTGTGTGGAGGTGTGTGGTGTCCATGCTCCACCTGCAGCGTCATGTTGCCACGGCCACACTCAGCTTTTTAAATGCATTATAGCACTAATGAACAAAAATGATTAAACATATGCCTGTGTCTGACATTCAAAGAGTTCAGCCTGTGATTCATACTGTTTTTAATCATCGGTTCAAAGTGGTCTGGATTGCACTTTGTCAGATTTTATATGATGTGACTGGGGTCACAAGCAAATCTGTTTTAGATGACGAGAGAAAAAACGACAACATGATATGACAAACAGCTGCAGCTCATTGTGCGTCTGAGATACGCAACAGCACAGGCTGAGAAATGAGAAACCAATGACCTCTGTAATTGGTTAAAGGGAAGAGAACATTTTGGGAAAAACACTTTTGTTCTTTGGCAGAGCGTTAGATGAGAAGATCTCATGTCTAACTAACAAGTGGAAGGCTGTCAGGCCGGCGGATGTTAGCCTAGCTTAGCATTGAGAATGAAAGCAGAGAAAAACCCTTAGCTTGGCTCGGCCCGAAAGTCTGTATGTATATATATAAATTCCTATAGATGTCAATATCAAACCCTTATGAAAAATAATACACAAATGTATAGAACTTAAATATGCACAAATATATATAATTACATAATATACTTATATATATATAAAGAAAAGAAATGTATTCTTTTTAAATGTAAAATGTATACAGAAATATTCTCTTCACTGTTTAGTCTGTAAAATAAAAGTTTAAATTTTGGGAAAACATAAAGGCAGATACTGGTGTCCGTGAAAGTCTCATACCGACCAATTTTTGTCAGCCCACTGATAAATCTTTCAGGCTTTACTACAAACATAACAAAATGTTCACTAGTAAACAATACAATACAGTAACAACTTTAAGTTGTGGTTTTTCAGGGGTTGACAAATGTCTAAATAAAATACGAGAAGGCAAAGAAACGGCTTGGTGAGCCTTCTGCTTTGGATTTCAAAGCCTCAGAGGTTCAGACATAAACAGCCAACATGAATCCTGGAACAGCAGGCATTACGCTCAAGTACCGGGAAAGGTGAGGGGTGTGGGCCATTTTGTGAAGGTCAGTGCAAGAGAGAAATTGATGAAGATCGAGACGCACACAGAGAAAGAATGATGCCCATCCACACCCTTCTCTCTGTGAGTGGGAGAGATGGAGAGAGAGACCATCATCCCCCATAGTTCAGACTCACTGACTAGGATGAACCCGCTAATGGCTACATTTATTCAAATTAGACTAATTGTAATCATGGTTAATAATTAGCTTTACAGTGCATTATAATTGGGTTAGACTACAAGATGGTTCTGCCTAGGTGCAATAATTTATTTGATTTAATTATTCTGAGGAACCCAATGGTTTGACATTTCATATCATAAAACCAGTGGTGTAGAGAGAATGGAGATGGCCGTTGCCTTTAGAGAAGGTCATTGCTCGCTCTCTGGGAAAATTATGAGGACTATTTTCCACTCTATTAAGCTACTCCACTTAGCACAATTAGCCGCACACACAAAGGTTAAAGAGAGAGACCTCTTCCTTTATGATAGAGAACAGTGGTGCATGTGCACGAGGGAGCGAGAGACGAAGAAAGAGAGCAAGCCTCCACATTCTAACGTCATTTAAACTGGTAACTTATTTATTGGAGCATCAGGGCACTGATGATGCGTGCCAGCGTTGGACTTTTCCCCCCCGGAAGATTTAAATCAATGTTTAGAAAGTTTCAGTCTCTCTTCAGATGAGTCAGACTTATTCAAGAGTTGTGTTGTCACGGCCCTGCAGTGATTACACAGATTAAACCGTCTGATGTGGGGAAAAAGGCATATTTGTTTGGCTCAGTTAACTGCAAACATGCGCATGAAAAAGCTGTGACAAGCAGAAAAATGATACAAGACGCAAAAACATTTTACATCATCCGCAACACACACATGAGATGATCACAGTTCACATGTGGAGGATAATGATGGTTTACAAAATAGTGAAATACTCATAAATGTCACATTACACAGTAAATTATAAACATGTGGAGGAACTACAAAGGAAGAAACTACTCACAACGAACATCTTGACTTCTTCAAAACACAAAGCAAATTAAAGCATGTTAAATCATCCAGTATCTTAAATCCAAAAATATAAAAGTAACTTTTAAGTAAGGCTGTCAAAAATATATGTAGTAAGGTAGAAAAAAAAAAAGGAATTAAATTAAATTAAATGAATCCTTCGCACATAATTTCTGCGCAGGAAGTGCGCGGTGAGCTTCTGCACAGGAGGAAAATAAAACAAAAAAATTAAATTAAAAACAAAAAAATTATAAATAAAAAGATTAAATAATTAACAGACATTTTGGTAAAAATTTGAGCATATTAAAGCCCTAAAAAAGCCAATTCATTTGCCTTAAAAAATAATAATGATCATCCTTACAATTTCAATAGGGCCTCACTGTCTGTCAGTGCCTGTCAGTGACCTTATAACAAACGCTGACATGTGTGCGGATGCCACGGTTTAAAAAAATAATAATCTGCGGTTTGATGTAATATGTGTGAGAAAAATAATTTACAGCTCTACTATTAGAAATATGTTCTCAGGGAACAATGAGCCTGAGAGCTGCCCAGTTTAATCACAGGCTTCTGCTGCGGCCCCTGGTTACCTGTGCTGGAGCCGCAAAGGTTAATTTAATTTTATTGAGGAATAGTCGGGCGTTTTTCATTATTTCCCTCATCGAAATCCACCCAACTGTTCTGGAGATTTGGTCCTTTTATAAATCCAAGATGAAATATATATACATTTAAATACAATGAAATAAAATAAAAATCCTTGGCTATCATTGAAATCACTGAAACTCACAGGATAGGTTTAGACAAATGTCAACAGTTTAATTCAAATAGGCTCAAATTCATTATTTACAAAGAAAAATACAGAATTAAATACAAATGTAGCAGGAACTTATTTTATACTGTCTGAGACTTGAACATGTGAATAATTGTAACACTGTTCTCAGCTTGTGTCAGACCTGAGACACTGATGAATACTCTGTGTCTCTGTCAGAGGAGGAAGAGGTGAACTGAGATGGTGTCTGGACTCATGATTGTGCTCCAACGTTCCCATCACTCACTGGTCCAGGTGAAAACTCTGCCCCAGGCATCGCCCGCCAACAGAGTAGCATGGCTCCTATAGGAGAAAGTGATGCAAATGTGTTCTGTTGTAAAGCATGAAATAATACATACATTGGTGAGAATTCTGTAAAATCCTGTGGTGATTAATATAATACTTTTGGCTTTAAAAACACATTTGAATGAACTCTGAAGTGATTCGACACAGACTAATTCCTGCCTCTGTGGCAGTGAGTGGATGCAGGATATTTACTATACCTGGACATGTCCAGAGCTGTGATGGCCGGACTTTTTTTGTAGTGGCGTTGCGACCCAGCCTGACTTCTGTTCAGCTCTTGACACGGCACCAGAAGTCTCTCCCAGCCTTTCACCGGGCGCAAGCTACTCACTGTTGACACAGAAAACATCATCCTCCATCCATTACTCAATCCTGTCTGTGACCCTGGTCGCCTCAGAAACTGTACCTTTGCATTATCGCTGTGTCTATCTGTAGTAGGATGTAAAAAGGGAGAAAAATCCCTCAAAAATATACGCTCCAGTGGTACGTAGACTTGTCTCAATGTAATTTGCAAAGCATAATACTCCTATGAGGTGATGCGAGGCTGTAGCCAACGTATGCCAAATTGGATCTGGGTATTATTGCTTTCTAAATTATACACGCGCACACACGTCAGCAGAATTACTCATCAGTGTTTACTGCCTCTATGTTTAATAACTTTATAACAACATAATTTCAGCTAGCCCTAACGCTAGTGAGGGATGGGCTGAGCATTACAGTCTCTCATCTGGAAACCACACTGTCTCGCTCTGAGATGAGCAGTTAAAAATGATCTAACACTTAAGGATTTATCTAATTAGATAAATATGATGGGGTTCTTTTTGAAACATGCAGGTGCATCTCAGTCCGTGTCACAGTTGTGCTACTGCCAGCCACTCCCATCAGCCGTGTTGTTACAAATACAACATGTAGAAGCACATCCGATCCTGCTGCCAGTAACATTACCGTCTCTCTCGGTTTGGTCTTGCCCTGGGGACACAGGCTCTTCTGGAGGGCCAGGTAATTGTGTTCTGGTGTACTCCGTCTTCCATATCTGTATGAGAGACACATAACGAGTAGCAAAATCAGACATAATTCAACATAATAACAAAGCACACTCACATGCACAGCTGCAGCACGCGCACACACCCCATAACTCAAGGTAATAATAAAGTAATAATAGCGTGTGTGTGTGTGTGTGTGTGTTGTGCATGTGGCATGGACACCAAGTGAAGCCTAATTTAGAGTATGCAGCTTTGATTGCATAGAGGCAGCATAAGCTTATATTAATCCTGAGCAAAAACAGTCTCACATATGCTGTTATTAATACCATGATGGACAGTGAGGCTAATGCCAAAGTAGTGACTGCCACAGTTGAATACTGTGTATTATACAGTATGAATCATACAAAGAGCTACCAGACAGAGACTATACAGACAAATATTCTCTCACAGATGCAAGATGGAAAAACACTCACCTGTATGATGCCATCTGCACAGCCAGTAACAATGACATTCCTGGTGTCCCACTCGTGTCGCTGAGTGAAGCTCACACACAGGATGTCTGCCTGGGGCCCGCAGGAAGTGTCAGTGCAGGTCAGCAGCTGACCCTTCATGGTCCACAGGTAGAGCTGAGGTCCTGCACATGACGCAATCTCACCCTTTGACAGAGAAACATGGTGTTGACACCCAAGTGCACACAAAGTAAATCTGAACACACACAAAGAGGATAAGAGGATATGCATGCTGTCAACTATGAGAATCCTCCCTTCCTCATGCCGTTAGCTGAACTTAGGGGAACAACAGTGTGCCAAAAACGGCAGAACAAATGAAAAACGCTTTTAGGAGGAGGGTAAGTTGAGAAATACTAAGATGATGAAGAAGAAGATGGACGTACGGTGAGGTCATTGATAGCCAGGGCAGAGATGCTGGTTGTGTGTCCTGCTAGCTGGGTGATGTAGCTTAACTCCTCCATATCCCACAGGATACAGGTGAGGTCGCCGGAGCCACTGACCATCAGGCTGTGAACCTCTGACACGGCCAGACATGTCACTGCATCTGTGTGACCGTACAACGGCTATGAAGAGAAACTGGGTCAGTGTGGGTTTAAACTGTAGGTGAGTTCCAATACACTCTGATGTTACCGTCACAGACAAACTAACCTGTCTGAGTCTCATGTGAGTGAGTTTGTCCTTGTTGACTGCTACATCCCACACACACACCACTGTGCTGGTTCCTGCAGTGATGACGGTGGTGGGGTTCGGACAGGCCGCACACAGCATCGTGCCCCAGTCACATGAACTCTCACACACTGCAAAGGTCTAGAGATGGACATACATGAGAAAATCGTCATGACACAATTTGTGTGTGTTGGACGTCAGACACGATGACAAGTGAGAGAGTTTATGGATGTGATTCTAGTTTGCTGATGCAGTTTGTGGATTTCCCCAAACCTTACTGACATGCTGTAGATGTATGTTCAATTTGATTCATTCCACCACTGCACAATTTTGCTACTGTTTAGGACATGTTTAATCAAAAGGTGTGCAACAGGCTTTGAGGTAGTAGGTTCTGCTATGTTTCGCATGGGGTGAGATTGAATGTAAACAGTGATTTACTGTGTGACCCCACGTGCATACCTTCTCTGTGGCATAGTTTCCAAAGGCACAGCTGTTGTCAGGGAAGCCCCAGCTGAAGAAGCAGGACGACAGAGGCGACAGGAGGAGACGGTTTCTCTCCAACACCAACACTTCTTTTTCCAGACACAGGATCTGACCCACTGGGCCCCTGGGCAGCTCTGTGGATTGGTTTTCAGTGGAGAGTGGTGCACCGTGAGTTAAGAGTTGTGAAAGAAAGTAAGGGAGTGACTCTTTGAAGGAAGAAAATAAGTTAAACCATATGCACCCACATAAAAGTCATCGGGGTAAAGAAAAGAAAATGTGACCTCATTTTGCCTTTTGTGTACCTGAATAAACTTTCCTGGCCAAATAAAGGTAATGGCTGCTCAAAAACATCACATTAAAGAGTTTGGTGTCTCAGTAAACTTTTTCTTTCTTTCTTCTATTTTATTTTCATTAAATTGACCACAGAAAACCGGGGCAATTAAAAGAGCTATTCCCAGGATGCAACAAGCTGAGCAAACCTCTGTTCTACAGGGACATCTGCATGGTGGATAGAATATGTTGTGCTTGCATGAGTTTGTGTGTGTTTGAAGCAAGAGAGGCTGTAATTGTGCCTATAATTGACCTGTACATGCAGGGGCAGGCAGAAATCATTACATCCTTTCACCATTTCTGCTTTCAAAATCCCCAGGAAGATCTTGTGCCTGCATTAGTCTCAGCATTCCTCCTCCTATTCATCTCTATCTGCTTATTGATCAGATCAGACACTCTTAGATTTAATATGAAATGTAATATGCAGGAATCTCTCCCTGAGCATTCGCAGATTCATCTCCTCTCCCTCAGTGGGCCTGTAGGGATATTCAGATTATTAAGTAGGGCTCAGCGGAAGAGTCATCTCCATATTGTAGCTCTAACAGATAGCTCCTTCTACCCTTCCACACTGTAAATTAATCTATGGACATTCTCGCTCTGTTTCAACCATTCCCTTGAGACCTGGGCACATCGTGTATATAATAATTGACATCAAACGTTGTAAAATAAAATAAAGGAGGAACAATACACAGTAGTGCCAAATGCAGCTGACTCTAACTGATTGAGTTTAGTTTACTCAGCAGAAAATGGCTTTGTTGATTCAGTAGTTTGGAAATTTCGGTTGATTATGAAGCTGCATTATGATGCATTAATTTACTACCTTGGCTAAGAGTATGCTAAATACGGAGCTACAGCCTGCAGCAAGTGAGCTTCGCTGAGCATAGAATAAAGACTAGGGATGTAGAGAGAGAGCTATAGCCTGGCCTTAAATAAAAGCTATAGAGGCGATGGTAGTCAGATTTTTTTTTAACCTTTGGTAAAGCTGTGTGCCCCCTGTGCCCATGTCTTTCTATAAGTACATTGACTACAGGCTGTAGCTTCATATCGAGTACACAGACATGGGAATTTTATCAATCTTTCATCTAACGTTTGTCATTGTCTAGCTGTACCTCTGAATGGCTGTGCAGTGGTCTTCAGTTTGTCAAGTTTGAAGAAAAATGGAGTTGGATGGGGTGTTGACAATCCCTCTTTCTTAGAGCCACAGCGGGGCGGATGTGGTTTGGAAAAAAGCTGTGGAAAAGAAGCAAATGATTTACTAAAAGATTATATTCTAAGAACAACATGATGCACCTACATGCTGATAATCGTGTACTTTTTCTGCTTCCTGAAAAACTTTATTTTTACCTGTTTGGGAACCTGGCCAAAGTTGCTAACGTATCCTAAGATCGTGCTCCTAATAAGGGGGTCCTTAGGATTCTGCCGGCCTCTATGGATGTAGAAGTACGGATGGAACATGTTGACACTTTCTACTGCAGCTGGACCTTGTTGCCGAAACCCAAAAATGAGGTCGATCCACTGGTGGAGGTGGGAACTCACATAGTCGCTTTCCAAGGCCTAGGGCAAAAAAGGTGCAGGAGATTGCTGCACAAACTAAGACCACCTATTCAAGTAACAATACAAAACAACATGCATTGTGCAGTGCTCATTGTTATTACGGTTAGACAAGACCATCAGTCAAATTGTTAATATGAGGGTTTAGAAACACAAAAACTTCTAGGAGAATGCACAGCCAATCAAATTAGTATTATTCATTCTGTATGGTTTCTTCTGAAAGTCAATTTAAAAGTGCAGGAAGCTGCACAGCTGTGTTATGAGCATATCTTCATGTGAGAAATAAAGAATGATTTCAGTATAATTACCCAGAGATTGGTTTTGAACAGTTAATAAGGAAAAGTGGGCATTATGACCAACCACATCCTTGCATCCAATCTTAATAAACCCATCCTGGAATAACCGAAAACTGAAAAAAGGTATCAAACAAGGAAATATTGTCCTTACGTTAATTTGTCTATGGAAGAAAAAACAATCTTCTGAAGTCACTAATTTTATCAGAATGCTTTGCAATATGAGTAGTTCAGTAGATTACCGAGTGATAACCATCAGAGTTGCCCCAGGAATGGGGGAAAAAAAGGGAGGGTCACACGATGAAAAAATCAGTCCAACAGAGAGAAAAAAGCAGTTACACCCTAACCCAGAGAAAGTGAAGAGGGAGCTGAGAAAAGACGAGAATATTCAGCCAATTAACAGCCGGAAGAAACAAATGGCCCTATGGTGAAGAGAGCGTCTTGTGCCTTCCCTGAATAGCATTGAATAGACTTGTTGTCCTTCGATGTCTCTCATCTGAACTCATTTGCCTTTTCGTGCGTTTCCTTGACAAGTCAACAAGTGCTCTTTATATTGGGAAACAGTCAGTACTGAAAGAACCAAACTCAATTAGACAAGATGGCCTTTAGTGAACGCATAGAATAAGACATTTGCAGCTGTGAATAAGATCTGTCTCCTATACAGTAGTAGAAAAAAGGGAGACAAACAGAATGACAGCAACTAAATGTGTCAGTGGATACTTGCTTTAGATACTAAAACAGTGCATTTCCGTGTACGTGCAGCAAGGTCGGGTGTCACTGACCTCTCGATGGTTTCTAATGAACTCCTGGGGGTCACCTTTCGCCCATGGAGGCAGCTCCACATCCCACAGAGCAGTACCATCCTCCATACAGCCTATAGAGATATGGACAGTAGATACAGGATTATAGGTCACATCACATCACTGTGAGTCATCCTTTCAAGGAGTGTAAAGACACTCCATGTAAGGGTTTTTCCTTTGCCCTCCTACGCACTATGAAGTAATGTTTAGATAAGTATTCCCCTGTTCTGTTTCTCTGCCATTTGCATGAGGACACACACAATACTGGGGTGAAGATACCTAACCGGTATAAGAGACAGACTTACATAATGTTGTGTGTTTGAGCACATAACATATCGTTTATACAAAGAAAATACTTGAACAGGATATTCAAACTTGTATTCTTTCATTCAGATGGACAGAGGATGGTATTTGAGTCTGACCCAGCTGCATGTTGTTGGAGTTCAGCAGGAAGTCAGACAGGTAGAAGAACTCTGGGATCAGCTCTCTGACGTCCCCCATGTTGTCTTTGGAGGCAGACTCCCACTCCTTCTTCACACTGTAAAACATCCGCTCTGCGATGTCAAATCCTCCCTGTGGGGCGACGAGGGACAACACTTTCAGACCCCCGGCATTGTGTTGAATCAAAATTCACAACAGGGATATTAATAAAGTAGTCTGATTCAGTGCAGTGAACCATATTTTATATTCTTCATTGTACTGTGTAAGCAGGAAATATTTGTTACTGTTTGAAGGAAGCTTTTCATCTTTCTGTAAAATTCCATAATCTATGATGGAAATCTCATGAGAGAGAATGTAATTTAGAATAAAACAATTACCTCAATGGATGAAAATAGCATATATACTGGTAAACTTGGTTAGAGATGTAAATCCAGTTATGGATATTACCACACACCCGTTACACGCTTCAGAAGACAAAAAGACGCTGTAATTCACCAGACTAACATCTTTATTGCTTATTCTGACTATCAAACACATGCCTTTTCACCCTAATCAATTGGATGCTGCATTGTAAATTGGTTAACATCGGTGGTAATTTACATTGGCTTTCTTTTAGATGCGTTCTTTAATTATTTGCACTTATTGAAATATCCCTTTAATCTGCTTTAATACTGAAGGCAGCACTGAAACAGGAAGTGAAAATGTATTAGTCATATTAGTAGCAAGATCATGTTTGAAAATAAAAAATAGACAGTGATGAATGTCAATGACCATCTGAAGCACTTAGTTTGCGGTTCAGTTTTTTTTCCAAACATCCTCAATCACACCCACTTGATGCAGTGAGCCATAGCATTTTATGTAATGCCAGCTCATCATTTTTATGGACATAATATATAATAAAATTAAATTCCCACAAACTCACCTGTAGGGATTTGAAGGTGTGTGAAAACGGCTCTATCCTGACAAGGAAGGAGGCCACGATGATGGCTGAGGAGTAGTGGGTACAGTAGTGGCAACGTGCTGACAAATCTCCTATGGATTGAACCATTTCAAAAAGGACATTCAGGGTATTGAATTAAATATGTAATGAATCGGAAAGGTAAGAAGAATGAAAAAGAAACAAGCTAAACCAATACCCTCACCCTCACTGTTCTCCAGTTCCTCGTATCTCTGGATAAACATTTGTTTTCGTTTCTCTGTCTGAGCTCCCATTGGTTTAGACAGATCACGGAAAGTTGCAGGATTTGACAGATCAAGTGTCTGTTGAGGATAAAAGAGAATCAGATAATATGTATCTATATGTAGCTTTCAGTAGCCAAACCCTTTACACTTTTAATATCCAGGTGTGTGAACTATGATAAAAGTTATCTCCTGAGATTCTACCTCCGAGTGGTAGTCAGCTAGGACCCAGGGAAACACTGGATACTGCATCAGGTCATTGTATGTCCTCCCAGCAATGGTGTTGAGATGCATCAAGTACTCAAAGTTACTTATTTCCCCTTTCTAAAGCAAACAGAAGAATAGTAAAAACACTGGGTTACTTTTAATGTTATATCTGTTCAAAGACCATTCATTACTTAAGTCAAAGTAAGAGTAAGCACTGAATCTGTAAACACAAACATTCGGCATGAAGACCACTGCTTATTACATTACCTGCCATTTAACAAGGGCTGCCTTCTCAAACACAGGAGCCTTTCTAAACACAAGAAAAACAAATACCTTGAATTAGCAACAGTGGCTGATCAATGAGTGACCCAAAGTTTCTGCTTCCTGCTCTGTTGCCTGGCAACCACTGTTGGAAATACACACAGCAGTGTTTAGAACATGCAGCAGTTTGGAGGTGAGTGATTTCGGATTCAGAGATAGTGTGTACACAGCTGTAGGAGCAGTTAAAGGGTTGAGGTGAGCTCCAGTATGTGGCATAAATAGTGAGCAGAGCCGTGGAGGACGCAGCACATGGTGCCATCTGTAGGCTGTGAGGAAATATGCTTTGAGTAACTTGTGTGACGAGTCTCCATCAGACGGGTGAGCTAATATTCTGCTTGTACGGTGAGTTTTTAAATGACACTGTATGAGGTTAAGCATATAAGGGGTAAAACAGAAAATAGCTTTCCCTCTAGTTTCTGTGACCAGCTAAAAACACTGACTTCTGCTTCACAGCTAAAGCAAGCGAGAGTTTCTTATAGAGCTGTTTGGTCAAAGACTATTGTTAGGTTATATTTAAATAGGCATCCACTCAAATAGGGAAACAGGCTTGAAAGTTGCTCTTTAAACAAACTGCTGAGCACAAAAACTCTGCATTCTACATAGCTTGTTTTCTATTAATCTAGCAGACCGTGTGTTTAGCTAAACAAAACATCCAAACTAAATGACAATGTTACATAAACATTTTATTATGCATTTTCTCATGGAACACCTTTCTAAACTTGTTTAATTTGAATTGGCAAAGCATTCAACTGCTCCTGAAATCTCTTTTCCCTCTGTGGGCCAGTTACATGTCAATAAAGTCCTGGCGCCGAGCACCCCAGTTGCTAAGTAACGCTTTTAAACAAGAGGAACCTTGACTTTCTGTGTTTGGTGTAAGAGAGGCAGGGGAAATGTGGATATACACTGTAGCGAAAAATTCATTATGTATGTATGTCAGCTTGACCGTTCTCACTCTATCCAACCATGAACATGATACAAGCCGATTGATCTGGTTGCAACTTCTCATTATCTTGGCTAAGATCCACACCCTGGGTTTTTTCTACAGGGGCGAGAGGCTTTGAGCTGAATGGCCAGTTTATACTTAAATTATACTTGATTAATTACAAAATAGAAAATCGAGGACAAAAATATGGTGAGTGCATATTTTAATTTATGTTGAAAATGTAGATGGGATTTTTAAACAAGAACACAAAATACCAAACTGAAAAGTGAGGTGCTATGTTTAATGTTATTATATGAACAATAACGGCTCTCCTTGTCCAACAACTCCTGACCAAATCATTTTGTAAAACTACACTAAATCAATCATTGCATTTGGCCCAGTATATGTGTTATCTAATTGCAGGCAATAATTTCATGCAATAGCTTTCTATAGGAGGTTATAATGGGAACAAGCACCGGTGGATAACCTCTCTCATCCTGAGGATGATGAATGAGGCGAGAGAGGGCCTTGGGGTGTAACACAGACACAAACAGACACACACCTTGCTCTTTTAGACAGGGAGGGGAGAAGAGCGAGGCCCTCATCACACTCGTAACACTTCCCAACTATCATTTATCAAAGTCCAGATTTGACTTTTTCACGCACATATAATGTAGTATAGCGAGTCCATGTATGTGGAAGGCCTGCACACTCACACCTTGCCCGAAAGGAGCCAAACAGCTCAATCAGTTGAATGGTGAGGGAGAATCAACACTCATTTGTTTTTGCTGTATTATCCAGTGTTGCCTCTCTCCTATTGTTCCCCTGCATTAGCCTTAATTAGAGAGTCGTGCTCTTAAATACCCCCATGGGCAACACTGGGTGAGCACGCACTAGTGCAGACATAACACTGTGACACACGCACGCACACACACGCACACACACACTCAGACTCTCATTCCTTTGAGAGTATGCTTTCCTTACTGCCCGGGGCCATACATAAGCCCCTTGTCTCTGAATAAATCACATCAGCCTCACACACACACACACATACACATACACACAATCACACGCACAGTTGCACGTAAACATACACACAACACATTTATTTATGACAGACTGTGTAGGGGTGTAGATTATATACATAATAGTAAATCAGCCTCTTGGGAGCAACTATCACAAGTGAAATCGAGCTGATATTTTAAACTGAGTTGTTCGGTAATTGTGTGTTACAGTATCATGCCCAAAGGAAAGGAAGCTAAAGGGACTAAGGTCACCCTCAGGGCGGCCAGAAAGGCGATACGGATGACACTAGATGGACGACGCAGACTGACCCTCAGCAACATGGGTATAACCATCTTCCCAAAGTGTCTCCTCAAGCTGACCAACATAGATGAGTTGGACCTCAGCCGCAACCTGATAAGGAAACTCCCAGACAACTTTGGGAACTTCTCGTCACTCAGATGGCTTGATCTGCACGGCAACAAACTGGAGTCTGTGCCAGAGTCAATCGGCAACCTGGTGGCGCTGACTCACCTCAACCTCTCTAACAACTTCCTAACCTCGGCAGGTTTACCCTCCACTCTGGGTTCTCTCACCAGTCTGACGTGTCTCAATCTGGGGATGAACAAGCTGGACACCGTACCTCCCACTATGGCAGCTCTAGAGAGTCTCCAAGAGTTAGGCCTGTTTGACAACCTCTTCATCAACCTACCGGACTTTCTGCAGGTCCTAAAACACCTCACCAAACTGAACATGAAACGAAATCCTCTATCGTATGTTCAGGAGGACAGTGAGGAGACGCTACAGAGAAAAACTGCACCAGAGGAAGAAGTGCACCTAGTATCTGAGAACAAGCTGTGCAGGCCATGCTTAAGAAGAGTTAAAGACCAGAGGAAGAGGCTTACTGGCCTACCAGTATCAAGCCAACCAGCTGATACAAGTGATATGATTGAGGAGAAAAGGATAAGGACTTATGCAGGACTGATGGTGCCAAACTCAGTAGCTGCAGTCAATCAGGATGTGTGGAGAATCAGAGCGGTGGAGCAAGAGACAATTAAAGGACACAAAGAACTGTTGCAATAATCTTAATCTGAACAAATGGCACAGATTTTAGGAATTTGAAAAAACTTTAGAACATTTAGAATGTCAATAATATTTAGCTATTTGTCACACAACTATTTTTCAGTACTTTCCATTTGATAAGATGAAATAAAAAGGATGAATTATTGCTGTTGTGATTGAATGATTGTTCTGACCTGGCGTTAGCAATGATCTCAGTGACCCCTCTGCCTTTTAATGCGGACACCACCATGCACAACCTGGAGAGAGAAGTAGAATAAGTGTCAGAATGCTGAATATGAAAACACCGACAGGTCCAGTCTAATTTAATGTGGTACCTTTTATATGCAGCGACGTGGTCTTTATTCAGGAATACAAGGAAGGCTGAGTGTCCGTTTTTCATAAAGACCTCGATAGCATTGTCCTAAAAGGAACAGTGGCTCTTTAGTTACTCAGAGACAATAACATTTGGGTGCAATACATATTTTAATCTATAAAATCACCTTTAAACCTAGACTTGTTGCATAATGCCTTAATATAAACAACATCAGGAGCAACTAAAACAGATATTGGCTGTATTTGTGCTCAGAGACAAACATTTTGATCTAACGTGAATGAAAATGAAATTCTGTATATTCACAATTTGGATATTATATGCGTGTTGATTCAAGGCCTGTTTAAGAGCATTTGTTTTCTAACCTCCAAAAGGAAGCGCATGAAGCGGGCCTCCCTGATGTCCTCATAGAGCCAGCGTCTACAGCTGGCAGAGGGCAGCTCTTTACTCAGCATGGTGGAGAGGAAGGAATCCTTCACACTGACAGAGAGAGAAAGAGGCAAGAGGTGATGAGGTGACCCAACCGAGTAACTACATCTGTAACTACATTCAACTGTATGGAAACACACAGGTGTACCTGCTGGGATGGTGTTTCCTGCAACAAACATCTCCGGTGGGACTGAGAGTGAATCCCTCGCACAGGAACAGGCTTTCTTTGCCAAACAGCAGCACCCCCTCTGTCACTCTGAGGCCACTCACCATCACTACATACATCTTAGCCTTTACCTACAGTGAGAGATGGAAACAGAGGAAGAGACCTTAAGCCCCATGTGAGAGGCATAATACATATCAGCACATTTCTCTCCCGGGACATGACATGGCAGCAACGCAGGCACTTCAGGCTTTACTTGATTGATCATTTTAATCACATATTTTAATCATTATTAAAAAGACACAGTTGAACACTTCATTATCAGAGCTGATTGATGGGGAGGAGAGGACCCGGCTGCTTCTTTTTTTTTTTTTTTCCAGTGTGACTGTGTTCCATCCAGCGCCAAAGTGGACCCACAAGCTGCTTTCAGCGCTGGTTGCAGCTAATGCTAAACGCATCGCGATAATGTGTAGCTAATTCTATTGTCTCCCCTCATTTCACAGTGAGTGTGTGCACCTGGCTGTCTCCCTGTGTCGGCCCCTCTGCAGGCCCTCTGGGACTTAGCGCCCAAAAACCATATGGGGCCCCAACATACCCGCAGGCCCCTCACAATTTATACTAATCAAATCAGACTCCCTACCCCCAGACACGGAGTCACACACTTGAGGGAGGAGGCGGCTCTGGCCTGACCATTATTAGGAGAATTAATCACTGCCACACACACAATAGGAAACCTGCTAAGTGATCAGAACCTCTTGTCTGAATGCACACATAGAGACACGCCATGATGGATCATATCGCTTGTCATGCGGAAGCATTTGAAAAAAAGAGTCAAGGTGTGTGAGGCTCAGACACATGGTCTGAAATCTCTCGTTGGGCTATATCATGGTCCGATTTAGCGACTGTCTCCATCAGCGAGCAACTGGCATCAGGCCTAGAGTCCCAAACAATGACCAGATTTCAGAAAAAAAAAAATAGTTGAATTTATTGTTATCAAAGATTAAATACGTAACAATAAACTTGTTTCCTTATCTCTCTACTGTGCTCTGGACAACAATGCTTTATCAGTCTGCGGGTGATTTAGCTGATGATGGTAAGAAGGAGAGAAAAGGAGGACTTTTATTGACTGAGAGCCTGATGTCAGACCATTGATTTCTCCCCATACACATTACTGTCATAATCACACTATTGGCGCTGGCAAGCTAATTATGAGTGGGTCTCCCTTTGTGTGTAACTTCATACACGTGTGTGTGTGTGTGTGTGTTTTGCGTGCACGTGCATTTTTCAGAGCTAATGACTGTGTTCATTTGACAGGAATCTCAGCAGGACTCACACAATGAACCACTGCAAGACAGGACACACAAGTACACATCACACACTTACTAAGCAGATGTAAGACAGCTTGCATCACCTCCTACTGTTTTTATTAATACTTCTGTCAGAAACATTAAAAGCCGCGGCTGGTTGCCGGAGCGATGAGAGTCCCTGTCAACATGTTCTCTGCTTTCTTACTCACTGGAAGAATGAGAAGAGCCGAGCTGGGCCCCGACATTAAAACGTTGCACTAATGAGGAAAGATGAAATTCTGATAGCAGCACTGGGCTACTGGAATCCCTCAGTCTACATCAGATAATTATGATTGTGAATATTAGTAGGATGGAAGGGAGTTGCGCTTGTGTTGAGGCATGTTGTTTTTAGCACAGCACACAAACAAACCCCCCCGTGCTACAGTACCTCCTCTCCAGGGTGCAAGTCCTGCAGGATTATGCGGATGTCGGGGCATTCTTGTGTATGCGAGCAGGGTTCCAGGGTTGAAGGGTCAGGTGAACTCTCAGTGACAGCAGGCGTCTCATTTAGAACAGGGAAGAAGGTCAAACAATCCTGTCCTCCCTCCTCTGCCTCCTCTTTAGCCTCAGCGCCAACTTCAAACAGGATCTTGGGCTCTGTTACAAATCAAACACATTTTTTCACTGAGTTTACATCCAACACCCACATTCTGGTCAGAGTTAATATAAAAAGATCAACACTTTTCTTAACCTGTGTCACCATCGGTTTTATTTTTGTTCTCCTCACATGTGCCAGTCCTTAAGCCCAGACACAGCGTTCCTTGCACCTGTTGTAACAACATATGGCACTGTTAAAGGTTAGACTCTGCATTATATAACATAACATATGACCCTGCACTGAACTGAAAGGCTGTACCCGTCTGGATCGCCTCAAACTCTTTCTGCGAATGCGGGACTTGGTGCGATTTGGTCCTTCGGCAGCATTTTGCACCCAGTTTTGCGTCAGCAGCACCCCTGGGCCAGGTCCAAATAAAGCTCTCTCCCTCAGCAACTCAGCTTCCACACGCAGCCACTTAGAGCTTGCCCGTTCCCACTCGCTGGCTTGTAACTGGATCGCAGCAAGCAGGCCCGGAAAGGAAGGATTAGATGAGAGGGAAAGGGAAATTTATTACAGGCCTAATTTTGGCTTTTTAATAATATTTGTTTCAGAATGTTCACTGTAACGTTTCAGTCAAACCTGTAAGTGGTTCGTCTTCATATTCTGAAACACGCTGTGGCCCCTGTGTCGATGTGACTCCATGCAGGTCAGAAACTCCTACAAGAGAGAGCACAGTAACCTGATGGGTGCAAATGAAAAGAGCCAGTTGCACAATCACTCTTACTCTATATAGCCTATATTGTACACACACAACACATTATGTTCACAGAGATTGTATATTCATAATGGTATTGTTGTTTCCTCATGCAATTACAATGCATTCATAAAATTACATCTGTTCTAAATTGCATTCACTGGGCAAAATAAGCTAGTGGCTACAGTGTTACAATAACCCTGTCTGGAAATGTAATAATTTGTTGGTGTGATCTGATTAAAATAAACATTAATATCACTGAGCCAAGCCAGAGTCAAGGGCAAGGTAAGTGTGTGTGTGTGCGTCTACACAGTGTGCGGGCGAGTGTGCGTGTGTCGATTAAAGGAGAAAGGCAAAGAAAAAAATAGAAAAAGCACAAACAGAGCTGTGTTGACACTGCAGGATGCTCATGTTCAGCAGACACACTGGGATCATATTCTGACTGTTAACTGCTTCATTAAGCCCATCATCACAGCAGTGCTCGCTGAGAGACTAGTGAAACAACATGTGTCCATCCTTACAGCTGACCCAGGAAAACCATTTAATTGACTGAATGAACATGCAGTAACTCTTTATACCGAGTCTTATTTACAGATGTTTTAATTCTGCATTTTGCAGTAAAACCCCAAAAATGCAATAGATGATTTCAAGTAAAATAAAAAGGAAACATCTTTGTCTTTAAGACGAGAGACACAAAAATTCCACATCATTTTAGAAAAGGAATCTGTGTATAAAAGTTGACGGCAAACTTTGACAAGCCCTCGAGAGAATGAAAACTATTTCTCTAAATGAGTGACTGCCTATTGGAATGAAAAGCTGTGTAGAGAAATAAATAAAGGAGTAATTTGAGGGCAGATTATTGAAATATTACAGACAGAAAAGAGAGTAATAATGAAGTTTGCAAGCTAGAGCCGTGTTTTGACAGATAAACAGCAAGTCGGCGTCATCATCTCCTAATTTCATTCCTTCATTTGGACAAACATAAGTAATATATAGCATTAATTACCCTATTTAGCAGATAGGAACCTCATTGGCTTTTTAAATGTTGCATTAAATACATAACTCATCTCTTCCCACTGCAATTAACATCAGAACATCACACTCATTTCCATTTTAATGACTTCCCAACAATACGCCACCTTTGATGATAAGGCAACATAATGTCAACTTCATTCTGGGCTGGCAGTGAATGTGTAATGAACTTAACGTGATCATTAGTGCTGTTAATTATCTTTCTAATATGAGGACACAGATATGATTATGGAAACTGCAGTCGCTGATGAAATAAATCTCTAGGATTTTACTGAAGCTTGACTTAGGATGCAGGCTGCCTATCAGTCTCTATATTCTCATTCATTACCTACTGTCGGCTTTAAAATTCCGTTTTGTTCAGTAAAAGTAGATATCTGAGACCCGGAAACTCTGCTCACTGCTCAGTAAAAATGCAATACTATGGATTCAGTGACTGAAAAGACTCCACATAAGCTCATGACTTTCCAAATAAAAGGTCATAAGTTGATGATCCAGAAATTAATGAATGACTCACTTGTTTGTTCATGAGAATAAATGGCTAAATGAGCGGACTGGCTGACCATTACTGAAGATCTGAGTATCATTTTTTGAACGCTTGCTGCATGCTGCAACATACTCAGAGCAAAGTGGTGCAACACACTGCAGAGAGGGTGAAAGCAAACATCCCTCCCTCTTCTTCTCCACCTCTCAGATGGAGAAACAATTCATCACCCATTTTGATAGCCTGTCAAAGACTGATATGATAAAGAATAACATCAAATGAATAATGTTTTCATCAGATTGGTACCAATATAATTGCCAACCCGATTTCTGTGGGCAAGAGATGTGCACAAACAAGAACACACGCACACAGGCACTTTGTGGAGGTGAGACAGACACACAGACGCGGTAATTTCATGCCTGTGTGCCTGAGTAATATGTCCCCGCTTCCTGCTCCAGATGGCTCGACGTCTTAAGCGTTGTGGGGGAACTAATGATGTGGGCCACGTGTTTCGGGGGTAAAAACAACAATAAACGCGTCTTTAACCTTCAGCCGCAAACAGTGTGTTGTAGTGAGTGTTCCCATGGATAGGCCTAACAGATATCAATTACTATGCCCACTCAGGGGCAATCAGCTGTAATAATCCAAATCCATTTAAAGAAATAATCAAACACCCCCACAGGGCTGGACGGCCCATAGCACAAACACAGCAGTGACTTTGGGTTGAGCGTTTGGGCTCAACGTTCTGGGATAGAGAAGAGCCTGTGAAAAGGTGACCCCACAGTCAACACATCGTCCTGTGTAAAAGAACCAAACACTGATTTAACACAAGTGTTGTGTTTACCTCGACTGTAACCGACGCTTTGCTTGGTCTGCCCAGAGCTGATCGAACTGCACTGCTGATCAAATCAAACGGATTCTGAGTGCTGCTGTCCAACTTCTTCTTCTGAGATTCTACAAGGATGAACACAATTTAAATGTCAAGATCATGGGCCCATCATTCAGACATCGTCTCCATCTGCAGTTATTAGTATAGAGTGCGCAAACCTATGTGTAGCAGCCAGGCTTTGTTTGCCGTCTCCTCCCAGAGAGGGCTGATATCAGTCATGCTGACAGACCCTTTCTCCGTCCTGTGCGTCGCTGAGATCTCTATCTTATACGTCTCTTCAAGCGTGCGTTGTCTCTCCGCCATGACCTTTGACCAGCAGGCCTCCGCTAAGGACACTAGTTCTCTGCCATCTGTACACACACACACCCACACGCATGCACGCACATTTGTTCAGAGCTTGTGACCCAGTACATCACAGAAAATCTGCACATATGGCAGGATACACAATGAAGTTAAATAAACCCTTGCAAACAATTTCTTGGCCATCATACCTGTGCTAGTGTCTGCTCTGTTGCTGAGGCCTGCAGAACGTCTGGCTTTGGTAGGAAACAGGTGAAATGATGACCTCCTCTTGTGAACTTTTTTCACAGAACATCCAAATCCGTCAGGGTAGCTATAACACAAGTGTGACTGTGTGAATAAAAAGTGAATGCTGGTTTCATCTGCATGTTTGTCTGTGTGCTTTCGATATTACCTGCCAGATCGTATCAGTAACAGACAATGAAGAAGGCATGTGATAAAGTTCACGTTTGCATTGTAAGTTGCCATGACAACATCCCAGGCTTCCATGAAGGTCTGTAATGTCCTGATGACCGCTTGCTTTTCTTCTTGGGAATGACGCGGTTGAGACAAGAAATAAAGCAGGACTTCATTGGTACACGAGTAGAGGGCAGATACCGTCTTCTCTTTCTGAGTTTGGCCTTTCTCCAGAGCCTGGAAATATAAGGCAGAATGTCTGTTGTGAGTTAGAATAGAGATGAGACTAATCATACCTTTACATTTCCAGATAATCTGGAGCTCCGATAGGTTAAGAAAGGAACAAAGTCCAAATAAAAAATTAACAGATAACTTTTAATGTTGTTATAAATTAAGTATCTATATGAGGGGTTTCTATGTCTGTGTCTCACCACCACAATCTGGTCTGTGAGGAAGTTGAGCAAAGTGTCAGAATCTCCCAAGAATGTTCCACTGTAAAGTTTGTGCAGCAGCGTCTTAGTGAAGTGCACCACATTCTCCATCAACGTGCCCATCTGTCCTTCAGGGCTCTGACTCGAGTCTGTAAGATATAAAAAACGTCATACATTCACATGAGACTTTAATGCATGGACAACTGGTCAGTTTCAGGTTTGAGGAAACATGCATCACAATCCGACCTTGTGAGTTGAGATGAGTGTTGTTTTCATCGTCTTGGCTGAGCATGTGAATGATGTCCATCATCAACTCAAGCAGCTCCGTCTGGAAAGTCTGCCTTTGTTCCAGCGATGCACCATCAGGGCAAAACTAGAACATTTATATATTTCACTGGTTAGAAAATACAATGCAGCTAAAAAACCACAAATGTGTTAAAATTGTCATATGTGATGACGTTTTCCTCTATTACACCTGATTGTAAGGTAAACATATTTTCGAATGTCATCTCTAGTGTAGGTGGTGCTGGTTGTGGTGTGCGTGTGTGTGTGTGTGTGTGTGTGTGTGTGTAGCTAACTGAAAACACTGTTACAGAAACATGGATTTCTTTGCCTTTTGCTGTTCTCTCCATACTATTGGTTGAATGAGTTCATCAACAGAACCTTGGCTCTGCCTTATTCTGTTACTGAGCAAAGAGTGGCACCTTCTGGAGAATGAGAGTTTTGCAGTATATCGAAGAGCCTTTTCAATTGGAATGCACATAGGCAATAATACCTATTTTTATTTATTTATGGGTACAAATGCAGATATAAGTGAGGGATATCTATGAGCTATACATCATGAATGATTACTTGTGTTTATGTGCATATGGATTCACCTCAAGCAGCAGAAGAGGAGGATATGTGCTGGTGTTGGCAGAAGCATTTAGGAGACTGTCCATGAGCAGTATTCGGATGAAGTCGCACACTGGCTTCCTGGATTGACAACTCTTGAATGTGTCCTGATCGTCACTCGTTGAGGAGTCCTCAGCAACAATCTGAAATACATGACCACACCAGTGAGTACGACTGGAAAGATTTAAACTATAAAGGGCTTCATGAACATAGGACATACAAACCTCTGAGCTGTCCAGAGGGTAAACGGTTCCAGCGAGTGCATGGAGGAACTCTGGAGAAACCCACAGTGGGTCTCTTGGCCGAAGGTTATGGAGGAGACAAAGAAACTGCATGACACTTGCCGGGAGCTGCAACTCCCATGATGCACCAGTGCCTGGCGTGTTCTTCATTGGAGGAACAGGCCGGAGAGGAAAATGTGTTACACATTATCAATTTGTGGTAAAAAAAATACTGAGGAGATGCAATATTATTACATTCTTACCTGAGTAATGACAACTTTGACTAACTCCAGCAGAATTGTAGCAGCTTCAACACAGAACTGCTGAGCAGGAGCGTTTTCTTCACTGTCAATCATTGACTGTAAGGTATCGTCCAAATGCACCTGTAGATGACATGTGATACAAAAATATTATGACTGAGATGAGGCCAAAGACTATTTTGATAAATTCCCAAAGAAACTCTCACCTTTCCATCCACAGTGTGACGGGTTTTCTTCTCTAAAAGCAAAGCAGCCAGAGCTACATACACCTGAGGGAGGTGAGGCTGTCTGATCAGCAGCCCCTGCAGGAGATAAAACCCTCGACACGAGGTGCTGGGGCACTCGTATGACCATAAATGGGCTCGAAGATTGTCTGGAGTCATAGCAAGAAACAAATTATGAATTTTGGATGAATGTAGGACACACAAAATTTCTAAAATCTTAGAAGACTTTGAATTAAAAGATGTTCAGTAATACCAATACCAATTATTAAAATATGATTTTAATTAATATATATAAGGCTGATATTTATATTTACAAAATCATATTCATTTATAAACTTACGCACTAAAAATAAATATTTCTTAAATCTTTAGAAATTTTTCTAACTCATTTAATCAAGTTACCAGCCAGGGTTATGTATCAAAATATCATAATAACCTTTATAGCATGACAGTGTTTTTACTGAAAGTTGCAAAAGGATATCTAATAAATGTCCTGCTTCATTATGAGAACTTATCCGACTTTACCCATGACGGTAATGGGTTCCTTCATGCCTTCAATGAGGGCTCCTGGAAGCACGCTTTCTCTGAAGCTGCTCCGCTGGTCCGGATTGGACAGAAAGTGTGTGAGCAGGACAAGACCCAGTTTCAAGGTAGAAGGGTGGAGGTGGGGCTGAAGGAAGAGCAGGAACCAATCACTGCCCAGGGAATCAAACGCTTGTTTCTGCTGACTAGTGCGGAACAAAACATAACAGACTAATTCAGTTACTGCGTCTTGCATGGTATGATGGCACACGAAATACTGGGGGAAATGTGTTTTTGTTGCGGTTTAGATACTAAACTGCGACAGAAGATACTCACTCTTTGGTTAGAAGGCTGTCTGAGTCGAGGATTTCACAAAGCGCCACTAACAGCTGGTTGCGGATCCAGATGAGGCTGGCCGGACCAGTGCTCTGAGCTACAGCACAGACAGGACATGTCATTCATGAGTCATGTGAGGCATTGTGTAAGTCTGGGTTGTGTGCCGTCTACCATGTGTGTACCTGATGTTTCCAGGGAAAGATCACTGTCAAATAGCTCATTGTCTTCAGTCATGTCACTAAGTGGAGGGAGTGTGTAGACCAGGAAGAGCCCAAGTCTGACAAACAAAAGGACAATTTTAAAAACAGTATAACAGGACTTGGGCACATACACACAGGATATATTCCCAGACTGTACCTGCTCATGTCCAGGGGGGTGAAGTGAACTTTAAGGAGGGATGAAATAACACTGGAAATGACCGTGACCTTCTGAAAGTTCACCTTGGAATCAGAAAGCTCAAAGAGCAGCTTAGGTAGCAGGCCTATAGAATGCATGACCGCAGTGCTCCTGCTGTCACTGTTGAGTATACAGACAGAAAAGCAGAGAGAGCATTAATATCAATCACAGTCTGTTCCCACAGACATATAATCTAATTCAGGAATCCATGCACATGTTCAGTCATGCTCCTCTCCTCAGCCTCTGTGACTGATTCTGTTGAACATTCCCTTGACTATTTCTGTTGCACATTTCTTGATATTGATGGCCGACCGCTGCAGATTTTGACACAACAGTCGATAAAGTGTGTCGTCCATCCCGAACAAGGGCCTCTTTATTGTGTTACGTAACTTTTTAGCCATGTGAGTTTAAAATAAATTGGATTAAAGCTACAACATATTCTCGGTGAACTGTTCACACTATGATCACTTTGGAATTTACCTTGAGGATTTCAGGATCTCAGTAAAGTGGTTCAGAACTGAAAGGTCCAAGTTCTCAGATGTGTTCTGCCAAACCTGAAAACATGGAGCAATGAAAGATAAACAAAACTAACTATTAGCTTCCAAAAGCAATTAAAATCTTTACAAATAAATACGGGCAGGACAAAAATATCCAGTTCTTAAGTCCACTGAATGTTTCTGGTTTTAAAATGTTGATGCTTACCTCCAGGTCACACAGCAGTGCTTGGAAAGCAGGTGTGTTTTGTAGGCAACCACATTCAGAGTTCAGCTCCACTGAATTTGCAAGATACAGAACCAACTGAAGGGTTCTGTTGCTGACCAGACTTCTCTTCATCTTCAGCAGGAAAGCTAACAGCTACATTGAGAGATAATTACAGGTAAAGAGCAGAGTTTGAAAGGTGTTGCAACGTGAAACCACTCCAGTGACTTAAAGCATGATTCAACAGACCTTGTATCCGTTGATTCGTTTCATTTCCTCTTTCATGGCAGAGTTGGTTTCCAGCACAGAAAGAAGAACTTTAACAGCTGCATACAAAGAGCTGTCATCTGGAGCCATTGCAACAAGAGTAAGGACCACTGCAGGCCCCCCAACGTACAGGAAACCATTAGATGCACTGCTGGGTTTGAACGTACGCACACCTAGAAAGAAGAAGCCTGGAGCTCAGAAAATGTGCCTCTAAGAATCAACTCAAGCAGAAATAAGTTTTTTTAAATATCATTACCAAAATGTCCAACCAGCGCTGCTCCTATGGTGCGAGCTGTTCCACTCAGGTGCTGGCAGATGTTTCGCGCAAGGAACACGGGCGTGGAGTTATCACGAGAAGTTATCCCCATCTGTAATTTGATACATTGATTGATTGCGGTGTGTGAAAACAACATGCACGTCGGATTTAAGTGTCACCTTACCTCTTTAGCGATCAGTCTGCAGTCCACCTCATTGTAAACCTCTCTGATCTGTACAACAGTCGTTAATGACGAAATTGCTGGGTTGATACCGAATGAAATCCTTTCCTCAGGAACCAGCCTTAGAAGGAGAGACTCTGGTTGATCACCTGCAAACAGAGAGGTAAGAAAACACAACACTTATCAGTAAAGTCGAACTTACACAAGTTAAAACAATGAGGCTAAAGAAGATCAATGTAAATAAATCAATGCGTTAACTAGAGAAAAGTTTCATGTCATTATATTTGACCGTCTCAGTTTGTGAACTGTGCTTCCATACTGAAGCTCATTGTCTGTTCTGCAGAGTGACTAATGTGAGCATGCAAGGAGCACCGTGACAACATAATTTCCTGCATGACACAGCATGGGGGAAGCCACAGTAAATAATACAAAGATAATCCATAAAGAATCTAAAGAAAATGTTTATCTTTTAACAGTCCAGATCTTGCAGATTCTCGTAACCTCAAAGGCCCTTATCCAGGATGACTTACTGAAAATAAGAGAAATACTCTGTACAAAATCTCCTAACTCACCTGTGTTGCGCGGAGCAAGGAAGTTGCCTAAATAGGCAGTTCCTTGTTTGTATATGACAGCCACAGCCTCGGGACTCAAAACCTCTTCAAAAAGGTAAGAAGGACCCACTCGCCACACAAGAGCAGCATGTTCCTTCCAGAGAGCTGGTGTTCCTATCAGTCCGTACACGTCAATCACAGCTGTCGGGTCCATGGAGACATATTGACCAGGGAAAGGCTGGATATACTTCATCTGACAGAGAATGCACAGGCATTACTTTTTCTGATCATGATAGTTTGTCTGATTCATGAATATGTAACTACCACATTACATCAGCTCCTCATACCTTTCCTGTCCCCAACGACTTGCCGTTGAAGTAGGCTGTGGTCATACAGCTCTTCTTCACATCTTTGGCCATGACCACAGCCAGATGGTGCCACTGACCTGGGACCAGCATGCTGGAGCAGCGCAGCCTCAGTGATGTAGGCAGAGAAGTGGGAGTGCAAACGTCTGGCTCCATCATATCTAACATAACAGACATGAACGAAGACAATCAAACATAATTTGGCCGTATAATCTACGCATTTAACCATTGTATTAAAATAAAAAGAGATATATTAGTATATTTGCTCTTATATAATAGATCAAAAGAACAGCAAAAGTAGCTGACAAATGAGGAGAATGGCTAGAAAAAAAACATTTAATTTCTTGATAATCAATAAATGTTATGCTATAGTCCCAATAGGCCAATACTGACCAAGGTATGTAAATGCATCCTCCTCTGTGGAAATGACCAAACAGCCGTCATAGGCTGAGAAGGAGATTGACAGGCAGATGTAGTGTTGTTCGGTCCGGGACATGTGGCGAACCACTGACAACAGACGGATTGGGTGTGAATCACACGCTAAACTGAATCTGTTGATCTGGAACCAGCAGGAAAACGAGAGACCAGCTGTGGGCGGAAAACCCCTGCAGTCTAAAACATGAAAGGGAGATGATGTGACATTTTATTCAGATTTATTAACAAATATGAAAGTATCACTCATTTAGAAAAATCCCTTACCTCCTCCTATTCCACCTGTTGAAATTGAATCAGCAGTCACTCCTTTGACTGTGGCCAGAGAGGGCAGGAAGAGACAGCTGCGAAGCGTACAATCACAATCACATACCAGCAAATTAGTGAATTATTGACATTCTTATATATACTAAGCATTACTCTTGATAAGCATTACTTATTGGTGCTGCAAAAGTTATCTAGCCACAAGTCTAATTGCAGGGAAAAACAAAAGCCCAGTAAAACAAGACTCACCCATATCCACTCTCACTCATGTCAAACTCTACAAAGGCAGGTGAGGAGGAGACTCTGTGTGGTCTGAAGGTGCGCGGTGATGTCATGGATATCAGACTAATGATCTGATGGACGGGGATGGCAGAACCAACAGGAGATTCACTGTGAGCTTCAGACTTCAACAAGCTGAAGGCCCGCTTCAGAGTCTTTACTGAAGATCCTGCTGCAGCGTCTGTCTCTGTTTGAAAGACCACAATTAATGTGAATTCAATAAAATGTTGCAAAGAACATAAATGTAGTCACTGTCACAAAACAATTTTTTACCATTCAATGCAGGAGCTGGCTGTGAATGCGTTGCTTTTTTGTCTGCCAAGCACATAAGAGGGTCTCCTAAACACAGGAACTTTCTGAGGAGGAAGAAAGAGCACGTCAGATCTTGCCTGAGTAAATATTGAGAAGGGATTGCATTGCAATAAAGAAAATGCATGGGATTGAACATCAGAGACAGTGTATGTCCGACCTGAAGTCTGAATGGGTGATGGACTGGGAGGAGAGCTTTTCCAAGATACGTGTAACAGGTAGATATAACGGGTGGTTTGGAATCAGCAACATGCTCTGACAGTGGGCCAGGAGCGTGGACACCAGCCCGCCCTCGCACATTATCTGCCGGTTCCGCTCAGGTTTGACCATGGCCTGGACATGATGTGCCAATGAAAACTGGATCTCCATAGAGAGCTGGGAAAGAGGTAAAGAAAAATGTCTCAATGTGTTGGAAATATGACATAACACAAGGGACTCTAACATGTTCAGTCTAGAAATGTACCTGTGGGTCCTGGGGAGAAAACACTGCAGGAAGCAGAGTCATCATAACTCTGATTGCTCCTGGATGAAGAATAACATGATCACGAGTGAACCTACTGTGGGACAAGCAAAAACAAAAAGGAAGAAAAAATAAAGGTTGATATTTATGAAATAACTTATAGACTTTCCTTTTAGACCCAACTCATAACCACAATTTAGATTCGAGTGTCGGGAAAATGTATTTAATGTAAAATGTAAAAAATGGTTACAAAATATCCACCTGCAGGGAGACTCTGTGCAGACTGAAGAAATACTTGTTGCTGTGCTCCTGGATCCTCCCTGTGTGTCCACCAATGACTGTAGGCCTGACCCTCCGATGGCAGGGGGGGACCCTGAACACACACCTTCATATCCTGCTGGTCCATCTACTTTCTCTTTATCTACAGCAGACCCACTCTCGGGATGTAGCCCCAAGTTTAACTCCTGAGAAGAGTAGGCCCCTGCGGCAAACTGGTCAAGAAACGAAAGCAGCTTTATACATGTCCGAAGAGTAACAGGCAGATTGTGCTGCAGTGTGGTGGATTCAGAGGAGGGGGCTTCAGCAGCCTCTGCTAAGTCAATGAACTGGTGGAAAGTCTTCCCAGGAGGCTGACCATCCCGTGCAGTCTCAGGACAGGAGCCCTGCTCTGCATCCCATGTCTCTTTCTTGGGTTTTTCACTGTGGAAGCAGCCGAGCTGGAGCAGAGCATCGGCCAGCCTCTCATAAAAGCCGCCAGTCTCAAAATGGTGTGCATTGACTGTGTGAAGATGCACGGCCAAGGCGATGATGTGAACAGCGAGGAGGAGAAGGTCCAGCAGCTTTTGATGCCCCAAGGACTTCCACACTTCTCCTTGTGGAGGGTCAGCCAGAGCTCCCTCCATGTCCATCACCAGAGACAGCAGTCCGGTGAAGCCTCCTGCTCTCCTGAAGGCGTCCCAGCTGTTGGGGCTTTCCAGGACCTTCAGCACAGACTGAAATACATAAGAGAGGAGTCAGATCAACAGTGAGATGTGGAATCACCAAATATGCTTAAACCTAATCATACATGCAACAATTATCATTTTTTACTATAGTTTCAAGTGAATGTGCAGCATTTTGATTTTTGATATGTTGATACTTTGCTTTGCTTCCAGCTTTTAAAAGCACCTCTCTAGTCAATTAAAACAATGTCATGAAAAATAGATGAAACACACAGATATATCATAAATCATTTCTGGTAACTAGTTTTTGGAGGTGAACAAAATAACATTAGGTTTATTCAATTTAAAGAGCTAATCCATCAGGTAGGTAATGTGTGAGGCAGAACGCAGAGGGAAATGTGATTAACTGAAACTGGAGTAATCACAATGGCTCTCAACACTTGCCAACCCAGGTCGTACCCAATCTGATTGCCACTTGCCTTAACCATGTTAGCACAAAGAACACAGACACACACACACACACACGCACACACAGACACACACAACTGCTTCTACATGGACATTGCACAAACAAGCCCTCTCAAGCACTCACCCACATTAAATACACACAATATCTGCAAGTAAGTGCTGCTCTTGCTGCCATCTATAAAAACGGACACATACAGTAGGTGTGTAACTTAGTTAAGCTTAATCAGATCTCTGTCCCATTCACTGATCCGATAGAGGTGGTAATCTTCATAGTGCCACAGCACAAAGCTGCTGGCCTAATCAAATTGGCCTGGAGTTAACAGCTAAACCTGTTTTAGCAAATCAATCTGCATTTGTCTGTAATGTAATCAGGGTCCCACATGCTAAGAAAATAAATTCACTAGCTTATTATGTTTTAAGTGCATTACAATTGGTTATGGTTTGATGTAGAGTGGAGACTTCATTCTGAGTTCAGCTGAGATCACTTGTGTTTCTGGATGTTTGTATGCCGCTGTCTGTGACTTTTATACCTGCAAAAGGTCCCACTTCAACCTGAGCTCCTGCTGTGTTGAGGAGCAGATGGCTCCTATGGCTGTACTCATGAACTCCTCTGGGTTTATCTCAGCTAGCTGCTCCAAAATGCTCAGAGTTGGAGCTCGATACTGATCCTCATCCAAGAAGATCTTTATGTAGGGAACCATACCAAGGTCTCGAACTGAAACTGGAACAAACATGCAAAAATTAAGTATACAACAGTGGCTTCTTCTTCTTAAGCTAAAGAGAGGCGACAGGACGAGGACAATGGAGATGAAATGAAGTGCATGTACCTGTGTTTTTAATTGAACGCAAAGTAAGCGCAGACACAACTTGAAGCATACAGGTAGTGAGAAATCTTTCACGTCCTTCCACAGATGGCACTTTCTGGGGACCTAAAGAGCACAAGAACATCAGAAGAAGTTTTCCAAAGACATTTGTCGAAAGGATTTTATTTAAAAAACTTCAAACCAAAAGTACTCAAACATCCTATGTTCAATTGAATGATAATTTGTTGTTTGCAAACATTCACTCTATGAAAAATCGTGATCATGTAGATTCATACTTATTTTAGAGGAGGAGATAACTCCAGCCTTCCTGAGGATCTTAGCTCTCCTACGAAGTTCCCCGAGCACCAGCTCCAGAAGACCCCAGTCACTCAACACTTCAGCGAGCATACCACTGTGCAATGTCATCCTACAGAGCGCAGGAGATACATTTTATTCAACATACATCAAGGGACAAAGTGGTATTAATAAAACCGCTTTCCAGTAAATACCCCATGTGCTTTTTGTAAATCCGTTGCAGCACCATAGGGAGAAAGTTTTGTTTTTGGAGTAGGAGCAAGAGAATCCTCCAAACATGGCTCACCTATGAAAACATTTAAGAGCAACCACTCCAAACTCTGTTCCCTCCGCCCCTCCAGCCAGAGTTCCAGCCCAAATCTGCTTCAGCACACCCAGCAGTGCACGCAAGGTCTCATGGGGGATGTAGTTGAACTTAAATACCACCTGTCGAAAAGGAAGGAAGAAAGGAAACCAAGCATTTAATCAGACCTCATACCCATGATGTATCAAAGAAACAGCACATGCTGGAGCTTTACTGTCAACAGTAGAAATCCTACCATCTCCAGCAGTGAAAAGTAAAGTTTTTGGGCAGGTGCTGGTTTACGCCACACACAGGCAGCCAACTGAGCCATCGACTGGACTGTCCACTCCAAGAGGAAGAAATTGGCTGTATCCCTCTCCCAAATTGTCTGCAGGGTTCGAAGGAGCTGGCAGCACAGCAGGGAATCGTGGGAGCGCAGCAAGGAGGCCTGCAGCAGGTAGAAGGCCTGCAGGTTCTTTACTGTTAAACCTAGAGTCAGAGGTTTCAGTTATTTAAAACTGGTCAGATTGAACAAAATAATATCAGTATGGTTGTTCCTTAACTTCTGGAGTTGGTGGAGGATGTATTCTTATTCTCGTCTGCCACATAAAGCAAAACAATACCAGCTGGAGGTCAATTAACCCATAAGATGTTTTGAATGTAAAGCTCGATTTTATCTGAATTTGCTCTGGCAAGGTCAGTCAGTCAATTTGAAGGAAAGGGGAAACCTAATAAATTACAAACAACCTTTAACACACAGCACATGCTGAATCCCACAAGCCAATTGAGTTACACATACATAGATAGATTGAACAAACAACATAACATGCATGAAAAGACACAAGAAGTAGTGTAATCTGCCTTGATAGAGTTTGTTTGCTGTATTGTCAAAATATTAAGTGAAGGTCTTAGATTTGAAAACCAAAACTCACTTGTGTTTGTAGTAAATATGAATATATACTTGGTTAGGAAAAGGATTCATTTTCAACCTAATCAAAATTGCATCACTTTCAAATAAGATCAGTTCAAAACAATCCCTGGACCCTCGTCTGGAATAACATCTACTCCTCAGTGTGATAGATGCATCCTGAGCATGAATGTGTGTCTGTATGTTTGTTTGGATTGGTACGTACGTGTTTATTATGGACACTCTATTTATGAGTGTTGGATGGAGGTGTGTGTGCACCTATGATAGATGGCTGGTTGATGTAGGCCAGTGGTGAATGGATGTGGGGCATCCTAACAGAGTTAGAGGGGAAGCCTCCACTTCATCATCCCAGACATAATCACCTCAGCTTCCTGTTAACGTGAGGGGTGTTGTGTGCTGCAGCGGGGTAGCGATGCGGGAGTGAGGAGTCGGGGTGTGTGGGAAATCAAGGAGAGGGAAAAGGGGGTGGTGCACTTTTAGGTGGGTAATATGAGGGCTAAAGTGCAAAGGAGGGATGAACTGTGTGGTCATTTGGGGGGCACATCCCCCTCCCTACGCCCCCATCTTTGCTGAGCCATGCAAAGATAATAATTAGATGGTTTGGAGTGTGCATTTGGAGGGGATGGTTGAGAGTTTATCCTCATGGTACAATAAACCGTTAGAGATAATTAGGGGGTAATAGCCAGAGAACAACAATGCAGAACTTGTGTTTAAAACTTGACCTACCTTTGGTAAGTGGTGGATCAAACTTGAAGCCCGGAGGCTGGGGGTTGGTGACACAAAGAACCACTTTGAGCTCAGTTTTTCCGAGCAGGCTGAAAGATGCAATGAGAGCCAGCAACTCCTTCACAGGCTGGAAATGATCCTCGGACACACCTTCCTCACAGCTTATGATGGTGTAATGATAAAAGACAAATAAGGAAAAGGTAAGTGATGTATTTCTACTGACTACGAGCAAAAAACAATTAATTTCTCAGAATGTATTTTTACTTTAACCTTTAAAAAGACCAAGTAGATTAAAATCAAATTCGTTTGATGTCTTTTCACATCTTTAAATAAGTTTGTCCCTTTTTACTAATCCTAATCCTGATCTCACATTGTGTTTTCATTATGTTTCTGTTCATGCCCTTTTCTCTTACCGTGTGAGGATGTTCTCAAGGGCCTGGTAGCCACTGTTAGTGTCAAACTCATTGAAGAGGGCAGAGCTGATGATATAGGTGTCTCTAATGAAGCTGAACACCGCCACAGCCACTTCAGCGAGCAGCGGTCCAGAGACGTCAGCACTGATGTGCAACAGGTTCTGGATGCAGATACGCACACAGTTCTTGCCTAATTTGGAGAAGGCAGCGTTCTTGGTAAGTGAAAATGTTATTGCTGTGAGATGTACAGCACATCAGAACAGAGTCAACACATTCAAAGTTTCCAATTCGAGCAATGGATCACCACAAATTAGTAATGCATGTCTTTTGAAAAACCTGAAAGGGAAAAATTAGAGGATGTTTATTCATTCAATATGACTAATGTAGGAAGGGGCTACAGTCATGAGAATACAATATCACGCTGGAAAATGCCGATACAGTTTTGATGTCCAAAATAAATCAAAGTAACAGAACATCTGAGTGAATCATTTGAGTGAATCATCTGTACTCACGGATGCATCATGTGAACCACACTTGCAGTGCATCTATTGCTGGGGTGTGTGATCATGCGTCTCTTGATAATCAACCAAACTGAAATAAAAATAGCTCCCTGACAAAAATAACTGTAAATGAAATCTAATTATCCACTTTCTATGAAAAATGTTTTGTTTGTGTTCAGTTCCATTAGTGTCACAGAGTCTATTATAGCCGGGGTTCTCTGACTTTTTTCTGCCATGCCGGCCTTCAGAAGCTCAATTATTAACAAAGATAAAGGAAACAACTAAATGATTCAAGTTAAATATAGCAAACCTCTGTTTGTTTGTTCTCCCTACATGAATCAATCAACTTAGTTTCTGGTCTGCATCCCCGTTTGAGAACAACAGTATAAGAGGAAGCAGAGTCATTGAATGACTATGAGCCCAGCAGAAATGATACCTTATAGGTTGCACTCACTTTACCTTGCAAGCTTGGGACAGTGTTGCTTGTTGCGACAGCAGAGACTGCCTTAAGGAGGCGGGAGGCTTGGTGCCTCCAGGGGGCGCTGGTCTGATCCCATAGTGATGTGAGGCCAATGATAAGACAGTGCAGTTCTTGAGTTTCCACCAGTGCCTCCACATTGACTGGCTGTCTACAGAGCTGGAGGAGAACCTGGAAAAGAGCAGGGGGAAGAAGGGGAGAGTGAAACCAAAATCCAATGTAGAAGAATTGAGGCAGTAGGGAGAGAATAGACAAGGAGAACATGCGTGATGTGGATGAAAAGAGTACACAAATTAAAATGTAAAAATGAGGATATTGCCTCAAATGACCTGTGTTAGTGGCTCCTGAAATGTCTCTTCTACGTCTGTGTTCTCCTTTTTAGCTGGAAGGCACACCAGCAGGTACAGACATTTCACCAAAGCAACAAGGAGCCCTGGATTTATACAGGACAATATATCCTAAAAAAAAAAAAAACACACAGACACACAGTTTACATTGAAGCATAATAATTATAAGTGAAATAAATTCAGTAGATCAAGTCTTTTTCTTGAAAGGATACTTAAACCTATATTACAAATAATAAGCCATGTTGTCCTAGTTCAGGGATTTTTGATTCAAAGGTTCAACAGTGATCAACTGAAAATGTAGAAACCTAACATTGAAACCTGACATGTTACTTATAACTCACTGAGCCGTCATCTGTCAGCAGCAAAAGGGACTTTAAAAGGAGCCAGCCCAGACTTTCTCCTATTTCACACTTTCTGTCCTCGTCCGGCCTCTGGAAGAACTGCACCACCTCTTCACGAGCCCCCTCTGAAAGCACAAAACACTCATTATTCACTGAGCCATGACTCCAGAAGACTAAGGGTCATAAACAAAGACAATAAGACAGCAAGACCACCACATACTATGGCTGCTTCTCTTTATCTTCTACTGTCACAGAAACCATTAATATCTAAATACATATTTAAGTCAAGTAAACTAGTGTTCAAACAGAAAGCATAATATATGTATCTGAAATAATGAGCGTGGCTTAGTGTTCTTATTCATGTTTCAATTTTCCACATATGAAAATTTGCATTGTGTTGGCTACACAACAGTTCCTGTACAGTAAATTATTTTAAATATTCCAGTGGCGTGTACCTTAAAAAAGATCAGCAGTCGCAAGTCAAGATAAGGAGTATAAAACTAGATGCCCATTGTTAACACTTTATAGAACTTGGACCAATACTCGTCATAGTTCGCCCTAAAAACAAAGCAAGTTTCTGCTTGAAAGCTCCAGAAGAACTACACTATTAACTATATAGAAAGATAACTGCACATTAAAACCAGCCACATAGTGAGACAGGAAAGATGGAGCGAGAGACAATTGTGACATATTGACTCATACCAGCTTCAAGAAATGAACCAGGTGTTTTCAAACTTCTGTGTAAGGATTCCGTGTGCTTTCCCTTTTTGCTCAAAAGACATGAGTGACATGAAGAAAACACAGTGGAAAAGCACCACAGTACACAGAGGGTGAAGGGAAGTCCCTCTGCACATATGGAAATAACCGTGCTGTATTTGCTTTCGTGAGCAGCTGGTACCTGCAGGCCTATCTCTGAGTCTGCTGTGGATGTTGAGGATGACCGTGTCAGTAATGAGAGCCGCAAGTCCCTTGACGTCCAGACCTTCAAGTCTGCCACCATCCTCACAGACCTGGGATCAGAGGGGAGAGAGTCCATCAAGCAAAAGAAAAAAAAAGTCTGGGCTGAAAGGTTTATATTACACAGATGTTTATAACTATGTTGCGAATCATTTTACATTACATGAAACGTAATGTTTTCCGTTCCATGTATTAGGATATCTCTTCTGTACCTGATGTGAGTAGTTTACCCTCCAGGTACTACATCTGTGCATAATGACATTCAGTGTACCAATGTAACCACATTATGGTTTGAACTCAAGTGCTGTTGCTAATGCACTCCACTATAAATAATAGAAAGCAGTGCATACTATATGCTCTATTCAGTTCTATAAGAGGATATCGCATTTCACTGAGTTTGCTATTCTTAAGTGAGGCCCTATGTACTGGTCAAATCTCTGGTCATGAGGCTTATCCGTATAGACACACACAGAACAGCACACAAACCAAAGAGCGATTACGTCTGCAGCTGTAAGCCTGATCAATGGTGTTACACACATACTCACAGATCAGTGATGGAATTTACACAGTATGTGTGCAAGGGGAGGTATCTTCATAACTGTGAGGCAGTTCAGGCACTGAGAATAAAAGTGAGGCCTGGGGCTGTGGAGCTGGAGCCCCTTGGTATTTCATGTGATGGTCAATAAACTGTATAGATTTACTGAAAAACCGCATTCACAATTAATTCAGGGGACACAGCAGTGATGGGATCAGCTGAGAACCAAACATCTGACTGCAACTCATGGCTAATTTAATTGTTCATTCAAATAGCCTGGAACAGTTTCCAAAATCACAGAGCCCTGAGGCATCCTTTAACCTTTTCATGGTTGAGTCTTAATTAGAACTGTGGTTTCATTTCAAATTGAGATAATCAATTAATGTTTTACAAGCTAATAGTCTCCATTTATTTGTTTCAAGACGCTTGCAAAAGAAAAACTCATTCAGAATAGAAACTAAATAACTGCCTTTGTGTGGATGTAAAATGAGATAGGACCTTGTTCCAGTGGTCCGTACCTTTATGTAGAGAGGAAGGACCCGGACTAGCAGCTCCTCTCTTTGCTCTAAAGGAACATGGTCAGTTCTGTGGTCGGGGTTGGAGTATGTGTAAACTGCAAGTTCCTGTATTTGTTCTCTGAGCTCTTGTGGGAGTTGAAGGTTCCTACAGGAGCCATCTTTTTTCTGCTCCTTCAACTCCACAGAGACAGATAATTCCCCTGAAGCACTCAGCTCGCCGGTTTCCTTGTTGATTCGCTCCCCTTTGGCAGTCTGGTCCTGGAGCAGAAAAAAAGAGAGCTGGAAATTAAATTGTTTCATCTTGTTTTTGTTTTTTGACATCCTGAGTTTGTATAATACACCCACTATCTTCTAATTATGTTTCTGTCTCACTTCCTCAGAGATATTAGTCTCAAACCGAACCCTCTGCAGTCGTCCTTTACCCACTGAGCACACCAAAACAAGTCACTGGAAGTCATGAGCAGCTCTCATTTACCTCTGTGAGGTCCGTCAGTATAATTGAAGGCCAATTTTCAGTACTTGGAAGGACATGAAGCCAGTGAGTTTCATTTTTAAAAGTTGAAACCCCAAATGTCTTTTCAAGCTTAAAATCCTCCACTGCATGGAATAAATGTACCACATGTAGATATACCATTTCCTATTGTCCAGTGCAGTATAAAGTTCATCCATCCATTATCTATACCACTTATTCTCAGAGATTTCCAGTTCCTCGCTGACATGTCGCCCTGGACAGGTCGCCAGTGTATGGCGACCTGTCCAGGGCAATATGGCCGATGCCATATATGTGTATGGCATCGGCCAACATATATATAGAGACAATCAACCATTCACATCTACGGAGAATTTAGAGTCTCCCAATACACATACACGTGTCTTTGAACTGTTGGAGGAACCTGGAGTACCCAGAAAAAACCCATACCAGCGCTGACACGGGGAGAACATGCATATGCCATACAAAAAAAACTAACACTAACTGGGAAATAGCCCTTATACTTAAAACCAGCCTGTCACTTCCAAGAAGAGGAAAATCAAAAAATAGAAATGTAATAAGAGCACAAATGTAAAAGATGGCTAAATAGGATATTTTGCTTTTACTAAATCAAACAGATGTGACACTGATAAAACCCGCTCAGTATTAATCCTAACATCTGTAGATAAAGCTTTGAACAAGTTGACGTAATTCCTCTGTGGTTTTAAGTTATTCACACAGAAGCCTGCTAATGCAAGTATATGTCATTTCTCTTTAACTGTGAGACTAAAGCTTGTTTCCTCATTACAGTATAATTAGTTATTGTTGTAAAGTAAAAGTAGGTAGAGTCAGTCTGTCCTGTGTGAAATGAGGGTGAGTGAGAGAACGGCAAGAATGCATGAAAGCATCACAAGCTATTCATTAGTTGTAAAGCAGCACATATCTCTATTAGGTCATATAGTGATATATAGCCAATTATGTCAAAATAAAAGTGTATATTATCACCAGTACAGTAACACTTAGACACCAAATTTCCCAAAGCAAATAGCTCATGTAGCTCACAGCGAAGTCTTCATATTCCTACCTGGACTTGTGTGAGAGCCATCTGGGAGTTTCCTCGCTCAGTTCCCTCACGTTGTCATCCGTGTTGTTTGGTTTCAACTGTCTCCAACATATCAGGGGGAAAAAGACAAGCAGAGACCTGCTAAGACATGACCAGCGTCTACAGTGCGGACACTTCTGTAAAAAACTAACCCGCCTCTTACTAATCTGCAACCAGCAGACTGAACTTTGAACAAGCAGAGCAACTCACATCAGCTGGCTCGGGTCATGTGCTTCCTCACTTCCTTAGAGAAGCAGAAGTGAAAAGCTGTTGTTAGGCTGGTTGGATGGGGCCCTCCCCCTGCCACTCAAAGAAGAAGCACTTCAGAGGTGGCATGATATAATTCTCTGGGACGGGAGCCAATGATTTAAGAAGCCAGAATAAATTAATTAATAAAAAAGTTAATTAAATAATATAAGTTGATATAAATCATTTGGTTTCATTGTATAAGTAGGATCTGATTCAGAGCTTCTTCTTATTTTTTTTATCTGTTTTACGTGCTAGGCCTTCGATCATAAGGAATGTGTTGCTGTCGTTTGAATGAGTACAGCAGCTGCATGGAGAATAGGAATCCACTGTTAGGAATGTTGACAGAAAATCACAGCAGTGCCAACATTACTTAGCTAAATAGCACCATCTTGTGGGGTTGGACTGCAGAGGATTGGATGTTTACTGTGAAGTTTCCTGGGATCGAGAATGTGTTTCCTCTTAAACCTAAACCTGAACTGAACCTTATCCCAACTGGAACCACTGTGGAGGAGACATAATAAGACATCTGTGACCTGTTGAGCCATGTGATGGCAGTCTCTTAAAGCTGTATTACTAAGCACACACTTACTTTTATGTCTGTGGTAATAATAACAGTACGTCTTTTGGGACATTTTACTGTTTCTTGTAACCAAACAAATCACTTTTGTGATAATACTTTTATTATGTCTAATGGCTCTTTTTATATTTGAACGCTAGACTGTAATTAACATGATTAACAGATGGGTTATTGAAAAATAAAGCAATCATCTTTATGACTGCAATATTTTACCTTATGCACTGCATTGTAATCGATCCAGTTATTTTCACAAGATTAACATATATTTAAGGTTTACTGCTTAAAATTAAGTTTTCCCCTGAATGGCAACTTTTTGGTACAACCTGTGAAGGATATTGAGATATTGAGGGCAAAAAAAACTGCTAATAGGAAACATAGGCTTTTTTATTTCCTTACTGTTATCGCATTAAAACAGCAGGTTTAACCATCAACGATGCAGCCATTGTTACTGTTTGTCGTTGTTTGTTATCTGTGGTTTTCTCTGTTTCTCAGGCTCATTTGGAAACTGAATGTCAGATAAAGTTAATTTAAGACGATATTTTATAATAATGGCAAGGATTATCAATTTGTTATTCCTGAAGATTTAAGTTAAACAGACTGATTATTGCTCCTGAGGGAAGGTTTGGAACTCTTCTTTATGGGTAGATAATGATAAACAGCAAAACATTGTTCAAATCTGAGGTAAGACATTACAATTATACATATTATACCTCCTCACCATGCTTGTACAATGGCGGCATACGAAATATAATGATGTATGTTTATATTGAACCTTGATGGGGTATTTATTGATACAATTGTATTGCCCAGTCCTATTAGGAAGCCAGAAGAAATACAGTCAAAGGATTACACAGACTTTGACTACAAAGATACATATTCTGTGTGTGTCACAAATGAATAGAGATACCTCCACCTGCTGGTTTCACCTGCTCTCTCTCTCACGACCTCCATGGCTATCCCTCCATTCTCAAGCCATGTTACTGGTCCCAGTGGTTGCCTCCGGTCGGGGGACGTTCCTCCTCACTTGTGTGCTTTGACTTTGTTTACACTCACACTTACAGCAGGTGTTAGCAGATGTTAGCAGGCGTTAGCATGTGTGGCTAACACGCGTACTCATCACCTCTGCGTCAAACCTGCAGACGAGGGTCCGGACGAGGACAATCACAAAACATGACGCACTTTCCTTCAGATGCGAACAACACACTCATTCTACACATTCATGAGTTAACACCGCTCATGTCTCTTTGTATAAATAGTGAATTAATAATGGTTTGTTTGGTCGGTACGTCTCTTTACAGTGTGACACAGCTAATTGACGTTTTTCAGGTTTTTTAAGGGAGCTTCTGAAGGGACGTTTCTTTACGCGCTGACGTCACGGGTCACGCGTCCCTCCTCTGGCCCAATGAGCTTCCCAGGGCGTGGTCAGCCGCAATCAGTTTATTATCACAATGCAGGATCCCGTTACTTCGCTGCTCACTTGATATTAAGATGATGCCGTCGTCCTTGTTGTTCCCTGCGAGGAGCTGAGTTGTGTTTCCCGCTTCGGTTCCGCTTCAGTCTGCAGCTCAGAGGATTCCGCAGCCGGTCGCCTTCCGTTCCGAGGCATCACGATGCAGCCGATGCCCGTCAGCCCCTTCAGCGATGCAGACGTGTTCGACTGCATCCAGAAGGGGGATGTGGAGCAGTGCGTGCTCTTCGTTCAAAACGATCGCTCGGTCCTCAGGCATCGAGGTAAAGCAGAATAAAATCGGGATTAAAAGGTCACGTGTTCGTCTTGTGCATGCTGCTCTTGTATCTGTAGCATGAATGTGTGAAACTACAGGCCAGCACTCCCCCCCCCTCCCCCTGTGCTGCTGTCAAAAAATGCATCGCCTGCATCTGTCACTGGTATTGATTTTAAAACCAGAAAACCGCTGATAAATGCAGTTCTTTAAGAAAATAAACCCAGAAAACCTATGTCATAGGTCTGTAATACTCATATGTAGAAACCTGCACACTATAACTAATTAATTGTGCAAATATTATAGCACTAGACTCAACCGGATATTACATTGGGCGGCTGTGGCTGAGGGGTAGAGTGGTCATCCTCCAACCTAAAGGCCGGCGGTTCGATCCCCAGTCTAAACCATCTGCATCGAAGTGTCCTTGGGCAAGATGCTGAACCCTGAATGGCCCCCCATAGAATAACAAAGTGCTGCAAGATGCACTATATGAATGTGTGTGTGAATGGGTGAATGTGAAACTGTACTGTAAAGCGCTTTGAGTGGTCATCATCAGACTAGAAAAGTGCTATATAAATACAAATCCATTTACATTATTTTATTTCAAAGGGAGCATTTCACCATGCTTCAGTGTCTCCTGATGTGATCTTGTCCGATGGCTAAGAGGAAACCTGACCCTGCGGCAGCTCCTCCATGAGATGGTCACACAGATCTACGAGGACAGATCCTGTGACAACATCGCACAAATAAGTCACACTGTTGCCAGAGCAGGGAGCCCTAACCCCAACTCCAAAGGGTTTTAACCATCCACACGCAAACTCACTGTGCATCTGGGTCAGGCCGGTGTTGTTGGTCCCAGTGGCCCCAGATCAGCATCTCTGAACCTGCCTGTGACGTGTGTATGTGTTGATCTGTGTCCAGGCTGGGGTGGTTTCACCCCGCTCCACTACGCCGCCCTCCATGGTAACCGCATCATGGTCGACCTGTTCCTCAGTAACGGAGCTGACCCCAACATGACATGTGATGCTGGACAGACAGCCTTTCATTTTGCCTGCAGGTAAGAAGTAGGCCTATTATGTTCCTGGATTCATGAGGTGATGAAGTCGTTTTGACCTCGATCCTGTGTAATAACAGCTTGTGCTTTTCACACTTACCAGGCAAGGTAACATCTTTATCATACACCAAATGATGCAGTATGGGGCTGATTTACGCATCATAGATGTACAGGGAAAGACGGCCCTGCATCACGCAGTCACTGGGGGCAGCATGTGAGTCTTGATGTGTTTTCTTGTCTTTGTGTGCACACACAGTCACACACATCCAAATATAGTATGCACACTAACGGTTATCTCTCCCAGTATTTCAGTGCACTATTTGTGGGAGACGGGAATGTTTCGGTTCTCAGACACAGACATGTACCAGGTGACGCCCCTGCACCTGGCTGCATCCACAGGCAACACGGAGGTCGTCCGCTATTTGCTCAAAGACCAGGTATGATGTGGTGTTCACTCTCTAATGCACTCACACACTGTAGCTGACTAACAGTGTAAGACAAGGGGTATTATGGTGCTGGTCTTGAGTTAGAATCAAATGAAAACATGCAACTACACTAGCTGAGAGTTAATATGCATATGACTTTTCTCTAGTTGTTACAGCTTTTTAATTTGGTTCTTAATGTTAAGACTCTCCAATTGACCACTCGTGTAACTGTGTGCAGCCACTGTCAGCATATACCATCTTACAACTTCTACATTACACTGAACACAAAATAGCTACAGTAAAAGCTGAAAAGGTTTTCTCATTGTTCATAAACTTCTCGAGAGGGGAGCCTCTCTCCAAAGGCCAATCTTATCTGAACACCAGGGACAGGATGGTAACTCCCAACACATAACGTATAACATTGTAAACTAGAAGGCACTGAGGCATCTCAAGTCAACCCCATGTGAAGCACAACACATGTTGAGCATAAACTCCATTATACACAATGTTAAAAGATGTCTTTACTCTAAAATTCCCTGACGGGATTAAGTTAGTGGAGACTTTAGGGTTAAATGTACCAGAAACCCTGTTTCTTTAGTATGTTGCTGTTACTTGTGTGTTGACTGTGTAAGAAACCGTTGTTCGCTTGCACTTTACCTTGGTAAGCAGAAGGGATATGAGGACTGTATTTCTTTTCATGTTTCTTTTGTTCTTCGTGCCCACTAATTCTCAGTGTAGCCTAAAAGAAATGGAAATTGGTTTAAATGTCAGTGTATAAAATTTACAAAAAAAGCAGCCTGATCCAAGTCAGTTTTCACTATTGTGGTTTGTGTTACAGTTGAATTATATTTTATATATTTCATGTTTAAAATGTTATCAGAAAAGAAGCTGGTTTCTTCCATTTAATAAATGTAATTGGGGCTCCAAAGCTGCCTCAGAGATAATTATAGCTCCGGTTCTTGGAAATGGGACAAAGATCAGTTAAGGTGTTATACCTTTTAAAGCAGCACCTGGTGCAGATGTGACTGATCTTTCAGCAGTCATGCACTTCATCCCTGTGTTTTGTGTGCCAGAGATGTGCTGTGGAAGCGTCTGACCAGCAGGGAGCGACAGCGCTTCACGTTGCAGCAGAGAGGGGGGGAGTGGAGGTGTGCTGGATGCTGCTGCAGAGAACAGGCTGCAGGATGCTCCATCTGAGGAACCATTGCGGCCTCACACCACTGGATCTGTGCAAACAGGGGAGAACATTCAGGTGAATCTGCTCTTCGTAGAAATATCTCTTTAAAAAAACATCATTAACTCGCAGGACGCTGCACGTGACTGTAACACCCAGTACCTTGAAAATATACAGTATGTTTGCATTTCAAGATGACCTGTTTCTCTTGGGATCCGGATGCTGATTAATACAAGGCTACACTGTTTCTTTTTCTCCAGACATCAGCAACTCTCCAAACTACTGCGTCTGCAGATGAATGAGCCACTACACCACAAGCCCACCGAGTCTATTGGTAAATATTACTCCGTTGCAACAAAAACAAGGAGGAGGATGATAACAACAATGGAGATGATAACAGTGGAACTCACAAATGAAAAGTGTGTTTGTATCGTGTGTTTACCTGCTGTCACATTTGTGTCATGTGTCTTTTCTCCACAGTTTTATATTACTGGACTCTGTTATTTCCATCTCTGAGTGGAGCTGTCATCCTGCTGATAGCAACCATTATGGGAGGCTATGGGGGTCTAATCTGCAGCTTGCTCTTCCCCTGGCTGGCCAGAAGCATCTTCACACAATTTCACCGCATGACCACTTACCAAAGGTTTGACAGACATTCTGAAATGTGTTATTACGAATAAATCAAAGTACTTTGGTGTTTGTGAGAACGCTTTGTTAAGACAACATCTCTCCTCGTTCCAGGTTACCCAACCCGGTCTACCTAGGAACCCTCCTCGCTGGCTTATCCCATACTCTGCTCTGCTTCTTTGGAAAAATAACGCCCAATATCCATTTTTACTATTATGCATACTTTTATGTAATTCTACTTTTTTTTGTCCTCTATGACATGTGCATCATAATCTATGATTTGTGTCTATAAAAATGACAAGGCTAAATCCTTAACATGTTGCATGTGAGTGGCCAAACAGTGCTCTGGTCCAGATGTCCATTATGCACTTTGCCCTGGTCCTCTGCTTATTCGTTAAGGTTCTGACCCAGGACCCTGGGACACTGGACAGGGCCGATGCAGACCCTCGATTCTCCTGTATAGCCGACCTGGTGGAGAGCAACCAGAGCCCTCTCATGTTCTGTCCGTACTGTGAGGTAAGACTCCAACTGGTCTAAAGAGCACTGATACCTTTGAAAACAACCATATCTAAATATGTATCTGATAATCTAGCCATCTTGATATTTGTATGTCTGTCTAGATCTAAAAATGATGATGATGATGTTCTGGCCAACACACAATCTTACCCTTAATAAATGGCTGCTCAAATTTCAGATGTCAAAGTAGCTATGTAATGTAGGTTACAAAAACAATGATAAAATATTGTGGTTAATTTACCTAAAGGGAAATTAAGAGATGTTTGACTGATTGGCAGTCTGAGTCTATAGTTTATAAATAGTAGTTTCAAGTGGGGTAACCTTGAAATTGGTGTTTATAGTATTATACAATTCACGAAATGGATCAACAGTAAAGTTAAAGATGCACATTTTCTAGCTAGAATAAATATTACAAAAATTTGGATTTGTTCTAACAACTTTGTTTCTGTCCATGTTTGTTTTCCTCGCAGCTGTTTATACCCGACCACACTAAACACTGCAAGCTGTGTGAGGTGTGCATCAAAGACTATGACCACCACTGCCTTTTCCTCAACCGGTGCATCGGCCAAGGCAACCACCGCCTCTTCCTCTTCTTCATCCTCTCTATGGTGATGGCCCACTTGTTCTTTGTTGCCTCGGCGATAAGTTACCTGTACTACAAGGTGCCCCCAGGCTTCCACAGTCTGTCGCTGTGGCTCGCACTGTTAGGGGAGGAGTTCTGGGTGGTGGTCATGATAGTTATGAATTTACTGACGCTTTTCTGGGAGGCCTGGCTGCTGACGGAGCAGTTCGATGCCATCGCCACGGGTACGACCACCTACTTTCGACAGTGCGAGAGCGCGGCCCGGCTGAGGTCACCCAGACAACGCTGGGTTATCGTGCTGTCGTTTCTGATTGAGGGTCGGAGGCGGGTGGGCAGTGGACAAATGAGAGAGGATAAAACATCCATAGACATTTAAAACTGTGGTATCGTCTCATCTGCAGCTTTTTCCTCATCCCTCACTAATAAATATATATTGTCAGAGTAGAGTCTTCGACGTGCTCTTGACTTTGTGATAACATGAGTATCTCTCTAATGCCATACAACACGTTGTACTTTAATGTAAAATGTAGTCATATTGTTTTATTCTATTTTAAATTATCATATATCTGTATGTGAGTAGGGTGGTTAGCAGGATAACTACCACTAATAGTTTTGTCAAATAGTTTTTAGGGACCTCACTGATTATTTATTTAACTTGTTGCTTAGCGTTGCTCTGTGTGAAGTACTGGATATTTCCAAAAACTGTGTTTTAGCAGGAAACGCCTCTGATAACATGAATGCTCACATTCCCAACTGTGATTTTCTATTCCATGCCACTCATTTTTTAACAGTGTGTTTGTTTTTTGTTTTTCAATAAGAAATGTCAATAAAAACTGAAGCATAAGATATACAACTTGACCGCCCACATACACTATCATTACTGACCCGACTCATTAGCAATGTTGTTACTGCTTCTTTTTGATAGATACTTTAATTACATTACATTTCATTTAGCTGACGCTTTTATCCAAAGCGACCGACAATAAGTGCTTTCAACCATGAGGGTACAAACCCGGAACAACAACAATCAAGTAATAATTTATAAGCCCCTACATTTTAGACACTCTCTTTTCTCATGAATGTTGTAAATATGACCTGACGTGCTCATTTACCTTATTGCACTTCTGTCCGTCCTGTAAGAGGGATGTCCTACTTGTGACCTATCCTTTCCTGTTAAAAGGGATTCATTTGGATGGAATTTTCTCACTCTTGTTGTGAGTTAAGGGCAAAGAATGTCACACTTTGTTAAGCCATATGGGGCAAATTGGGATTTGTGAATATGAGCTATACAAACATAATTTGGTTGATTTAGATTTAAATACATTTAGAACCAATTTGGAAAAGTACAAAATCATATTGTAAATTTTGTAAAAATTTTACAAAATTATAAAACCCATTATCATGACCACTTATGAGAGTCAGCACATTGACACAAAAACTGCAGATATATAAATATACTTATAGATCAAAGTTTTCAATTACCTAAAACCCAAGAGTGAGGTCTGAGATCAGCCGGTAATAATGTTTAACAGCAAGTGCACTGCGAGACTTTGTTCTTAGCATAATGTCATTGTACCTCGCTGACCTGCTCCCAGTCATTTGTACCATGACACTTCCTCTGCTCGCACTAATGGGACATGCTCTTTTCATGCCTTCAATTACACACACTCATTTCCTATGTGTCCCTCAGGACCATATTTCTAGATTATAGATGATGTTCCCCACCACCCCCCCAGAGGCTGGCGTGTCTGGACTGTGTGAGTGGCCCACATCATGTGATACAATTTAATGTCCACTGTACTGCGTGTTATGCATATGGAGGAGGTTTAGTCGAATGCATGTAAGCCTGTGAGTGCTTCCTCCACTGCAGCGCTCGGTTACCCGGATCAGTGTTCCTGTGTTTAACTGGAAGCCACTTGTCGTTTTGCTTGATGTCATTTATCTGTGGTGACACAGCTTCATCTGGTTTGCAAGATGATAGCTCAGTTGTTCCATGATTTATGCTGTAGGAAAAAGATGTGCAATCAAACAAAATCACTGAAATCTGCCTTTTATTAGAATAAATAAATATTCTCTTTTATCTCATTGGGCAGCTGCCGAGAAACATCTGAAAATACTTTTTCCAGATTCAAAGCTAGGGACCTTTCCCTAGCTTTGAATCTGAAATAAGCATTTACATAAGCAAATCACTCACAGCTCCAGCATTGCATTTTAGCAGAGACAGTCTACAGTAATAGCATTTAAAAGAGAAACTCATAATGTTGTCTAAAACTGCATCAGCAGTTTTCACTTCTCCATGTCGGCCGTTCACTTCCTGCGCTACAGACTGACTGAATATTCAGATGAGGTGGACAGCAGGAGAGCATCGTGTACAGCTGTGTTTCATTTCTCTGTTAAGCTGCACCGATCACGACAGCTGCTGGGAACTGCCTGTGTTGCTTTGTGGAGCAGCACACAAAGAGAGAGTCTGGCTTCGAGGCTCACAGTCGTCTGGTCTGGTCCCATTACACAGCAAGTAATGCCTGCATGACTGTCTTGATTTCCTGCCTCTTCTATCAGAATCTGGTCACATCAGCATTCCTCAGGCGCACGTCACTGGTGCGTTGATGGCAAGTATAGTGGTCCCCTCTCTTTGGGTGTGTGAATGTCATTGTGTTTGTTTCTTGGATAACTGAAATTCCAGTACTGGCATTTTTTAAACCCAGTGTGTCCCTGTGGTTGTAGAAATGGAACCTGTGGAGAAGGATCCCTTGTGCAGTGTGGAGTTGTACTCACCATGATACCATCAAGGTCCCCTCGGGCCAGTCACGTACCAAAAGATCTGGCAGGTAATACTGTGTTTTTTAGTTAGTTTTCCACACACAATTATGTATTTTCTTGCTTGTACAGTTTATCTGAGGTCTCATGTGAAGCTGCAAAACACATATATTTTGATAACTGCCTCTTCTTTTATTCAATTGAGGCTCTGCACAATTTCTTCATCACATCTCTGTGTGAGATCTTCTGTCTCTGTCAATGTCTGAGCTGTTTTATGAGGATTTAAAGAATCAAATGGCAAACGTTGTGTTGCCAAAGCACTGCTGCTCCCTTACAAAGCCTCTAAAGGCAGTGGGAAGCATTAACCATCTGTCTTTGATAGATTATGTGTGAGCTGAGTAGGTTATTTTTTACATATGAGAAGCCTCACACAGCTCGTCCCTCTAAAGCAGCATCACTGCATTTGAATCTCATGCAGCCTCTTAAACATCTTTTATCTGCTTTATTGCATCGCTGCCAGACAGAATATGAATGAGAACATCACACCCTTGTGTGGTCAGACTATAAATCTTAACCTAATTGAGTCCTGATCAAGTCAGTCACCAGCTCTGCCACATAAATCCTGCAATTAGGTGCAGACAATACAATGACATGTCCTTGCGCTACATTGTGTATTTCATAGTGACAAGGCTGTCGGTTTAATCAAAGCTATTGATCTGAGGTTGCAACTCAGGTACAGGCCATAATCAAATATCTCCAGAGACAAACAGCTGGTGGGAATTATGAAGTCTCTCGGGCAATGGAGGGGCAAATGCAAATGAATGAATGACAAGTCAGAGGGCACACAGCCAGATGTATTTATAGAGGTTGAGAAATTGATACCAAAAGTGTGCAGTGGAAGGCAGAGAGAGAGAGAGGGAGAGAGAAAGAGAGAGCGAGACAGCAGAGGAAATAGGGAGGAAGAGGGAGAGAGAGAATGGGCAGGGCTCTCGGTATGGGAGAACAACAGCAAGCCGGACCAGTCAGACAGAGGGGAGGAGTGAGTTGAGAGGAAGGATAGGAGGCAGAGGAGAGTGAGTGGTTAAGTGCTTGTAAATGTCTGTGTGTGAGTGTGAGTGTGAGTGTGTGTGTGTGTGTGTGTGTGTGTGTGTGTGTGTGTGTGTGTGTGTGTGTGTGTGTGTGTGTGTGTGTGTGTGTGTGTGTGTGTGTGTGTGTGTGTGTGTGAAACCAGATGGAGCCCAAGTGCAAGACAGTGAGCCAGGGGAGAGAGATGCTCAGAGGGGATGAGGAGTAACAGGGCGAGGCAGCAGCGTGAGGGGCAGAGTGTGTGTGGCTGAGGAGGAAGAGTGTGTGTGTGAACAGAGGGATGCAGTCATGTCTCTGTGAGAGGGAGCAGCACAGCAACGGTAACCATGCTCAGCCCCAAGATAAAACAGGCACGCCGGGGTAAGCGCACTCCCTCCTCCTCTCTTTCCCATCCCTCCTCTACGCTCCATCTCTTTTTCTCTCTTTCTTTGCTCCCCTCTCACTGTCTCTGCAGAGCTGTACCTGCTGTCTTTGTACTACAATAGTTACATCAGTATGGTTGCCGGTGCTTTCATTGATGATGACGTCAAAAGGTGTAACAATGCCAGACTAGTGAACACCACATCACGTCATTCAGCATCCCAGTGACTACTGCCATGAACCATTTGAGTGTTTGTTTTTTTGCATGATCTGAAGCACTGAGGCTTCATCTGCTGTGCTCACTGAGAGTTTACCGGCACTACTACAGGGTGATGTAATCCCTCACGACTTGGTTATACCATCCTCAGTCCTAGAAGATTTCCTCCTGGTGGAGATACAGTGGGTTGTAGTAAAAATGGCTGCAGGAGGGATAATTCTCCCTGTAACATGCCCTGACATGTTCACACTTGACAACTTCTGTGTTTGCAGATGCAGGTTATTTGAGCAGGTGACAGGCTGGCGAGGGTAACGCATGGCTCTCTACTCCTGCAAATCCCAGCAGTTGATTGTCAGACATAGTTCCTCAAACGTGGGTAAAACCCCAAGAAGTCAGGACGCCAAATGTGCCTCTCACATGACTCTGTGAAGATGAATATAGAAGCTGTAACCCGCCTATACAGCTCCTGAGATGATGAGGATGATGATGCAGAGTATAGTTACCTGCTGTGTTCTCCAGAGCAGGTGGTTGCTACAGGCGGCCGGCGGTGCTTCAGGTGGCTGCTGGGAGAGTTTTGTCAATCCTAAATTATCGCAAGGAAATTGGTTTTACACATGACTGCTGTTTCAGTAAATTGCCACTCTAACAAGAAATAGAAGTCTGTGAGGTTTTCTTAATCTCATACATTTGCATAGAAATGGTCACAAAAGAGTAAAATATCAGTTTGCATCGGTTTCAGTTTGTGTGTGTGTGTGTTTGTGTGTAATTGTGTGTACGTGTTGAAGTCGGGCTTCTTTTCTTTACTGGCTGTCGTTGCCTTTTTCTACATCAGCCGTGAAAATAAGACTATAAAAGATGATGGGAAGGAGTTTGTTTCTCCTTAATGAACACAGTGCAGTGGCCACTTCGGTTTGCTGGCCACGTTTTGTGCACTTGCCATCTCTCATTTGCTCTAATGGTATTATCCTGCCCTGCTCTCCTCTGCTTTCTCATTTTATTTGCGAGCAAATTCAGACACCATCACAGTGCTGTGTCTGCACTTAGAAGCTTAGATACAGGAAGTGGTCACTGGAAAAACCTTGAGGCGATAATGGATTTATTGGACAATATATGATCATTTTGAGACACTGTAGGGTCAAATTTACCATGAGGTTTGCATGCCATTGTATCATTTCCTTAAGAGGACATTCATAAGACAACATCCAAAGTGAAGAAATGTTGATGCTGTACCGTGTAAATTATAAATGCTATCAAATTTAGTTGTGGTTTAATCCATAGGTTATTACTAGTGGTAGCGGGATGTACCATAGCATATTCATTCCAGACACAATCAAAAAAATGACACTAAGGGGGATTAATGCATAATAATATAATAATATAATCACACAGAGCCTGGGGCCATTTTCATTCAAGATAAGTACATTTACCTGTGATACTTTCGTGCTAGAATGCAAATACATATTTTTACTGAGTTACTGTACGTAATTACAAATGAGTGGTATATAAATTGGCCAATATGATGAAGATATATAAAATCTTCGGAATGATTGCCATTTTTTTCATTTATCTGCATTATTGAAGCTTTCATTTTACATACTTTAAGGGCATTTCTTAAAAGTACATAGCAATAATATCTTACTTGTTCAATTGCAGTATTTCTAATTTAATTTCAGAAAATCTGAATGTAATATAACTAATACTTCCTGTAAAATGCAGTCATTTGATTCTTGTACACCAACATAAGACAGAAAGCATATAGAAAAAACAGTTCCTCTCTAAAGTGTCTTGCTTCTTATTTTTAAAGAAGTGCACATCGTGGTCACATCGGCTGTATTTTTAGATCCTGCTCCGTCTGCTACTGCAGTCAGCATATACAGTTTTGTTAATGACTGCCTCACATGCTCTCCAGTCCTCTTCCCTTACCGACAATCGTGACTCTGCAAATGAAGGGCATCCAGAGAGGGGAGAAATAAAAACCAGCAGACAGAGAGCTGATAAGTCAGAGGGAGAGAGAAACAGAGAGAGAGAGATTTCAGTCCTGGGCCTTTACAGATACCTTCCCTGCTGTCCTCAGCAGAAAGCCAGATGCAATTAACAGGAGAAAAGGCACCATTGATTTCTCGCTCTGCTTTCTGTTTATCTATTGCCCTCTTTCTCTCTCGCCCTGACTCCCCAGGGATATACTCTACTGTTGCTGTTTCTGCTCCAGACCTTTGGCATGAAAATGCTAATATTTAATCCATGCCTGTAATCAGCTTGAACGAGTTAAAGCGCAACCTGATTCAAAGCAGAAGTCCTCTGTGTGAAAATGGGAATAATAAATACACTTATTAAGACTTAAACATTTAATAAAAATCACTGAGATAGATGGATGGGAGTCATCTTAAAGTAGAGTGTCTTTGTCATTACTACAAAATGGAGGCTATGTCTTGGTAAATTGACTTAATGGGAAATCCGGATGCGTGGTCAGGCCTCCGAGCTTATCTGCCCCCTTGGGAGGCTTCAATGAATCATGATTATGGATCATCTTTGGGTGAAAATTCAGAATCATAGCAAAACAATCAAAGGAGAAACGACTTGTTTTCCTCTGTCTCAAAATGTAACTCTCTATTTCCATTTTCCTCTCTGTCGCCCTCCCGCTCTGATGCTCTTGAAAGTGCTCCTTTGCTCACTTTATCTTTCTATGCATCTACATGCAGCGCGCTCCAAGAGCATGGTGCTCGGAGAGCTGTCCCGGGTGTCCAGGCCCTGCTCGCCTCTGGACCAGGAGAAAGCCCTGAAGGTGGGCTGGCTGAAGAGGCAGCGCAGTATCATGAAGAACTGGCAGCTGCGTTGGTTCGTCCTTAGGACTGAGGCTCTGTATTTCTACAAGGACCAGGATGAAACCAAGGCACAGGTGACGCTCACAAAACAACACCAATACAAGACAGTGTCACTGAATTCTGGTTTGAAGCATGATACATATTCCACCTCCATGAATTCATCTATATTAGTATTTTTCCCGCAGGCCCAGTCGATCCAATGTGTGTTCTCTGACTCTGAAAATAGCTTATTGTTTCCTTTAAATCAGGCTGACAAAATACATTTTGTAGCCCTCAAGTTGAATAACGCACTGAAATATGGGACTGTGGTTTTTAGCCACCCACTCTATCTTTATATTGCTAGTGTCAAATTAGCTGGATAAATATCTAATCATCTTTCCTACGAAATCATCCATCCCCCACAATGTCCATTAAAGCCAAGCGAGTGTGTTGCTGTCCTGACACACACACAGATAATGTGGTAACTAGCTGCCCCGTGGTTTTGTTGTACTTAGTATATGATCTTTGACCCGCTCTATGCTTGATCAGAAATGCAAGCGCATCAGGAAGCGACAGTGGGATAAAGAGATGAAGAGCTGTTTCCCTGAGTCATCCCTTCGTCCATCACCATTACCTCGCTCCCTTGGACTGATTCCCAGAGCCCATAGTGCTTATAAACTCTATAATGTTCCACATGCACTTCACGTCCAAGTCCAGAACCTCTAATTGACTTGGCCCTTGAATGTTGTTGACATGGGTGTTTTCCTTGCGCCTGGCTGTCGGTCAATCTCAAGCCTTCCACTCCTCTTCTTCCACAGGGTTGTATCCCTCTTCAAGGCAGCCAGGTCAATGAGCTGCCGGCCAATCAGGATGAGCCTGGTCGCCACCTTTTTGAAATTGTTCCAGGTGAGTTGGCGCGATGACAACTGGTGCTGCATGTGTAAGAAATTCAACAAGTAAGTCTTGTTCAAAGGATGCTCAACAAGCTACTTAGTAACAACTGCGAAACACTGGGCTCGTTTTTTGCTTTTTAGAAGAAAGCACATCTCATATTATTTGCCACTCATAATAATAATATCAAGACATCAGTATGTTTCGCAGAAAAAAGACATCAAGATCACAGCTGGACTCTGAGGCTCAGAATGACACAAGTAGCTAAACCTGGCAGGCAGACGACTTTGGCGTTCAGACAGCGATCAAATCAGAGCATGTACCACAACAGCAAAATATGCCAAGTTTGCAGTTAAGTACAGAAAGCATATGTGTGTTGTGTGAAACTGTGATCACACTTTACATACAGCTCTTTGTTTCCTTTTACACATTGTTGTAATTAAGGAAAAACAGAAGTTGATGGAGGGGCGATGCACAGCTGCACTTTATGTTTATACAGAAGGCAATGCTACCTTCTTATATTGTAATATGGCATTTCAGAATCTTAATTGTGTCTCCATAATATCATAGTTTTTCATTATTTGTTCATGACATCGTATAATATCATTTATAAGAAGATAATATCTTATCAATTTAAGCATTGGATTGTCTGTGGAGCTTATAATTTGCAAGGTAACTTGGGAAGAGTTTCTCAGAAATTGAATAATCTGGAGCGATCCCCTCCAGAGTAAAATTACTGGCAAGTATGGTGAAAATCTGTCCATGCGTTGTATTTGTATGTGCACACACACACACATGCGCAGGAGCAATCAGCAAGGTCATATAATATTTTTTCACAGCAAATGATTCACCGGCTGTAACACATGCTCGAAACAGGCAGAACAATACAGAGCAGCAGAAAGGATGAGAGGTCACAGCCATAGTGCCAACACCGCAAGGGGTCAACAATGATTTCATTCAATTCTACATTTCTGCTCATAACAGCGTGTTTGGATGTGGTGGGGGAACTGAGGAAAAGGACCTGGACACAGGGAAAGAGAATCCTGAACGGGATGCTGCAGTTACTCGAGTCCACAGGGACCACTCCTCTTTCTAGGTCATTTCTCTTGCACAAAACACAATGTACACCACAGTGCAGTGCTTAGTAGTGAATGCAGGTGCTGATATCTAGCAAGGCACATGGAACCCTTACAAAATCCACTGACAAAAAACAACTCTTGGTTTCGAGAGGTTTTCCCCGGTAGAGACGTGAAAATGTTTTATGCATGGCAAACATGCTTTTAGAATTTTAAAAGAGCCTGCACCTCTGCAGAAGCAAGAAAGTACAACGTCAGATAAGGGGCGTCGAGTCCACATAGTGCAATCAAAGCTCAACTAAAATAAACTCAAATGTCAAACTCAAATGTCAAAGCGGGAGGCATCACGCTGTGTATGGATGGAGAGGCAGAGCCGAGTCTTTGTACATTGCAGGGGAGCTTGAGCTGATAAGGTGATGCGGTTTATGTGATCAGCAAAGTAACTGTCCAAAGTGGTGTTTGTTCTGTCCCACATATTTGAAAGCACTATGTCATTTCATCCTGTTGAGCCAGGACGTAATGAATTACGATTGTGTTCTCAGGTGGGGCTGGAGAAAAGGATCGATCAGGTATAAGCCATGAATCATTCCTGCTGATGGCCAACTCTCAGAGTGACATGGAGGAATGGGTCCGAGCCATACGGAGAGGCATATGGGCGCCGCTTGGAGGAGGTGTGGTTCCCAAACATTACATACAGCCATGTTTATCATAATGAACGCCTCAAAGAGCGGAGTTAAACCTCTTTGACACACGCAAGGAAACACTCTGAACTATTGATCATTTTCTGTATTGTTTGGTTACAGGAGTCTTTGGGCAGCACCTGGAGGAGACAATGTTATGTGAGGCCCAGTGTGGCCCCCAGCGAGAGGTCCCTGTGCTGGTGGAACAGTGTGCGTGTTTCATACGTGAACACGGGCTTGAGGAGGAGGGCCTTTTCAGGTCCCCTGGACAGACCAATCATGTCCGAGAGCTGCAGGACGCGTGTGATCGTGGCGAGAAGCCGGTGTTTGACAGGTGAGGCAGAAGGAAGGGGTTCTTTGTGTTGTTGCAGCATACAAATCTATAAGCAGTACTCATGATGTGCACTCATGTCTCTGACAGTACCACAGATGTCCACACAGTGGCATCGCTGCTAAAGCTGTTCATACGGGAGCTGCCTGAGCCTATTATCCCATTCTCCAAATACACACAGTTTCTTTCTTGTGCTCAGCTACTTACCAAGGATAAAGAACTGGTAATAAGCAAACACACAAACAAAACACATTGAAGATATATATTTAAAACCTTGACCCCTTGATAGCTAACAGGTTTTTGTTGTTGTAGGGAATCATAGAGCTCGGCAAACAGGTGAAATCTCTTCCTCAGGTCAACTACAACCTCCTTAAATACATCTGCAGGTACGTAAACACTGTCCTGTTGTCTCCTGAATGCATCATTAGTTTGTTACTCCCACTAATGTGACTCTTAATGGGTTTCATTGTTGCTGCTGTTTCCCATTCACTGTGTGATGATTAAGGATTTGTCCGCCTGTCATACAAGGGAAACTACATTTGTTATGCCCACATCCTACTCACCAGGCGATGCGACATCACATTGATTTACTCTGACTGTGCGTAACTGCATGTCTCCTCCTACACATCTATATAGACTGAGAGCTGAGCCCACACACCATCCACAGCTATGATTCACTCTCACATTTTATTAATTTCTATCAATTACTAAAAACAAGAGGGGATGTAAAGTCTTCCTCTGGTGAAAATCTAGTTTTGAAATATTTTTTCTCTGTGAAATGAGTATTGAGAGTACGTCCACCTTAACACTGCAGTGAACAAATGCCAGTCTGAAAAAGACCAATTCAGGCAGCCAGGGTTTGTGATGTCACAGTTCTAAGAAACCAATCATGTCAAAGTGTGGGTGGGGCTGAGTGGCTGGACAAGCCTCCTCAACTGCAGGCGAGCTGTAAGGATGGGGAGACTAGGAGAGACCATATTAAGCTACGTTTAAGCCAATGTGGGCCATGAGGGTTTTTTTTTTATGAGAGAGACATTTAATAAACATTTTCTTTTTAAGATAATGAGATTTAATGTGAAAATGCATGTTATGCTCACACGCTGGTCACTGTCTGCTCAGGTTCCTGGATGAGGTTCAGTCTCACTCCAACGAGAACAAGATGAGTGTTCAGAACCTGGCCACTGTGTTTGGACCCAATATCCTTCGGCCCAGGGTGGAGGATCCAGTAACAATGATGGAGGGTTGGTGCTCATGTTAATATGTGTCAATCTGCAACCAAATTTGTTGCAAAAACCTTATTTCCAATCAATATGCATGTTTGTCATTATAAACAGGAAGTACCCAGGTGCAGCATCTGATGACTGTGCTGATCAGTGAACACTCCCGACTTTACCAACACGAGGAGCCGGAAACAGAAATCGAGGTCCACCCACAGCAACCTCAGAGTCTTGCCCAACGGTGCACGGTGGAATGGATGTCACAGGAAGACACTGAACCCCCACCCTCCTCAGGCACAGGCGCCACAACACCCAAGGAGAAACCTCAATCTTCCACCCCATCTTCAGAGAGAAAGCTGGAATCCCCAAGCCCCATTACGGCGATAGAGAAAGTTGAGGATGGTCAGGATGAAGGGAAGAGCAAAAGTGGGCCAGAGGAGAGAGTTGATGAAAAAGCAGATTTCAAAACTGAAGTGAAAAGTGGGGGTGAGGTCGCCGTTAGTCCCAGTAAACAGTCCAAAGCGCTGCCGTCCTGGAGGAGCTCCTTCAAGGGCAGTGCAGCATCTGGGGGGCCAAGGGGGAAAATAGGGGGGTCGGCAGGGGATGTGTCAGCACCTGGTGGGAGCAACTGGCTGATGAATGGCCTGTCGTCCTTCCGAGCTCACCGCCGCACCACGTCATCCGGTGAGAGGCTGAAGGATTCAACCCTCTCCCTTAAAGAGAGCACTCTCTCAACTAAGGACTCGCAGAGAGACTCAGATGACGAATCCACTCGATCGCCCCTCGCTCACAGAGCCCTCCACCAATCCCACAGACTATCCGCCTATGACAACGTAGCCCCGTCCAGTCTGAGCCTGCCTGCTGAATCCCCGATTTGGTCGCCCTTTGAGATCTCGCTGGCCGATACAGAGGTAAGCGATAGGGCAGTCAATGTAGCGCAGGGTCAAGAGAGACCCACAGAGGTGAGGGACAGTACAAATACTTCAGATCACAGTGCGAGTGGTGCTGAGGACGATCCCGCAGGAGAAGATGAAGGTCTCACCAACGTGCTGACCCATCTCAAGGAGGAGCTGAAGAACCAGAGAACGAGTTATGAAGCCTCCATTCGCAAGTAAGAATGAGTCACTTCTCATTTCTGTCAAATTAATTAAAGCAAGGATTCTGTGTTATTTATTTTAACCTCTTCTTTCGCTTGTCTTTTGAGGTTGGAGGAGTCCTGCTCCAAGTACCAGTCCCAGGTAAACCGCCTAGAGGAGGAGCTGGACCAGGAGAAGAAGAAGTTCCAAATGCTGGAGATCCGACTCAGGAATTCAGAGCGAGCAAATAAAGACGCGGAGAACCGAAACATCCTCCTCCAGCAAGAGATGGAGGGCTTCTTCAAAACCCTGGGAGATCTGACGACAGGAGCAACACAGACCAACTAGATCTGACCAAGCTGCTATCACCTGGTCCATCAGAGGAGGAGGAGGGAGGAGGAAGAGCTTAAATAACTGGGAAGACCAGCCAGTTCCAAAGCTTTGAAGACCAAATACCTCTAGTGCTACTTGCCATCATATCCTCTTTAGTATGGCGGTCTTGTGCTTACACTGAACAATGCCGGTGCCAAACGAGAGCTCTTCCGGATTTTACCACTCCAAAAATGTCCTACCCATTATACTCCATTGTTCATGTAGCTGATTATTTATTGATTAAATTCCTCTAGGAGATACTGGATATAATGTAGTTTTTCTGTAAACACTTTAAGGACTCTTGAAACTCAAAGGAAGAACAACGTGAGACATTAAAATTCAACTCGTTTATTTGCTGGAGTTGTACGTACTGTCGACAGTTTCCATTTTGAATGTATATAATTGGTCTGTTAGTGAGGCAATTTCAGATCCAAAGGCTAAAATCCACACATCCGGCCATATCACACCACAACAGCCATCAGTGTTTGGCCAAGTCATCAGAAGACTGCAGCATCATCCCCATAGTGCTCAACGGCTTTTCTTTCTTTCCTCTATGTACCTGCACTAGAACCAGATTTGCTAGGAGAAAACTCATGCGTCGTCTAGTCTAATTTCTCTATTTTTGAGAAGATGGAGGGGAGAGAGGAAAAAAATAAAACACAGGAAGAGGATGTCACAACAGTCATTTGAAATGTGGTCCAGAAAGGGTCAGGACATGCGTCACAATGCCCCAAAGAGCATTCTGGGAGCTGAATGCTAGGGGTAACTGCCTGAAGTGCCCAACAATGAAAAGGGCAAATTCTGAGCCATCAAGTACATCCAAAGGTTATCACCATGGCGGGTAGCAAATACCTGTTTCCCGACTCTCGGAAAAAATACAAACATTAAATCTACATTAAAATGTACAGATCATTTTACCAAGTATCCTAATCTATGAATAAATATTGCACAGAAAACAAAGAAAAAATGAAAACAAAATGCATATAAATAGTACTTCTGAATGAAATGTACATTACAAACAATAGATGCCTCCTAGCTTGAAATAAATAAATAACACAAATGCAGAAGAGAAAGTCATTTTTTTCACATTTCTTTGTGAATGATGTGTTACATGAAAAACATACTGTATCTTCAAAAAATGTGTGTTTTAGTGTGTGTGTGTGCACGTGAGAGGTAGAACTCAGAAAAGACGCACCGCAGAGGAGAGGAGCATCTTCCTCGGAGACGACTGAAAAATCACTGAACTGAGTTAAGGGCACTTAAAAAACAAAATATCTTGAATATCCAACGGCTGTAAATAATGTCTGAGAAAACCTGCCAAAAGGGCAAAGTGGCTAATGGGACAGTTGCCCAAATACACCTCACTCATACAACCAGTGGAGAGGCCTGTATGAAGTTGGTACAGCGCTAACAGCAATCATTGGCTCTTTACAATTCCACATTTCTATTGACTTTACATTCACCCTGTTCTTCCTCATACAACAGACCATAACCTACGAATCCCACTTGAGTCAATAAATAAGTTACAATACAGTCAGTTTGCAGAATGCTATCGTAAAAAAGAAATGCAGAGTCAGGGCAACAGACCATTTGACTGCTTGTCCTGATACACACACACAATCAGATGTGATAGAATACTAATAAGAAATAAGTTAACGTAGGATGCTTTCTACAAGAAAGATGAGGAGCTGTGTCAAAATAAAAGCATCTATTTGCATTAGAGAAGAAAAATGTGCTCTAGTCTACCTCTGAAGAAAGAATTCATTCAAATGTCCCAAAAAATTATTTAAAAAATGTCAAATGAACGATTCAAAAATATACCCAACGTAATATTGCAGTGCTCAACAGCAGCAGCTAAAAAAAAGGAAATCCCTCTCTTTCATAACACACACACCACAGATTCACATCAAAACATACTCTTGATTCTTTGCAGCAAAAATACAGTAATAATGATACAGTTTCAAACCACAGTCATTTACAGCAGTGTAGAGGGAGGGGGAAATAAAAAGAAACTGTACATTAAAAGCGCAGCTCTAAAAACTAACATGAGAAGTTTCATTGGCCAAAACTATTTTCCCATCACACACACTGATGAGAAAACAGGTTTATGTGTGTGTGTGTGTGTCTGTGTGTGTTTTTGTGTGTGTAGTATGTGACTGTTATCTGCAGCAGGCCAGCGCACCCAGAGAGGTATGGCTTTCCAAGCTGCTGTCTGTTTCAGAGGTCAAGGTGGGGTCGCTGCACGGGTCAGTGGGCTCCGTGGACATGGACGAGACGTCGTTGGCCGAGGAAGAGGAGGACGTGGGCTGGGGGGGGCTGTCGATCACTGCTGCACCTGTGCTGCGAAAAACACACGTCGACGCATAAGTTTTATTGAAATATGCCGGATTCAGCCATTATGTGAAGAGTCAGGCATGCATGTGGTAACAGTATGTGAAACTGTGAACTCTGCATACAGACTTTTACAAGTTAAACTAAGGCATATGAGTGTGTCTGCTTCTGGTAAATAACCTCTCATGTGACTCTCACAAATAAAATTAGGATTGATTCACTGTAATTCATCCTCTCCGCCTCTTCTCATCGCCCACAGTTGTAATGATTACTCACCTAAAGGAGGTGGCTGGCCTCTTATCACTCCATTTTTTGCCCACTCATCCCAATCACTCACTTCCTTATAAATTAGATCTGCAAAAGAAAGAAAAGAAGAAGGTTACGTGGGACAGGGAGGGGGGGGCAGAAGGAAGTGATAGTGTGTATGCACCGTATGTGACGTACTCTTTCTGTACAGTCGCTGTATTGCATACTGTACAGTCCAAACAGCATCATGTTTCTAATTCGGACAGGCTGTGCTAGTGCGACCCTTTTAAAAATGAGTGAGGGGTCATTATCACCTGGCAGGGTGTAGGATGAGCTCATCATGGTGCTCAACTGAAAGTGATATTTACTCACACGTTTAAATCCCAGCACTCTGCTGCACAGAATCAGGTTCATCACTCCCACAATAGAAAACATTAATTAATAAGGGGGGGATGTCATGTGTCACCCTCTGGCAGCTTCAGTGGAGATACAGAGCTCCTTGGGAAACAAAGTCTGTCAACATCTGACTGCCTTTCCACACATTCACTGGTCGTGATGCTGGATTTCTTTACCCATGATTTATTTTTGTGCTTTAACAAATGGAAAATATTCTTGTCATCACTGATAAACATAGAATCTGACCAGATAACCATTCCTATATCAGCGTAATCCAATTTGAATTACAAACTTTATATATTTGTATATATATATTACTGTATAGTAATATTAGACCACCACTATTAGACCAACCAACCTAACGAAAATGAATCTCCTTTGGCAGTCAAGTAGATTTTGTGTAATCCTGCTAACTGACAGACCGACAGACAAACAAACGCAGATGAAAACATCACCGTCTCGGCAGAGGTAATGAATCCTCAAAGGCAACACGTCCTGGCGCTGTGGTAAGTTTCTGTGCTCCTCAGGAGCCAGAGTGCAAATTATCTGGCACTCTGGCTCCTGAGAACCCCCCACATAAACTGACACTGAAAAGTGATGCGTTGAGTGTGGTGTTAATGGATCTTAGCCGTGCTGTCTGACCTTTCCACTCCTCCACGGTGTGCTCCCTCTCGTCCAGTGCTTTCTCCGGAATCTTCGGAGGTGGCTAGAGAAAGAGAGAACTGCTTACAAGACACATCGATGTGACAGGTGCGATGCAAACTTTCCTCTGAAGTGAAGTAATTAAACTCTTCTTTGAGGATGGGGCAGTCCGATCACTGATCCACTTACCGCTTCCACTTCTGCTGGGTCGTACCAAACATTGATGTAGGGGTGCTGCAGGGCCTCGTCTACAGTGATTCGTTTGGAGGAATCAATCACTAACATCTTGGATAAGAGATCTCTGGCTTGGCTCGCTGAGGGATGAAACAACAATCAGATAAGAAAATGCCCTATTTATCCCTACGCTACAAATGTGCTTTGATGAATGTGTTCTTAAGCTATATAACAAGGACACTACCTTTCAGTTTGTTGTGATCAGAGTCAGCAGGGAAGAGCACGTCTGGGAAGAGTTTCTCAAAGCTGTATCCAGCGTAGCGTGGCCTGTTTTCTACATACGTTCTTACCGACTGATTCAGCTTCATGAGGAATTCCTGAGTTGGGGTGCCGAGCTGCTCGATGACCTTGTTCCACTGATCAATATCTGAAGGGAAATGTTAAGGAAACAAGCTACACGCACACACACACACCAACAGCTTCACTTACATACACACACAAAACCTATAGCAATGCATCCACTCACTCCTTTCCAATGACGGCCGCTTAGCTGATCTGGTGCGTCTCACTTGTGTCTGTTGTTCACAAAGGGAACATGTCTACTGTGTAGCTGCTATGTGAGATTTATGGTAAGACTACTAAATTTCATCAAATAAAAGTAACCTATGTATTGCATTGTGCAGCTGAATCCCCCTCACCTCACCCTCCCCTTCAAAACTTGACAGAGAACCTACTTTTGGGCTACTGTAAAAAACAAGGCGGCCTCCTTCATTAAGTATTTGAATCTAAAGATTCCATTCTAGGGTAAACACAACAACAATCTGTACAATCTAGATGACACACACTAGTGCAAACATCAATAGGATTATTTTATATTCAATTTCTGCCAATAGATCCATTTAATCTACATCTTATAGACTGGACCTTTAAAACAAATGATTGGCTTCAGAGTACTTTTACTTTAAAACAGGCCCAGGAATTGTGGCAAATATTTATGTGTGTGACTTTTATTATTATTATTATTATTATTATTATTCAACAGATATTGATATAGACACTGAAACCATGGTGAAAGATTATTATCACTGATATTTTTGCAGAAGATGCAGTGGCTCGGGCGCCCAAAATGAAAAGCAAGACATTCTGCGACGCAAACACGCTGCTACACATTCACTGCACACATCCTCTCTCACTGACACTGCCCTTTACTATCTGATTTTGCTTTACAGTAGGTTGGTGCAGAAGGGCAATGATGGAGGTGACATTTGTGGGGTGGAAAACTTGATAATGGACAGCAAAGTGACAGGAGGGAAACTCCCAGGATGGTGCTGGATCTCTTCACACAGAATGAAGTGATGACGCAGTGAAGGATACGATCAGTGCCGGGGAACAACACGCTTCCCCTGATCATTTCAGCCACAATGCAGCCCACTGACCATACGTCCACTGGGAGGTGGACATTGAGATGACAGGGAGGTGGACATGCAAACAAAACCATGAGGAGAAGGAAACAAATCAGAAAAAACAGAAAAATAACACAAACTGAGAAGACAGCAAACAGGATGGCAGTGGTGTGATGATGAGTGGAAATAAAAAATGGATTCCATGCAGCAACAGCCAGACACATGAGAGGAAGCAATGCAGTGTTGAGCAGATAGAAATTAAAGCTGATGCATAAGCAGCAGGAGTTACAGTTTACTATATTAACAATTCACCATTGCCTGGCTCAATGTATTAATATTCAAACCAGGGAAAACATAAACAGTTTGCAAAGCCTGTTAAAATGAACAGTGTGAGGAGAATTAGAAAAAACCCAAGGATACAGTCCCTTCCTGGGAAGAGGATTTTATGGCGAACCATTTCTGCCAGTATGCAGCCCACAGACCATATGTCCACTAGCCAAGTGGAACATGGTAATAAGCCAATAAAGAGGTGAGAGGAATGCATGACAACAGGTTAGTTACAGATAGGAGGCTAGTTAGTGAGCAACTAGTTTTCACATAACAAACTACCATGATGTACAGAAGCAGCTAACACATTAATATTCAGCTCTCTGTATTTTAGGTTTTGTAGCGAAACTGCAGATGATTTTAAGATGTCAAAACTAACCATTGGCTTGATATCCCATGCCCAGGATAACCTCAGGTGCTCTGTAGTAACGTGTCACCACGTATGGTGTCATCAGGAGGCCGGTGGCCGCCGTCCGAGCCAGGCCAAAGTCCAAGATCTTCAGTGTACAATCTGACTTGACGACAATGTTACTTGGCTTCAGGTCCTACAGAGGAACACACAGCAAAATAGGATTTTAGTATTATGTGTTAAAAATGTATCAATGAGAAGCGTTGACATTGTGAAAATATAGAGCACATAACTCCGCCAAGGCCCAACAGTCCCCTTATGAAACCACATTTAAATTCACTAAATCAATATTCTGGAATTGGATTTGAACCAAATTGCAAACACCCATAAACACCAGTCCCCTAACCATACCTGATTATTTTTCATCCAAGAGACCCGAGTTATTCTCTGGGAAATCAATGAAATTATATTAGAAAAACTCCCTAACTTAACAATGTTAAAGAAAGAGATATAAAGATTTAAGAAAAACCCTGGATATGTTCCCTGATCCAGATCCGCACCAAAATGTAATTTTTCCTTTCTTGGGTCATGTCCCAATCCTCTACAAAATGTCATGGCAATGGATTGAGTAGTGTTTACATAATCCAGCACACAAACAAACAAAAACATACTTTATTTTATTTATTTATTTGTATAGCATTTATCAGAAAAGACTGCACCTCACAAAATCCATGACAAAAACACATAAATAAAAATAAAAGATATTCAACTCAGTTCAATTTTAAGTGCCAAATCATAGCATAATAAGGTCGAGACTTTAGAATGAATAGAGAAACCAAACAGTTGAGCAACGAGCAGCAGAAACACTGGACTGAGAGAAGAGCCCACATTACAACATCATGATCGCCTGTGTTGTATATTTCCAGATAAATTGCGTTGACCTTTCACAATAATAATTTTGTCATTATAGGCTGCGAAGAAAAATGTTTTCATGAAGATGAACAGATCTTTGCTCAATACTTGTTTTTTGTTATGAGCATCTCTCTTCATGATGAGGTTCAATTTAACTCTCATTTGAAAATATACATTAACCAGCCCTATTTGAGAGACCTTAACACAAAATGTTTCCAATATTATTTCAGATGGTGTTGTTAGTAATTAAAGGACAACATCCATCCTCTGATAGTCAGCCAGTTGACCGTTTACCCTAACACTGCAGTGTCAGGTATCACAGTTAACAGTTCTTCTTCGGGACACCGGCCTGGCGTTAGGTCTGCGTATTCCAGGCCGACCGATGCTTACCCTGTGAATGATGCCGGCGGCGTGGAGGTGTTTGATACCGCACAGCGTCTGATAGAGCAGATAAGACAGCCTCTCGTGGTCCAGCTCCATCTGAATGACCTGGCACAGGTTGGCGTCCATCAGCTCCATCACCAAGTACCTGGCCGAGCAGGAACAGGACACATGTGTGGTAGAGAACGCACACGTCACTAATTCTGTTGTTTTATGAGCGACACACACATGTACCGTATGCTTTAAAAAGACATAACACACGCAGTACATCTAAACATCAAGCTACTTACACATCTTGAAAGTCTTGTAATGATTTTTGTGGTGTAAATACATTTAATAGGCCAATGATCTGTGGGCACAAAGTCACAAGCATTTACATTAAAGCATCACAACATACTGTACATATTTATGCATCTAGATAAGATTAACATTTTGTGAATCTAAAGCACTATGTCCATTATTTCAATAAACAGCTTTGAAAGAAATGCATTAGCTATCCACTTTTAGATTTATCAGCAATAAGACAGTTTTGCCAAGATTTCATATGTTTTATATAAGTATTGCTTTTTTTTTTGGTTGTGGAGAAACGCTCGCCTGGTGTGGTAAAAGAAACTAGTCAGAATGTAAACGGTTCACAGATGGAAAACAGCATCTTGAGATGGATATCCACTGGCACCAGTAGCCTAAAAATATTGGTCGCTCGCCCCAGAGGCTAATTCATCCTCCGAGATTGCCCATGAAGTGAAGAGGTGATGTAACCGAGTAGCTTTGCATACTTACATTTTTGTGATTGACACATTTCATTAGGACTAGCTCTCTGTACGCCCTCTTGGCATGGGTTTGATTTTGAAACGGCCGACTCAGCTTCTTGATGGCAACATTTCGTTCAAGCATTTGGTCGTAAGCAGAGCTGGAGGACAAAGTGTGAACAATGTTAAGAATGTGGTCACATATGTAGGAACACGGGCAGCAGAGATATGTCACTTCAATATTCTAAACATCTCAGCAAATAAAGATAATGAAAAAATTTGAAAATTACAGTTTACATGGATTTGTATTGTAAAACTTCAGATGGGATAATATAAAATGCTCCTTATTTCGCTTTAACGTTCAAATGACAGATTTCTACGAGTAGCTGCTGACTGAATATGAATGAGGCTGAAACACTCACCACACAATCCCCTGCGCTCCTGAGCCGATGGGTCTTAGATTCTGGTATCGCTTCAGTACTGTGAACGTCGAGTCTCCCACATCCAGGCTGTAGAACTCCCTCTCTCGCTTGTTTTTGTTCATGGTGAAATCTTCAATTACTGCTCTCTGTGCATCCAAAAATGTCCTCTGTGAACACAAAGACACACACACAGGAGCGGTTCAAATATTTCGCAGGGGCCAGGACTATACGGCAGATACCATAAGAGTTGCTGCACGAAAATTAGAAAGTCTAATGAAAAACCCTGTTCGCAAGAAGGCAGATTAGGAGCGAAGGGGAAGAGGCAGTGCTGAGTTTCACACTTGAGGCGAGCACTGCAGCTCCTTATCTCAGCGACTCAGCAAACACACCGGGATGGAAGATTTGATATCATCAGCAGGGAAGGCAGAGGCAGAGCAGCAGGCCACAGGGAGGTCCACTACTTCATCATATGAAACATGATTCCCTGAGTGACTGTCACATTGGAAAACCAAGCCCAGCGTTAATTCCTTTGAGTTTGGACCCTCGCCCATGCAGGACTCCAGCCCAGTTCTACAAGCAGGTCTTCCACAGGCACATGTTAACTGGGTCAAGTTGCACCAAGAGGCTGTTAACCCCACATAGGAGACAACACAGAGATGCTAATTTTTTTGATACACGATGACGCACAAGCTTCATTTTGCATTCAAACAAAACCAGCAGAAAATCTAAAGAAAAAGGAGAAAACTGACGCCGACTTCCTTTTCATTTTCTTCCGTTCTTATGTAAGCGACGTAACCACCCTCCCCATTCTCCAACTCTCCAGACACACAGGCCATATGAGGGGTGTAATTG